>NW_016804792.1:1470059-1474721 GCF_001698545.2 Rhinopithecus bieti | reverse complement strand
TTTTTTTTTTTTTTTTGAAATTCACAGTCCATTAAATTCTTCCCCTCTCTTCTTTTAGCAAACTTGGAACATCCTTTTATATCCTTTCTTAACAGAAGGAAATTAAGCAAACAAACCAGTCTTTTGCCTTTTCTTTCTCTGTTTCACTCCCCTTCTTATTTTATTTATTTATTGAATTGCCATATATGGCCAGTTAAAACTGCTGCCGGACAGTAACATATCCCGGATGAGGGTTTCGATGGGGTTTTACCTACCAAACGGACGAAAACAATTGCTCTATGACTGAGGAGGAGACGGTGCGGAGGGAAGGGAGGCGAAGCAAAAGCTTTCCGAATCGCGTCGGCTGGTTGGGGTACTGGCTCCTAACGTATTCTTCCAAAGCACACTGAGACTTTTCCTGCAAGCTTTCCACATGGGCTACATCAGAGAGACCACAGGCATCTGGAAGAAAGTTTAAAACAGGAGAAGAAGAAGAAGAATTCAGTCATCAGATTAAGAGGTTTGAATTGGGTCACATGAGGTGTGTGCACAGAGCTCTGTCAAACTGCCCCAACCGGAGTTGGAGCAAATGTCTATGTACTGAAAACTTAAGGAGAAAGAGCAAGAGACTGAAGAAGTGTTTGCTTTAAAATAAAACATAGCTCAGTGTGCTACAGGCTTTCACTGCCTGAGTCCTTAGCCTGGGTCATTGAGAGGCCCAAGCAAAAGTGCATTGGGTCTATCTGGCCCAAGTCAGTAAACAGAAGAAACCAAAACTAGCAGCACTCTTTCCCCTCCTCCTCTGTAAATAATAGTTTGGCTTATAATTATATAGGGGTTTGTGGGGTTGGGAGTGGACAACCTGGCCCAGTCCCGAGTAATGGCGTCCACGATCCAGCCTCAGATTCTCCCCAAAGAGGGCGACTCATTTTCTCCAGTCTTTGAAACTGATTTAAGTGGCCCTTTAAAACTGATCTTGTCAGTTTAGCCTATTGAAGGGCAGCCATGCAAACTGTGATCTCTCTGTTCATTTGAGCTGTTTCTTTTCCCCTTTTCTTCTCTCTCCCTTTTCTCCCACCCCCCTTTATTTTTTAAAACCCAGGTCCCTCCAAGAAGCATCCCCCCTCCCTGTTATCTTCAGGAAAACACTCTTCTTTTTTGATATGTGAAAATACAATAAGTGCCTTTGAAATGAGAAGCTTCTTAGTAAAGGCGGTTCAGGTTGTGACCTGACCTTTCAGGGCTCCCCAGACAAGACTGGGGTTAACACATGCATATTGTGAATCATTAAAACAGATATTAGAAAATCAGCACCACCACCTCCACCCCAAGAACCAGAACACACATGCAACTTCCTCATATGTATATCTAGGACTCTGCATGTCTACAGAATGTAGAGGTGTCTGTGGACAGGAACTAAAAGATCTGTTTGCATAGGACTCCTTCCCTCTGCATCCTCGGAACTGTGTGTCTCCCTCTGAATCAGATAACAGGAACCTTTATCTCTTTGTGAGGCGATTTGCATTCTCCACACAGGCCTCCACATTTTGCAAATAGTCATAAATTAAACTGTTAATGACAGTATGAGGCATTTTTTTTTTTCCTTGAAAGACCAAGGGTAAGGCTAAGAGCTAGCAATGATATCAAGAAATTAACAACTACCTCCATCGTCCAAGAAGGTGGGCTGGGTGTTGTGTTGTGGGACGGGGATGAAGGTGGCCATGAGGTAGGGAAATATCTTGCCTGCATATCTGCAGCAGGCAAACGTTCTAGATATGAGGGGCTCTTGAGAAAATAATCCCTATCCAAACCTCTGCAAACAGCTTCCCTGCCCAGACACTGGCCTTTAATTGATTACCTAAGGACTTCCAAAGGCAGAATTTGGGGTGGCTGTGCGGGGAGATTTTATGTGGAAAGCAGCAATGTACAAGACTTAGCAGTTTGAAGACTCAGAACCTGCAAGCCATTCAGCTGATGACTTAGTTCCCCAGACTTCTTTCAAATAAAGAAAAGATTGTGGACCTCCTTTATGTTTGCCACATAAACTACACATCTCTCCTCGTTTCCTGTTACAAGCTTAAAATATTGTAGTGGGTGACTAGGTTCCAAGCCCTGCTAACGTCCAAATGTCTGTTATTCTTAATCGGAAACCCCTTTCCCCTCTCAGCCATGACAAAGGGATCAGCTGACAACTTAGTATAAGAATGTGAAAGGGGTTGGTGATTTCCATCCACCTGGGCTATGCTGAACTCAACCTGGAGGCAGCCAAAAGCTCAGGTGTGGCCCAAAATGGAAAGCCAGACACTTTCAAAATCATTTTGCCTCAAGAGTTAATTAATATCAGATCTATTACTCACACAGGTTAAACTACATGCAAACTAATTAGATTGCATAATGCAGTCAGTGATGGTTTTATATCTCTAGCAACATCCATATCCAGCCCAAGTTGGCATACACTTTGGGTTGTTTGAAAATTGCCTTAAGTGTTTGCTTGGGCAGGGGAAGGAAGAGGCCAGAGTCTTCAACCTCCTGCAGACATTCTAAAGAGTTATGACGGTCCCTTTCCTCCTCTTGCCCCTTCCTGACAGATCTTTTCCCCTCTCCTGGCAGTCTGCATTATAGTAAGAATATGATTTTGAAAATTGCTGCCCTCAGATTGGATTTGCCTAGAGCTCCAACTGCTACTGAGTTAGCAGGCAAACTTTTCCTCTGCAGGGGCAAACTTGCCCCTGTAGAGACACTGTCAGGGCTGCTCCAGTGCCCAAGGGCATCTCCTAGAGGTCCAGCCAGGGTGCTAGAGAAAACCCAGGTCTAGAAAAGATTCCCTGGGGCCCAGCAGGCCCAGGGGACCTGGGCTCAGGAAAGGGAACAGGAGAGGGCATCCCAATCTGGATACTGCAGGTAGGGGAAATAGGCAGCAGAGGCTGCCCTATGGCCCATTTGGGGAATCTATCTGAAGCATCCTTCCTGCAGTCCAGCCTTCCTCTCCTCTCCCCAGGACAGGCCTGGTGGTGCCCAACAGCTATACAAAGTTCCCACTTCAAGTTGCACTCAACAGTTTGGCCTTTCAAGGAGCAGTTTGGGTTTGCCCTGGGGACTCCCAAGTTCTCTGGGCCCCAACTCTGGGCTAGGAGCCCGTGGGCACGAGAAGACAGGGCTCCTTCCTACCTGAGGTGAACAGGACTATGGCCTTGAGGCAGCTGTACTCGGCTGAGTCAACGTGCAGCGCCTTGAGCTTCTCCACTTGCTCTTGGAAGATCCGTATGTGGTCCATAAAGGCGACCACCCGGTCGGCGGACATGGGCGAAGCATGCAGGCCGGCGGCGGCCAGGAGCGGGGCGACATGGAGGGGCATGGAGCACTGCGCCGCATTCAACACAAACAGCTCGCTCCAGGTGAGGCGAAGCAGGGCCACCTGGTCCGTGATCTGCAGGTCGGGGAAGAAGGGGATGTTCCGGGCCCACTCGACGGCGCTGAAGAGCATCCTGGCGGCCAGTTCGCAAATGTTCTCGATACCCATGATGTTGTTGGGCTGCATGCATTGGCTGCCGAAGCGCGACGTGGGATAGGGCTCGGCGCGCAACAGCAGGGAAATATATCCGGACAGGTACGAGTGGCAGTTGAGGGGGTCCCCGTTGGTCAGCGCGAACTGCCCGTGGGTCGGCTGGGTCGGCGGCATCCTGCCCCTCTGCACCGCTGCGGGGAGGAAAGGAGACACTCCACAGTTAATGACCAGCCTCAGTCCCCAGGTTCCCCGGCGGGGTCTGCCCCAGCCCGACCCCCACCTGACCCAGGCCCTGAGCAGCGCAAGAACCAGGCAGGCCTGCCACAGACCTGGAGTCGCCAGGCTCTTGGCACCATTTCTTTGAAACCACCACCCAGGCGAGCTCTGAGGGTCAGAGGGGCACACTTGCCTCTGAGGCCCGCTCAGGGCTGGTCCACCGAGGACCCAGAATTGGCCACTTTGCCTCGGGGTCCCCGGCGCTGTGGGCGGGATGTAGCATTCTGAGGGCATCTTTCTTCTTTACTGCTAAACAGCTGATATTTCTTATTGATTGGAGGAGAGGGAGCGGGAGGGGCGAGTCTGGGGGGAGGGTGAGACGCTTTTGCAAAAGGCACGAGGGTTCACCCCAGACGGCCTGTGGCCACTCCGGAACGACTCTCCCACAAACCCCGAAGCCCCAGCCCCAGCCCGGCGGGGAACCCCCAGTGAGAGACAAGCAGAGAGCGCAGATCTGGCGTCTGTCTAATCAGTGTGCTCGGAGAAAGAGACTGAGGTAGAGGGCGGAGAGAGAGAGGCCGGCTTAAGGAGAGAGGAAGCCGGGAGAGGCAGGGAGCAGGCGGCCGGCACTAGCGGAGCCTGGGCAGGGCCTGTAAGGGCCGGGGAAAGCCGGCGAGGCTCGGGCTCAGGCTGTTATCTGATTCCGGACCTGGAGAGTCGCTCTCGCAGAAACACAAAGAAACCCCGGCGTTGGCTCGCCCCAACCCGGAGCCCGCGCCCCGCGCCGAGCGCGCCATTGGCAAAGCACCGCTCGCGGCGCTCGGCGAATTTTATATCACAAAGACCCAACTCGCGCAGAGCGAAAGCAGCCGCCCAGGGCCCCTCGCCCACCCTTTCCTACTTCCTATCGCGCTCTCTTCGTTTCAAAAGTGAAAGGAAAAAAGCAAGCAGAGGTTTTTTTT
>NW_016804792.1:1398808-1467830 GCF_001698545.2 Rhinopithecus bieti | reverse complement strand
TTGGGGTGCGGGGACGGGTTGGCCGCGCCGCCGCTGCCGCCGAGCGGGGGATGGGCCGGTGCTGGCCCTGCGAGCGCTGCTTCTGCTCGCCCCACATCCCGCACCCGAGGTTTCCGCCCCGGCGGGGAGACTAGCGCAGCGCGCACACACAACGTCTCTTAAAGGCTCCGCGAGAGGCTTTGGATGGAATCGGGGACTTTGCCTCTTGCAACTTGGCGATGTCACGAAATCCGCCGCTCGCGCACCACCCGGGACTCCTGGCGCATCTTAGTGCCCACAATGCCAAAGAAAAGTTCCCTGGTTTCTTTGCAGAGGGGTAGGGAGTGAGGGTGGGAAGGTGCCACGAACTGAGCTTGTAGGCATTTTCCAAACGAAACATTTGGCCAAATCCGGGTGATGGCAAACCCTTCTCTTAATTGACTCTGATCACTTGTTCGGTTTGGTGGCTCATGTATATATATACATATATGTGTGTATATATATGTGTGTGTGTATATATATACATGTATACACACACACATATATATATATTCTTTTCAGAGGATAAAAGCCGTCCTGTTTCTGCATATTCCTTGTAGGGTTAACATTTCACAGGTATGTGGCCTGACATTTTAATTGCCCAAATAAAGCATCTCGGATGCTAAGAAGCAGAAGTAGACTTCACCTCATTGTCATGACGCAATTAAAATTAATTTTCCTCAACTTTACCCTCTCTCGCTGGTTTTTGCTAACTGTCCAGCCAACATCCTGCCACACACCCAGTCATGGTGAGAGGGGAAAGACCTCTGCCCACTGATGGACAGGAGGAGGCAGCCGCCTAGCTTCCCCTGTGCACACCCTCTGCACACACATGTAAGCGCACATGTATCAGATGCACATTTGTCAATGTACACAGACAAAGACTTCACCGACCATGCTTCTAGGTCATAGAACAGTTGAGTACGGACTTCATTGTTCCTCAAGTTCCTTTTAAGCATTCATATAGTCATTAAAACGCACCCAGAGATTCTGCCCCTAATGGGGAATAATACTAATACAGGTCACAAGAACCAAACACAAGTCGTATTCTACCTCAAGAAGTCACTGCAAAAAGAACAACTTCATAGCCTCTTGCCATCCTGCTCCATGTGCTAAAATAATTGAAACAGTTGTGTCTTTGAATTCCAGGGTGTCTGGTTTTAAACATCAAACATGTAGAATTGCTCTCAGAACACACTATATTCCAACACAGTAAACTTGTTGTTTGATTATCACCAGTTAGTGAATTATCATTATTCCACATTTATACAAGAAAATTATGTCTCCTTTGTACACACTTTGCACCAAGAGAAAACCTTATGCCGGTAAACCAACCAGGTTTGTGAACAATTAAAATATTTTACACAAAAGACACTGAGCTCTAGGAAAAAATGAACACATATGAAGAGTAAATTGACAACCACAGAAAACATCCTTGGTAGCTGAAAAAAAAATTGACAGGATAAAGATATTTTAAAAATAAACCATACATACAATTGACATATATAGATTACATTTTACATTCAATTTTCTTTACACACATAGGCAGAATATGAGGTAAGGACTAAAGATCTGGGCAGATAAGGACTGGTTTTTAGGAAAGGAGAAGTCTTTTAAGCTTCATTCCTGAAACCTCCTCAACCCTCACTCTTTCTCCGATGAAATCACGTATTTCACTAAAGCTGCAGGTTCTCCGTTTATTTGAAAGTTGTTAAATAAATTTTTAAAAAGCCCAACAAATCTATAGTGGACATTGAACTGTCATAAACCTGGTGTGTAATAAGATTGCCACAGAGTGAAGCCAAGTTGGGAATTTCAGGTTGATTAGAGACACAATATAACTTTCTCCTAAAGAGGATAAGAAGGATGGAAAAGAAATCATTACAGAGGAGGTTTTTGGTTGTTGTTGTTGTTTTCCCTTTCAACCTCTTTTATTCAGGAATTGCTAATGTTACAAATGTCAGTAGATTAGGGACAAGCTCAGCTGAGATGTGATGAGACTGGGGTTGAGATAGGAAATATAATGGGCATTCCCATCTCAATAGAGGATGAAAATATTTGATTATAGGGAAATCTTAATCTCACCTCCTGAATGAGGAGACTTCCATAGCAGATTACCTTTTACAAACATGGGAAGGGACAATATCGAGGAGGAAGAACTTCCCCAGTCCACTCAGAGATTTTTGGAATTTGAAGTACGCTCTGATGGCCTTAGATTGAAATGGAAGAATTTCCCAACCATATCTTAAAAAATTGGAGCCTGCTAGGCAAATGATCACAGGGCTGCCATAGCGCCAGGGTGTTTCACTCTGTATTTTAGGACTCATTCAGTTATGAAATGCTGTTACAAGGGGTAAAAAAATCACCGTATGAATTATACTTAATTTTAATGCATAGAAGAAGAGACAAGACTACAGACTGAGAAGAAAAAAGGCAAAAACATTTCAAATGTCTTCGCCAGAGATGCTCACTTGCTGTGCATCTAAGGTTGAAAAGCTCTGAGAAGACAAAATCAATATATTATTGTTGTTTTTTAAAAATCCAACTCAGTCTTTTTTTGCAGATGTAAATTTATTTTAATGAGAAGAATGGCAAGCTTTAATTTGCCTAGAGAAAGGTGGGACAACATTTGCCCTAATCTAAAAAAGAAAAGAAAGAAACTCAATACCCAGGAATATAATTTTCTTGCAGAAAGTGGCCTGATGGGCTGTATTTCTTTACAGATTAAATCACAATATGAATACAGAGCCCAGCAAATGCCGAGTTTAACTCTGAACTCAGTAGAAACCAGTTCCGTCCTCCAGGATTCATTGAATTCCTCCTTTCCCTCAATCTAGTCCGTGTGTGCTTTTCTCTTCCACCACACTGGAGCTCCATGAATAGGGAAAGGGGCTTCCATTGTGTCCCTCTGAACTTCCAAGTCAATGCAATTTTTAACCACTGGCTTGTGGTACTTTGAAAATCACCAGGGGCTGTCAGAGTTGGGTCCTCTGAAAAATTTACAGTGCTAAATCAGAGCATATGCTGGGAGGGAAAAAATTGCTTAAGATTGGAGCAAGTACAGTATCTGTCTGCCCCCTAGTGTAAGAGTCCTAGCTGCCTAAAATTCAACTTTAAAAGAAAAGGAGCTCTTAAAGGGAAACGACTTTGGACTCACGTAGGCATAGGAGAATGAAACTTCTGTACATTTTAATCTGAATAATTCTTCAGGATTTAAAATTAATTGGCTCTGGCTTGGTTGGACCGTACTCGGATCTCGCCACCTCTGCGTTTCCCGAGCCACTGGCGAAGAGGGGATTTTTTTTTTTTTTTTTTTTTTGAACTGGGTTTATGTGCGTCCCCTCACCCCTCCTCTCTTTTCTTTCTCTCTGTCTCTGTCGTCTCTCTCGCTGGCTTTTTAAAAATGAGGAACCGCTCCTTGAATGTTCTGGACAGAGCACAGAATTGCTTCTTAAGTCAGCCCGGCGCGGTTGCAATAGACAGCAAAAAGGTAAACGTTTGCCTGAAACCCGCACGCCAGCTCCACCACCCCGCCCGATGGTGAGTACCCTTCTCGTCGCGATTCTCCTCCTAGCTTAACCGAGCGCTCGCCTACCCGAACCGTGGCCGAGGGCGCCGGGCTAGGCTTTTCTCCCTCCCTGCCTGCCTGGCTGTCAGTTGCACAAGGTTGCAAAATGAAGCGCAGAGGCAAAGCGAACAGTAAATTCTTATACTTAGTGCGAGCCTGGCAGCTCCTTTGCTAGAAAACTGAGTCATCTGCTGCTTGGAAAACCACGCTTATAGGACTGGTTTTTAGTTTGTTCTATAGAAGGAAATGAGTTTGAGGAGACAGTACGAGGAGATAGGAGGCTCCGCAGTCTTAACGCTTCGGTTTAATCATATTTTGGCAGCTTTGCAATTGTATTTTCCCCCTCCCCCCCACCATCTCTCCTACCACACACATGTAATAAAATATGGCAATGCATTGAATTGACTCTGTTCCCCCCTTCCCCGAACCCCTTAAACCACAGTCCTCGGCATTTCATACGCGTTAGCAAACCGATATTTTGAAAAACCCAAGTCATCCCCAACCCCACACAGCACAAGGAGAAAAGTGAGAAAGGAAAGAGAGAGAAAAAAATACTGTAAGTAAACATACCAAAACCATATTTGCCTTGTTCAAGATCCCAAACCGCTTGCATCTTCCTCCTAAACTGGAATAACTCTCCTTTAGTTTGGCGGGTGAAATAAATGCTTTGTTGGCCCCCTGAAAAGATGTGTCTTTGATAATTAAAGAGAATCTCCTCCTCGGTGTTTATCTAAGCGATTGTGCAAACTGATAAAAAGTAGGCACTAGCCTGCAGGGAAAAAGAGGAAAGGTGAAGGGAGAGATCTTCCACCTCAAGGAAGTGCTTCCCCATGTATTAGGCTCTCTCAGCCTTGGAAAACCCTGCACACTAACTTTAGAGAGACAAGGTTTCAGGGAGCTTTGTACATAGCTGCTGAGGAATGCAAGCCTCGCCTTTAAGAAAAAAAATCCCAAACCGTAGGTAGGAGATGTCTGGAGTGATCCTTGTCTCTCATCTCATTCCTTAGAAGGAAGAGTGCGTTGTTACACCTTGTTTGGGGCTGGAAAGACGAGACTTTAAAAACACCCCGTCCAATTGAAAAAAATCTCCCAACTTAATGAGTTTAGTCGGAGGCTGGAGCAAACGGCTCAGCCTCAGCAGAAAATCGCCAACAACTATAGGCGATATTGCGAAGCAAGACGACCCAAGGCACAGCCAAATTCCACTGTTTGGGGTCGAGAGGGATGGAGGCTAATCCTAAAGCAAGTTGGGAAAAAACAGAGGTGGAAGAGGAGGGGGAAAAAGCATCAGCCTCGCAGACTGGCAGACAGGCTTCCCTCGTCCTGGATCAAAGATAGAACTTGAGACAGTAGGGCAACATTTTTCCTAGGAATCCGTTGGAATCTTCATTTTCTACTTTTAACTCAAGTCTCCCCAAGTGATTTTTTTCCCCCTCTCCCCTGTGGATTTCTGCCTCCCCCCTTTCCGGTCCTCATTCTAGAACTTTCCTGAGAAGGAAATCTATTTCTTTTGGGGGGAGGGGTTCCCCATTCCATGCCTTCAGATAATGAATGCTTGATTCACCTCCTCCCTTTCTCTACTCCCCAAAACGAATAAAGGAAGCAGGAATATGGTAACTAGTGAAAATTGAATATAAACTATGCTGCCTCTCACAGTTTAATACAGTTTTAACTAATGGATTTCTGTTTTGTTTTGTTTTAAGAGAAGAATAATGGGGAAACACGGATCTTTTATTTTAGGAAACTGTTATGGTAAGATGTATGTCAGACTTGACAAATGGAACTAACGCTCTTCGGCTGCTTCTTGTCCTTGTCTTAAACAGGAATTAAGTTAAACACAGTGCTGAATGTTAATTACATGTTTACTGGCTAATGAAAATTACAAATGGTTTTGCCACCTCAAACAATGATGAAAACTCTGAAGACACTGTAATTATATACTTTGAGCAAAATAACTCAGAATATTGATCATAAGAAGTGTAAATCTTTTTTAACTATTCATTAATACCATAAATATGGGCTACAGAAGTTTTTCCTTGCGGTTTGTCTCATCAGTTATACTGAGTGGATGGATGGTGAGGCTCCTCTGGGGAGGAGGTGAACTCATTCTCTCAGTAGAAGGAGGCCACTTGTGTAACTCGGGGTGCCCCTCCCTTTCGCCCCACCCCTTCATCCCCAGCAGAAGGTCGAGGAATAGTTGAACAGGAAGGCCGGGCTCAGGGCAGGTGAAGGTGATCACAGCCTGGCCTTTTCCCTCCCCTCCCTGCCCATCTTACTCCTCTCCCTTCTCCCTTTCCTGCCAGTTCTGATTGATGACTGCCTTCCCCAGCTCGGGCACCAGTGGGATAACCTGGCATTCGGGGGTTCCTAATGGAGGACCAGTTAGACCAAGAAAGTCACCCCACCCACAACTCAGCCATGGAGCCCTGACAACTTAAATTCCCTCCTTCAGAGATGGCTCAGGCAGTTCTTTGCAAAAGAAGGAAAAAAAAAGTTAGGGATGGAGGTTGCTATTGGGTAAGGTGGCTCAAGCGGCTGAACCAGAACTGGTTTCCCTGGGTTTGGAAGCAGAAAACATTTTTTTGTTGTTGTGGTTTTCTTTTAACTTTGGCCAGAGTTGTAGTGCTGGCAGCCATTCCGATCTCGGAGGTCAAAGGTGAGGGCTACGTTAACCCTAAAAGGCTGGCCTGGCCTGGCCACAAGGCCAAACAGGCAGGGGAGAGGGGGTTTGTCAGCCTTGCAACTTGGCACTTTGGAGGGGACATCTGTGGAACCCACAGTTGGGGGACACAGCATCAAGTGTGAGTTTTCAGTGAAATATTGAGGATTTTTTTAAAAAGTGCCCTAAACTTGTGGGACTAGAGTCCTCTCTTTCCCTGAGAATTCCCAAGGCGCTGGTCTTTGTCTTAGAAGGAATGGAGTTTCTGAATGGTGTGAAAGGGACAGAGAGGGTCGCTTCAAATCGATTTTACTTGTCCTTTCTGTCTTTTCGGATCAACGCCCTTCAATGGGCACAGAGGTGCTCTTTCAACCAAAAACTTGTGCTACATTTTCTGCCTGTATTGGTGCTAAATACAATAAGCACTGGGCAGGGTTTTTTTTTTTTTTTTTTTTTCCTTTGCTCTCCAAAGCAAGAAAGCACCCTAATTAAATTGTTTTATATGGACAGTCAAGACGGACCAATTAAGTATGCATTAGTATAAAGATATAGTCTGCAGATAAGGTTGTTTAGAAAATCATGTGTAGGACAAAGGAGAGGGCGCTAGCATTTTGGAGAGGTGCCTAGACTCAGCAAGGTCATGCCCCTTCCTCCTTGGGCCCCAGGGGAGTTGCAAAGGCCCGGGCCCCAGGTGAGAAGGGAACAAGCTCGCTAACAGGTGGGCGACGTTGCGGGAGACTTTCAGGTCCGAAGTCCCGGCCCAAGAGTAGTGGAGTCCGAGGATCGGGATTCCTCACATCTTACTCAGGCAACGTAGCAGACCTAGGTAGCGGGTCCCGTAGGACGCGGCGGGACCCTGCAGTGCCCTACTCCAGGTCGAGCCTACTGCCCGATGTCCCAGGTCCAGGGTGCGGCCCTGCACTAATGAAATCGTCTGCGCCCGGGGAAGGCCCGGAGGGCCAAGGGACACCGACAGTGTCACGGCCGCAGCCCTCTCACAGCCAATATCAGGGCAGGAGGCCTCCACCTAACACCTCCAAGCTAAGCGTTTTTTCTCGTCCTAGGAAAGGGGAGTTTTTCTGGGAGGAAAGTAACGTTCCCACCCGACGCCATCCCGCCCGATGGACGTCGAGGATCAGTCTCTAGAGTAGGGGAAAGGCCGAGGGGTCGGAGAAAGGGTAGCAGGGAGGGCGGCTTGTCGTCCAGCTGATGCAGCTCTCGGCTTCTCCACCCCCTCTCCTCCCTCAGAGGTGTGGGCGGGAGGACAGCATCTCTCCTCTAAGGAGGCGACCCCCATAGCAGGGGCCAGGGCCTCCCCGTGTCGCGGCTCAGGGCTGTGATAGGTGGTCCCGGGGCCGGGGGGCGCGAGCGCCGCGCGTTGTCGCTGGCAGGGCTCGCAAGGCGCACAGGGCACCCCTTAGTAGGGCGGGAGGGATGAGTGGGGGCGAGAATTAGAGCCTGGGGAAGTGGCTGAATGTCAAAAGTAAAAGGTTGAAAAGCCAATTTTCCAGGCGCGCTTTCGCCCCCCTCAGCTGGTTGCAGGGGCAGTAAATCAGCGGCCGGCGGCGAGGGCGGGAGGAGCCCCCTCGGCGAGCTCGGCGCGGCTCCGCCCGGACCCTGCGCACCTCCAGGTGGGCCCCGAATCGATCCGAAGCCTAGCTGAGGATGTCACCGCACTAAATATTTACTGATCACACACAAATAGCCGGGGCTCGAACGATTTTCCTCTGTGAGGAGAGCGCGGAGAGAAGGGTAAATCATTTTATTAGTGTGGATAAAGCCCAGAGCACACTCTGGGCTGGAGTGTTTTAAGATGTGTCTTCAACAGGATGAAAAGAGTTAGGGAAATCGATACCGAGTGATTAGAAGCCCCGGGGTGACGAAGGGGACTGGGCTTTCAGGGATTTGGCGAGGCTGAGAGGGGGGAGCAGGCCTCAAGGGGGGCGGCCCGACCACCGCCAGGGAGCTCCCCGGCTCAGGCCTCTGTTCCTCCCTACTCGACGGGAGACGCGAGGGCGCAGCAAGCTGCAGGGAGTCCGCTGCGGCCAGGCTTCGTGGTGCCGGCGCAGGGTGAAGGCTGCGCGGGCCGCCGCGGGGCCGAGGGCTTGGGAGCCACTGGCTTCTCGCCGCGAGTGGCAGTGGCCAGGTGGCCGCGGGAGTGGATTGCAGGCGCGGTGTGGGAACACCAGGAAGTCCCCCACACGCAGTCTCTCCAGACAGCCTCGGGGATTAAAGGTGTGGCCTAAACGGGTTGCATTTCTCCTGCTGGCATTTCGGGTACTCCCAGCCGCGACCCGATGCACCCTCGAACTTTCTCCCGGAGAAATCTCTACCCTATCCTGTCTTTTAATATTTTTCAAGAAGTCTCAATGGCCCATCCCCGCCAGCTGCCTCTTCCTCCCACCCACTTGGTGTCAGGGGCGGCCGCCGGGTGGCAGAACCCGCTGAGGACTGCCGGGAGAGTGAATTCCAGGTTCCCTGTTCGTGGGCAGGTGGGACGACATCTGAGGCCGAGGAGGAAGGCAGGGGGCAGGGTGACAGACCCCGAGGGAGCCCCAGGACGTCTGCGTCCTCTCCTAGGCGGGAACTCAGCTTTGGGGGTATCAGGCCATCCCCAGCGATGGAAACCCATCGGGGCCCTTGGCTGGGTACTGCGAACCCAAGTGGCCAAGGAGTAAAGGCTGGCAGGGCTTGTTGAAGTTAGCAAGGCTTTGAGGGGAGTTTGCTGGGAGGGAGAGCAAAACCCCCAAACTCAAGCAGCAAAGTCCTGGCGCGAAAATGGCTTTTCACTTCTCCAAGCGCAAGTCTCGCTCGCTGCTGTGAACAAACCTTGAGGTTCGAAACAGCTGCAAATAATCAAGTAGGCGCAAATTTCGGGAGGGGAGAGGAGGGGCGAAAGGTAAGAAAAGGGGAGAATCTTTTTCGTTTCTTCTTCCTTTTCCCGCTCCTGGCCTTTTCCTAAATATCTGCGCTCCCTAAAGCAACTGATAGCGACCTACGTTTGTTTATTTATTTAGAAAGGTTCACCCCCACACCACCCTCCAATTACTCGATTTTCTTGGCAGCTTGAGGGATCCAATCCAGGCTGCCCTGCTTGGCTCTTCGGTGCAACAGGAAATATAGCTGCAGATCCAATTAACTATTTTCCAGAAGAGAATTTATTATTATTATTTTTAAATGAATCCCAGTGGATTGAAGCGACCGTGTTCAGGTGTGAGGCTATCGGGTACCTCGCATTCCTTCCTCGGTAATCCTCTAATTCCTGCGTTGGAAGTTCGCAAGCCAAGCTGACCTGGAGGGTGTCAGGAGCCGGGTCTCCATTAACCCTTCTTGGTCTTGGCCGGAACAAAGGTTAACTACACTAATCTACCAAAAGGAGACGTAGCAAAAAGGAAGCGAGGGAGGGAGTAAAGGAAGAAGGAAAAAAGGAAGAAAGGGTATATTCACTGTAGTTGCCAGAATTTTAGAGCTCTGCCCTTCACTGGTCCTCTCCCACCTCCACCCTTCCTACGAAAGCAGGTTTCCATTCAGAGAGACAACAGTCTCATCCATCACCCGCAGCACACTTCATGGAGATGGACTTTAGGGAATAAGAAAATATAATATAGTGAAATATTTTCTTGTATTTAACTGACCGCCTAGTCCATTTAAAAAATATTGCTAACCATGTATACAACCGTAAATTGCTGTGCAGCTAGTTTTAAAAACTAAAAAAACCAAAAAAAAAAGAAAAAAAATTACATGGTTTATTTCATTTAAATAAAAGCTAATTTTAGAATTTTGTCAGTAGCCAAATTACAGCCATAGAATCTGGATGAGAGTAGAAAAATATATGCTGCTGGTTTCAAACCTGGTGGCATTCTAATGGGTAGTTGTATGATAGTTACATGCATGAAGGTGTATGCACGTGGGTGTGTATATTCTTACGGTGTTAGAAGTTCCTTGATGGATTAAAGGTTCATATACTCAAGCACTAGATAGAGGCTGTCACTCATGTGTACTGGCAAAAAGGCAGAAGGCAGTGCAAAAAAGAATTTTGAATGAGCTCCTTAGAATCACCATTGTTGAAATACAGGCTGAAGCAACTTAGCTATGGTAGAGCTTTTGTGGCTTGCAAAATCACAGAAAGACACTTCAAAGTAAAACCATCAATTTTGCAGTTTGGTAACTTTGGCAGGGCATTTAAATAAAAGGTGAGCATCTTTTGCCAAAATATTTAAAAATTCAGGGATATACTACTCGGTCTATTTTACTTTTCAATGGATTGAAGAATTAAAGGAGAATAGGCTATAGCTAGAGGTGATGGCATAAGGGGGCTCTCTGCCCATTTAATCAAGTGTGGTGTGGCTATACATGCCTTTAATACCAATATTATATTGTAAGGCAACTCCTGCTGAGAAAGTTCCAAAGGCATCTAAAGCCATGTGGACATCAGTTCATACTTAGCAGTGGACAGAGTGAGGAATTATTGTCTGGTTCTACATTTTTCTCTTTCTCAAGAGCCTGGTAATGAAATCTTCTAAATGGCAGTTAATTTTGGTATGTCAAGAAAAGCATTAATCAAATGGTATCAAGTGCCAGTCATTTAAATGTGAAGGTGTTAGTAAGGCAAATACCCACATAAATTAATATGGTTAATTAGCTGCATCAGTAGTACTTAAAGAAAATACAAACAGAACAACAAAAGGGATTTAATTAAATTTTCTTAAAACACAAACTCAAGGTGAATTGCAGTTGGAGAAAATAGTTTAAGGAGTTATTTCCATTCTATTGGTTTTATAAGTTTTTTTTGGGGGGGGGGACAGTTTCAATATAAAGAAGTAGGTGGACAGAGACAGACATAGTGTCATAATAGGGAAACATGCACAAGCTAGTTACAACCTCATTTCTCCTCTTAAAAGGCTGATTTCTGGAAAAGTTGAAGGTGAATGTTAAAAATAAATAAAGAACTTCTGTGTAAAATTAAGAGAAGGCTGTTTAACATCATATTCAGCTTCTTGACCATAGGAAGTATTAGCTTGAGAGTTTACAAAGTGTATTGTTTAAATAAAATTTATACTTTTCTTTTTAGTTTGAATACAAGGTAGATAAAGATATTTTTCCTATCCATCTATTATAATTCATAATAAATTAATCAACCTTATCTAGGAGATTTCTATGTACTTGACTGAGGTAAATTGATTGAGAGGAAGTCGCTTTAAATAGTTTAAAGCAAAACTGAGAACCTTAAAGGAAGGGAATATTGAATTCAGTGAAAAATGTCACATTGGTTATTTCTTGGCAGGACCACGTCACATCACATCAGGGAGAAGTTAGCAAAATTGGGGAAGCCCATTTCTTTGTAGAATGTATGTTAATAACTTATTTACTTCTAAAGATATGTTGCAATTTCTTTGCATATACTTTGTTGCCACATTACCAAGTAATTAAAAAGATAGTAGTATTGTGATATTTGAGTAGTGGGGATTTTAAAGATACTTTTCTTCTTAGCCTCCTCTGAGTGATAAAGACGATGTTTATTTACTCACTTATTTTTCTTACATGTGATTTTGGTTAATTTAATGGCTTTTAAAATTAGATACTATTTTGCTAAAGTGTACATGGTATATAAATTGAAAACAAATTCAAAAGTATCAAATCTTTTTCAGGAAGTGCAATTTGAATGTTCAGTTATTGAAGAGCTACTACTTCAACCCCCCAGGTTCTATTAAAAACAAACAACTAAACCTGTTCTTCTTTCCTAACAACTCTTAAAATTGCAACTGGCATGGCTGTGGATGAATGAATATTTAATATGAGTCTTTAACCCTCCTTTCCCATTTACTCTGGAAATGCCTTTAATTTGTCTTTTATGAGTATGTATTTTAAAAGCATTAGTCAGCATACAAGAATTATTCACTCCCTTTTAAAATCAGTGAATAAAATTCTAATTATAGAAAAGAGGTGCGATGTTTATTCTGAAGTTTCAGTAACACACTAAGTTTTTTTAAATAAACAAGAAGAAACACTATCCTAGATAAATTAAAATAGGGCAGCTGTTGGNGTTCAGTTATTGAAGAGCTACTACTTCAACCCCCCAGGTTCTATTAAAAACAAACAACTAAACCTGTTCTTCTTTCCTAACAACTCTTAAAATTGCAACTGGCATGGCTGTGGATGAATGAATATTTAATATGAGTCTTTAACCCTCCTTTCCCATTTACTCTGGAAATGCCTTTAATTTGTCTTTTATGAGTATGTATTTTAAAAAGCATTAGTCAGCATACAAGAATTATTCACTCCCTTTTTAAAATCAGTGAATAAAAATTCTAATTATAGAAAAGAGGTGCGATGTTTATTCTGAAGTTTCAGTAACACACTAAGTTTTTTTAAATAAACAAGAAGAAACACTATCCTAGATAAATTAAAATAGGGCAGCTGTTGGGTAGGGTTTACATTGATATCCTTCTGCCTTTTGCTTTTGGTACAAAGGTATTTGGGTTTTGTCTTCACATACTGTCTATTGTTAACAGAGTGAATTTTGAAGTTAAAATATTTTCAAATTGTCTCACCTTTAGAGTCGAATGCATTATTAAATTGAAAAACATAATATTCACTTTTGTGTTCAAATTGGTATGTCCAGGTAGTAATGAGAAAGGTATGTTCTGTAAAATGTCTCCTCCCCTAAAAAACAAAACACATAAACATTACATAAACTAAGTCCAAGAGAAAAAACAATTCTTAGGATTCAGTGTGTTTGAACAATGAAGCTCTTAATAAGTTTTAATTTCTTTTATTTTAAAAATCTTAACTATCTACTAAGATGGGACACTTCACTTTTACAGTTTTATATACTTTTGAATTTAAAAGCAAATTTTAACATTGCAGGATTTTGAATTGTAGAGAGATTTGAAAATAAGCCTCCAAAATAAAAGACAGACAAGTGACAGGGCATGATGTCTTGCCTAAGTTTTAGGGATATTACAAAAGTTTTCTTTTAAAACTACAATAACATGCTTTTTCATCAAGTACAAAATAAGATAGGAAGAAAAAAATGAAGAAAACATCTCCCTCTCACTCTCTCTCCCACCAAAAGACCCCAAACAACAACAAAACAAAATAAAAAGACATCCAAATCCTAAACCCCATAATTGAAGCCCCTTACCATGTTGGGAAAGTTTCTGCGCAAACTGAACTGTTTCTGTGGGTCCTGCCAAGCTCCTGGCTGGTCAACTTTTTAAACGCGGCAGGCAATGGTTAGACTGAGGTGAGCAGCCTGGCAGCCTAGAGAAGGAGGCAGACTTTTAGAGCTCAGCTCCAGAGACCTACCACTTAGGGGGAAAGTTGGGAAAGCAACTGTTGAGAGTTAACCTCTCCTTTCCAAAGGAGGTTTGCAGAGGCAGGACAGTGAGAGCTGATACCACCAATTTTATTATTTTCTCTGGCATTCCTAACTTTTATGATTTCCCCCCTCCTTCCTTTACTATCTGTCTTTGTGCCTCCAGGGCCAGTGAAAGAGCAGGGCAGATTCTAGATTGCTTTCAGAGTTTCCCTTCTCTGATGATGGATTACCATGTCAATTTAAACAGCATAGGATTAATTTGTTTCAATGATTTCTCTTTAGGCTGAATGCCAGCCGTTTTTCTATCTTTCTCTTTGCTCTTCAGAACAACAACAACCAAAAAAAAAAAAAAAAAAAACCCTTCTTTCCATATTCTAAGTTAAGACACAATAATAGAAATAGACAAGTTAGGTGTAATGTTGCAACACAGTTATAGGTCTGAGTGTTTTTTATCTCTGCCTAAGAGGCTGAAACATACAGTCAGTCACATTAAAATGAAATTGGACTCAACATTTATTCAATAAATACTTGTCTTGTAGATAATCCAGTGCCGAGTGCTTTTGACACATAAGAACTTAATTTGTCTTGGATAACAAGTTATTAATATGGCACATTTAAACTTGCCACCTACAATAAGGTTACTGAGCTCTACAACAAACTCAAACGATCATTGTGAAAAATAGTTTGTGTGAAGGAGGGAGACATTTTTTGAGAATGCTGATATTATTATATGTAAGTATATTCACATACAAACCAGTAACATATAGGAGCACAAGTCCATGTGTACACACTCTCCCCAACATATGTGTGTGTGTATACACACACACACACATATATATTCAGATCACATATGACAAAAAAGTTCAGTGAAGTTAAAAAAAAGTCCATCCATTATGCAGATATATCTAACCTTTCCTAAATAAGAATGTGTCAGAGAATTTTCTCTTTTGAAAGATTTCTAAAGTGCACAGGAAAAATGCTGTTGAAATCCAATTTTTTTGCAAGACCAAACCCATTATGAGGTTGAAAATGGCACAAAAAAAGCACTTAGGTGCAATCCAAAATCAAACAACCCCTCCCCATTTTTCACCTAGTCTGAACTTGCAGACAGCCAGAGCATGTTGCTGGTAGAATAAAGGCAATTTAAGTGAAATAATCTATTACTAAAGTGATTATTTTATTTCCTGCTCTAACAGGAGGTCCTCCAATGATGCAAAAGGACAGGAGATAGATTTCATCCTATGGACTAAATATATTGGGCAAACATATTTTGAATTATGGGCTTCTTTTTCACCACCCTCTTCAAATTGTCTCTCCTTTTCCAGCATTCCCTCACACTGAAATTTACATCATAGTTCAGAATAATAAAGTGCATTTTGAATATGAACACAAATGGATTCTAGAGCCTTCCCCTTTTCCTCAGCCTTCTCGATGCACAGGCGGGCTTTATTTGAACAGGTTCTACTTTCTAAGGACATGCATGACCAGAGGCCAACGACTGTCAGAACTGGAATCTATGCAATTTTAATTTGTAAAAAAAGTTGTTGGTTGCTAACCTTGGGGGAGATTGTGCATCTCTAAGAAACCAAATCTTTGAGTGCTCTCCCTAGAAAATGACGTTACACATGAGCAGAAAAATCCAGGCAAGAAAGGCTAATTGAATGAAGAGAGAGAATTAGGTTAAAAAATAGAGTACAATCTAGTATCACATTTTCACTAGTGTAACTTGAAATGAAGGTGTCTTCAAGTCGCCAGTGTTGCCAGAGTGTTTAGATGTTGGCCACAGATGGGAGCACCTATTGAAATGTGTCTGAAGAAGATTAATAGGGCTTGTCACTGTTGGGAAAGCACTGCTTTGCTGTAAATTTCTACCAGCACAAGATGAATTACCGATGAATGCTCACTTATCAACCCCATCACTATCGTTCGACACTAAATCAAATTGAGAAGTTATCTGCAATCAGAAAATTTCTTTTTAAAATAGACATACACTTTTAGGCCCCAACTCTTTACTAATCCCATGTACAAAACAATTCTCTATCCCCTGATGCTTCTTTAGCTTAAACAAAATTATATCTCAATAATGAATATATTTTTAAGTTTATGCACAATAAGCAGCTGGTCAATAGCGAAGGTTGGCAATATTTTCGAGAGGGTATAAAGGCTTCTTGGAGGTCATCATTTAACATTTCATAAAATGTTTGTGTCTGTGTGTGTGTGTGTGTGTGTGTGTGTGTGTGTGTGTGTGTTTTAACTTTTAGGTCTTTCTCTCCCTTACTTGGAAGGCAAAGAAGAGAGTAAGTTTACTGTTGTAAACCCTGTGACCTAATAGTCCTCTAATGCTCTGGTAAGATCTAATTCTAAGAGAACTGCAAGTTTAAATAGAGAACAGTAGAACTGAATTCAATAGATGGCAGTGATACTTGGGGACATGCATTTATTCTTTTATGATTTAATGGTATTTTAGATATCTCTTTTTTAAGTTGATTTATTTGAGAAGCAAAGCAGGGGCATTATCTCGTTTTATTATTTATTAACCAACTCTGAGCATCCAGAGGCTTTCCAACCTAGGGATAATTACATTTTGATAAAACCATCAACACTTGTATTGTTATAGGACTCTACCTGTTTAAAAAATGTGGTCATATGCCTGATTCATTTGATTTTTACTGAAGTCCTGTACAAGAAGAGATTTTGAATTCCCATTTTATTGATGAGTAAACTGAGGTCATGGAGCCAATAGGAGCACAGATGGACTTTGAACCTATTTAACCTATTTCTCCTGGGTTCCTTTCAGGATTTTTTCACTCATCATTATGTAAATAAAGGAGAAGATGGCTGGGCGAGGTGGCTCACGCCTGTAATCCCAGCACTTTGGAAGGCCAAGGTGGGCAGATCATGAGGTCAGGAGATGGAGACCATCCTGGCTAACACAGTGAAACCCTGCCTTCACTAAAAATACAAAAAATTAGCCGGGTATGGTGGCAGACACCTGTAGTCCCAACCACTCGCGAGGCTGAGGCAGGAGAATGGCATGAACCTGGGAGGTGGAGCTTGCCGTGAGCCAAGATCGCACCACTGCACTCCAGCCTGGGCGACAGAGCGAGACTCCATCTCAAAAAATAAAAATAAAAATAAAATTGTGATGATACTAATAACAGCTAACATTTACTATATGCCAGAACTATGGTCACCATTTATTTATGTAACTTTATTTAATCTCTATACAACTCTCTGCGGTAAATACTGCTATTATTTCTATTATCCAAGAGAAAAAAATGAAAACCAAGCAGAATGAGACTTACAGAGTTTAAGGACCTGCCTGAAATTCACATTGTTAGTAAGGTGGAGGCATATTATTCAAATCCAGGAAGTCACAATTCAAAGCTACTGACCTATCCTATGTTCCTGTTTCCAATTACAAGAAGTCTTAAATTGTATTCAATGCTCACAAGAAACCCCACTTCTTTTCAGAATATAAAATTCCTTAGACTCTGCAGCAGTGTGTCATGGCAGAATAGGCACTGGTTTGGAAATAAGGAGACCTCGCTTAAATTCTAGCTTTACCAGTTAACTAAGTAGGTGACCTCAACCTTTATGGCCTTTACTTTCCTCATCTCTAAAATGAGTTGCTTGGGTCAAATGGATCTACGGACGTTGCACTTTGTACTTCTTTCACTTATGGTTCCCAAGAGGAAAAAAGAGGAACAGAGAAGCAACATCCATCTCTGCAGAGGTGAGTAGGGGCACGTGACACAGTGCACTGTGTGAGGGAATGGCTCCTGCTTCTTGGAGACTGTCTTGAGGACACTCAGCATTAGAGGAAGTCTCCTTTTTCTTTTTCTTGCCTCCAGAGAGTACTGAATACTTAAAACAACGATGGTTCTTTAGAAAACCATAGAATTCAAAACTTGCAAGAAAATCCTTACCTCCATTATTTTCCAAGTAAGAAAAAGAAAGAAAGAAAGAAAGAAAGAAAGAAAGAAAGAAAGAAAGAAAGAAAGAAAGAAAGAAAGAAAGAAAGAGAGAAAGAAAGAAAGAAAGAAAGAAAATTGAGGTCTGTAGAGGTTAGAGGACTTACTTAGGGTCATTGACCTGGTTGGTGATGCAGTTGAAACTGGACCGCTTTCTCTTGGCCCCCAAACCAGGAATCCTCACCCCATGAAAGTGTCTTCCTTACGCTATGCTCCTTGCTCAACAAAAAAGACACTTTAGATTATCTGATCATGTCCCTATCATAACCATTTCTTTATTTTATGATGTGATACTTTTATTGGGTTATTATTGGCTGTAATATAAAATTTTTCTAGGTCTCTCTCACAGTAGTTTTTCATAAAACCTATTAAACTCACCAGCTAAATAGTGGAGGCTACAATGAAGAATCACACAGTAATAAGAATATTCTGTCATCTCCATTAAGTCACAATAATACTCCAATCTGTATTTATCACAATGGTCCTCTGATGCCTCCATCACCCAAATTGTTAGATTTATATTCTCTAATGGTTCCCCAATGGGAAAAACCTGTATTTTTTATTTTTCTTTTCCTGTCCCAAATCACCCTTTCATATCCATTGCCTGTTTTGGAACCCCCGTCTGGGTTTAATCAGAAGTTGCAAGACAAAATGTGCATTATTAAGAAATATAAATATTTTCAGAAGCAATCAAAGGGATGAAAGATTGATTCAGCATGCAGATTGGACCTAATTCGAAGCAGCTTTGTTCTAATGAGGGCTACTGGGATACAAAGTCAGGAGCCGTTGTACCACCAGTTAGTTGGAAATTCCAATGCATTAGAATAACCTGTCAGGGTTGTTTTTTTTTTTTTGGTAGATAGGCTGAAAACATTTTTGCAAGCTATGTTCCCCAGTCTCTGGGCAAAACCACCTTCCTTGCCACCCTTAGGGACTTGTAATAGGTAATAGTCATCTTTGAGAAATTATGACTAATTCGTTCTTCGCTTTAGATTTCAGATTAGCAAGTACCTCCCTTTTCCCAACTCAGAAGCTGGCTTAGCATTAACTTTCATAAGAACATTTTGGCCTCGAGGCATCTGTATTACAATTTCTTTCTTGGCATAATAAAAGGTATCACATTATCTACCTGGTCAATCTCTATTGGCTTTCAAAATAGAGACATGGAAAAACCTAATAAGCCTCATTAGGATATCTGCTTTAAAAACAAGGCTGCCTCATTTAGCACATTGCTGTGAAATGTCCCAGCAGAGCTGGGTGGTCATTGCTTGAATACAGGTATTGCTAATTTGGGATCTTTGTTAGTCTGGTAGCTCTGAAAAAAATGCCTAATGTGTAGGTGGAATTTTAATACACAAGGGATCAAACCCAGATCGTTGTATTTTGTTTTTGTTTTCTTTCTTTCCTTTAATCCCACTTCTTGTCCACATGGCCATGTGTGAGAGAAGGCTTGATTTTCTTGATATGGTTCATCCATCCACAGCTGGAATTCCAAAGACGACTGAAAATGTCTTTAAAATCAACACAACTCAGGGAGCCTGAGAGAACAAGTTTTCCTTTGTTGTAGGGTATAGTATTATTTGCTGTAGGTTTTTTGATATACATTCTAAATTAGGCCTGCAAAGGCATGCTTCATCTTTAATTCATCACTCTCAGCTGAAAGAGATTAGCAATGTCTAGCACGCACCCCTCGTATGGTGCTGACCTCATCAAGTATGGCCTGAAATTAATTAGCCTCATTCATTCAAAATGGAAAAGGATAATGGAGCCGCATTTTAGAGATGACCATCACAAATTGTATGCAGCATATTTAAAAGGCCCCTATTTTCAAACCATGTAGATTGAAATTCTTTCCAGGGCTTACAATATGCCAGAGTTATCAAGGATCCAGAGCAGAGCCTGGTCAGGTTTCGTGTATATATGTTTGTGTGTGTGTGTGTGTGTGTGCAGAGTCATATGTTCCATGAATGTTAGTGCCTGTGTATGGCTGAGTCCATAGCTGGCTTGTTCTCTAGGATGACACCCAGAATATCTGACCAACAAAAATCTGATGTTTCATACTGTTTTATATGATCCAGTAGTAGAATACGTTAAGTGAAATTTTTTGTTGCTATTAAGTGGAATATGCCAGCACAAACTTTGCTGCTATTTTTCAGATGCTATTCATGCTTTAATTTAGAAACAGAAAAGCCTCTTAAAGAAATGTTCAACTTTTCTATTTTGAGTTATTTTTAAAGTTTCTGTCTTTTCCCAGTCTCTACTGTTTGATCATATTTTAAAACATGATTTAGGACTATGTTAGATTACAGAATCACTTAAATTTACCATCTTGCTAAGATTAGCTGATTTTTTCCTTTTGGGGATTGACTAAGAACAGCCAAATTTTTGAATATCAAAACTGCTTTCTTTTCTAGCCAAAAAAATCTTGACCGGGGTTCTTTTGGATTCTCAAAGATGTTGTAAAGTTTATTTTTATGAGCAGTAGTTTTGGGACTACAAATTGGAAGAAAAAATGACTTTTATGTTTCCAGGTTTTAATTTTTAAAATAGTACAAAATGTAGTTAACTTATGAAAAGATAGTAGCGGTGTTTGAAGGGACTTTTACATAGTATACATTTCTAAAGGAAAAAACTTTATCCCAGTATAACTTTGTTTAGTTAAATTAAAACGCAGGCATTTAGTGTAATGAAACTACAGAGCTTCTACTTAACTGTTGTAGTGAAGCAGGCAGTTTTAGGCAAAATAATGTTTTCAGAGCTCTTTGATATACTAATCTCCGTATGTAAGTTATTTAAGATTATTTTGCATTATAATAAAACAGAAACTGGAAGCATGTTGCCCATGTCTCTGCAAACTTAGGATTTAGAAACTTCTCTAAGCTCACTTTTGCTTAAGCTCCTTATTCCAGAAGACCCCTGTGTCTAATGGGCATATATCATTTATATATACAAGATCATCAATCAGGAACTGTGAACCTATCATTTTGACATAAAATATCTGTCCTTAAATCTGCCAAACTTCTAGCATATAATTTTAGGAAATTAGCTAGCTTAAAGTCTGGGCTTCTGACTTCTGGGGGATGAAATGAAAAAATGAAGAAAGCTCAAATCATACAAATTTGATTTTAAAATCACAGTTTAACTGAACCAGGGATAAAACTGATCTCCAAAATGCAGATTTTTAAAAGTGATGGAAACACAATTTTGTTAATTATTATCTGATCAGTTTGGAATTTCATGGCAAGTAAATGTCATAGTAGATAAAGAAGAATATTCTCCAAGAATAGTTTGACTCATTGAAGCACATTTTACCAATAATATGATACTTTCTCCATAATTATTTATCATTGAGACAAAGGAGCGTATGCATTCTGTAATATTGCAATTTGCTCACATACTGAACAGCATGTCTCAATTTTTATTTAATTTTTTTATCAACTGAGGTGAAAATGGCAGAAAAACTGTAAATATGAGGATTAAGCTGTATGAAATTTGAGTTCATTCAAATGACAAACTCAAAGTAAAACACAGATGAACTTACCAAATTTCATTTGGTATCCACCTGAAACTGTAAATCTTCTCTTGACATTTGAGAGTAGAAAGGAGGTTCACCTAAAATTCAAACCAGGTTTTCTTAAACCTAACCCAGACTTACTAACTTTGGGGTAAACTACGGTTGCATTTTGGGTTCATAATAAAAGTTTCATCCCACTTTAGCTGATGATAAATAGATGATGGGCTGCATGGAGTAAACTAGAAGATGTTTTTGGAATTGCTATTTTATCTTATTTCATAATGTTCTGAATCAGGGAAGAACAGTATATAAAGCACATTTTCAATGATGTACAGGGAAAGATGACCACATAAGACTGTCCGGAAGAGAAAATTAGCAGCATTTGGATGTAAAGTATACATAGGGTTTTCTAAAAAGCAGAATGAGGGTGAAATATTATTAACTCACATTCCTTGGGTGCTTACGATAATCAGGCACTGTTTTAAGCATTTTACATGTATTAACTCAGTTTGGCTTACCATAGATAGTACTAGGCAAATACTATCACTCCCATTTTGTAAAAATGAGAAAGACTACTAGGCATAGGGAAGTTACGCAACTGGTCCAAGGTTATACTGCTTGTAAAAGTGATTTGAGCCCCAGATGTCTGGTTCTGGAATCTCTGTACTTAAGTACAATGCCATACCTCCTCTCTAGAGAAAATGCTATCACAATGTTGTTTGAAAACAAATTGCTGCAGACTGTGAATGGGAGGCATGCTTTCCCATTTTTTAATGACTGAGGGCAGTAGTACATTTAATGGAAAAAGCCAAAGTAGACAAGCTCATTCTTGTCTAATCTTCTTATCCCAGAAGTAGGAAGGGAGTTGGTTTCCCAAATCTCCTGTAAGTCCTTGCTGAGCTTCCACTTGGAAAACTACATTACGTAGGATGCCTCAGTGCTGAAGAGATGGAGATAAACTGAGTGGAATTCAAAGAAAAAAATACAAAAATGACAGGGTGAGAGGGGAAGATAAAAAGAACTAGACAAGTAGAACGTTGGCCAAGTAATAGTTAATAGAGAACTCAACAGTGTTCTAGAAGTATTTAGAAGAAAAACAATGGCCTAAGAACGTCACTAGGGTGGCTGGAAAGAGGCAAAGAGGAAGGTCTAAAAGAAAAACAAATTAAGAGAACACTGTTAGATTTTGTCACTGTCTTGCAAGACCCACAGTAAAAGTTATATTTTCTTGGAATGCTGAAGTCCAAGTCAGAGATTTCGCAGGAAAAGAAAATTTTGTTCCTTTCTTTGTGTAGGTTGAAGCAGAAGGATAGGCTTAAAAAATATAGTTTAAAATGCTTTACATAATAATAATGTGTGGAATGTCCCCCTAAAAGTAATAACCTTTACATTTACTATCTCATTTAATCCTCATAATAAATTTACAAGGCATTTACTATTATCTCTGTTTTACAGATAGAGAAACAAAGGTTTGGGGGACCCAGGCTCAGACAGTTGGTATCCCTAGGAATCCTTCCCAAGCCTGGTCTCTTCCCAGAACACCACATTGCCTTCTCTCACATGATGTCCCCAGGATTTTGTTCAGGAGATGATGTCACAAAACAACTGATTTTAGGCCAAATTCATTACAGCGCATCACCCTCAAGGAATGTTTTGATAAGAGTACATTATGCTGGAATCAGACATAGCCCTGCTTCTGAAATCTGGCCAACATCTTCAAGAGGTGGCCGAGTCTGCTTAGCTCTTTCAGAAGCTGTGCATGTTAAGTAAACACACAGTGGTTGGCTTGAATGTGGGAGCTAAGGAGAGCTGGATGGACATGGGAAAATGGAGTGGAACTCTCGAAGTAGGCCCCAAGCCTCCTGCCTGCAGGCCCCCAAATGAAATCACTTAGCTGTTTATAGGAGTCTTAGTGCTGATGAAAAGACTGAATTACACTTCAAACTTTTCCCTGCCAATGGAGAAAAGTTCCAGATTCTTTAAAAAGTATGAAAACCATCGATCCGAAAAGTGGCAACAGCATTTGGGACCAATTATCCAGATTAAGAGGCAACAATGATCTGTTTACACTTTGTAGCCAAGAGCCCTTTGGCTCTGGTCCACAAACTGGAGATTGTAATTTACAGGAATTTCAGCCTAACATTGACTTCTCTTTTGACCTGTGTGTCTGAGAATAGAGGAAGGCATGTAGCAAAAGCCCTGTGTTACCTTCCCTAAAATGTTAATGGATGGGGAACTGAATATCATCTTCTAGGTAACACAGCACATAGATCCCCTGCCATGAAGGCATGGGTTTTGTCAACTCAGGAAGAGTCTAATTGACTGTGTCAGGATACAGCTTTTCAACTTGCCACTCCTCGAAAATGATATTTATAAAAGAAGTCAGAAAATAAAGGCTCCCTGCCATCTTGTGCTTAATTACCATAGCATTCTAATTTAACTCTAATTTTCAATACATTGTGGATTAGTCAGTCACAAATGGTAGAAAGTGAAGTTATTACCAGGAGAACTGTGTTGCTGAGAATGATCAGACATAAGATTGTGGCAAATACCGATATTACGGGCAAAAAGGAGATATTTGAAACATTTGGCCAAAACTCCAAAGTTGAAGTTGATAGAGATTTGAACCATTTGGGATGGAGATGCAGGTTTCTCCCTCTACAAAGGAAGGTCAGTCTCCATTTTGCATAACCCTGATAATTCCAGAAGTTTTTGAAAATATTGGTCTTTCTTTTAACATAATCCTGATGTTAAGGGCTTGACCTTGCCAGGAGGAAAATAACCAAGTGACAAGGAACAGAAATAGGAGATATCTATTCCTGAAGAGCAGGACTGCTCAGTGCAGCAGTATTGAAAAGACAAGTCATGATTTTACCTGTAGCTATAGCTATGCATATGTGTTCAAAGTTAAAAAAAATAATAATGAGGGCTGGGAGTGGTGGTTCACACCTCTAATCCTAATACTTTGGGAGGGAGAGGCGAGAGGATCACTTGAGCCCAGGAGTTGGAGATCATCCTGGGCAATATAGTGAGACCCTGTCTCTACATAAAATAAAATAAAATAAAATAAAATAAATTAGCCAGATGTGGTGGCTCACACTTATAGTCCCAGCTACTTCAGAGGCTGAGGTGGGAGGATGGCTTAAGCTGGGGAAGTCAAGACTATAATGAGTGGTGATCGCACCACTGCACTCCCGCCTGGGTGACAGATTGAGACCTTGTCTCAAAAGAAACGTAACCACACTGAATACCATCTTAGACCATCAAATTGGAAGTAAGCACAGGCAGAGACTGAGTTGTTCTTTTTCAAGCTCTGTTGGTTGGATAGCCATTTAGATAAAAAGACAACAGAGCTTGTGATTGTGGAGTATTGTGCAAGTCTTGGAGTTGGAAAGCACTTGTTATCCCATCATCCTGTGTGCACTTAATGCAGAGCCATCTTCTGAGGCAACTCCGATATGATGCCATTCCAGACCCTTCACAAGTCAACATATATTTCTGATAAAAACTGGTCAAAAAACAAACTTTATTCAACTTAGGATTTTTCAGATCCTGGTTTATCTCAACAATTTACCATTTTCTGCAGTGTCAGAGCTTCCTGACATTTACAATTAACTCACAAATTAACTTAGAAATGATAGTAAGCTCTCAGCTAAATGATCTAGTGGCCACTGGGGAGCAGACCAATTTTCTAGAATAAGGTTAGGACTAAGTTGCTCTGTAACGATGTTATGGTTGGTTGTGTAGAAGCAGTTATTCAAGTGTGAGCAGGAATCTAGGTGTGAGAGGGAGTCATTGTCTGCCTCTCACTCTGGCTGATTACTCAGCACTTTGACATTCCTCCATCTGTAAAACAGATAATCTGCTTTTAAAATTTTTTGGAATTCAAGGCTCCATAATGGAATCAAGAAGTCATGGAATCCTAGCTTGGAAGGAAGTTTGGAGGGCGTTGGTCCAACTTCCCACTGAACCCAGAGTTCTGGAGATGGACAGATGATCAAACAGATGCAGATGGAGCGATTTTCAGGAGTTGCAGATTCAAGGAAGGTAACATAAACATGACAAGGTCTGAGTGAAGGCTGCCAGTTTGGCCAGGGCCACCTGGAGAGATGGAGGGGAAGGGTTCATGCTCTCCAAGACTGCTACCACTGGGAAACTTTGTTTTTAGAAAGCTTTGTTCCTTGCATGAAAGCAAAAATCGATGTATTGGAAATATCTTTCTCTTGTCTGATTTTATCTTGAGAAGGAATATAATAAAATCTCATCTCTTTACCATATGATAGACCTTCAAATCTTTGAAAACTTTCATGCCCCTCAATCTACTGCTTTTGTTTTAGTGGCTAAAGTTCCCAGTTCCCCATATGACCTAGACTCAAGAGATTTGCTTCCCTGAGTTGACCTTGGTTTGCCAGTCTCTTAAAAAGTGTCTGAAAACAAGTACATTACTCAGAAGTTACATGACCATCAGGGATAGTATCTGTCCACTGCACCGTGTGATTGGCTTTAAATGGAGCCTTTCATCAAGGAAGAGCCCCCATATCCTGGAGTCAAATCTTAATCATCTGGGGCTTGTACAAAGGATTTATTGCATTTAAAAACGTCTCACACTTATCCCCATTAAATTTCACTGTGTTTTGGCTTTTTGGTAGCTTTTAGAATCTGTCTCTTTTATATTTTGTTCCTTTACAAATGTACTAGGATTTTTTTTTTCTTTTTTACAGTTTTGCCCAGTCATTGAACGAAATATTGCAGATGCCAGGGCTTCTGGAGTTTCTGGGGTCTTCGGTGTCACTGGTGATTATGTTGAAAATAGTTGCATGTGTATTTCTTCAGTTAACTCATAAGTAGTGATTAATGGCAGGGTCTCTGGAATGAGATTTGCCAGGGTTTAAGTACTGGGTCTGCCAATATACCAGGTGTGTGGCCTTGGATGTATTAACTTATCTGTGCCTCAATTACCTCATCTCTAAAATGGGGATAATAATGTAACTATCACATATGGTTGTTTTGATGATTAAATGAGTTAAAATATATAAAGCACTTAGACTAGTGCCTGGCACATAGCATGCACTATTTATTAATGAAGATAAAATAAATAGAAACAAGAGTCCTAAAGATAGGGTAGTTGCTTGTTTATATCTGTAGCTCCAGAGACTGATGCTGTGCCTGGAATACATTTGGCGCTAATATATTGAGAATACGATGAATGGGTTTCCACAGTGTTATAGACACTGCATGTAAGCAGATACTACAATCAGTGCTATGGCTCCTAATGTTAACAGATTTTCAACATGATTATAAAAAAGAGGTCCTGACCATGGAAAGAGAAGTTGTGTACATTCAACCTCAGACCATCTCCATGGTGGTCATTTTGCCACTAATCTTTCTGTGAATTATAATAGCATCAGTGTGTTTATTGATCTAGTCTATCATGCCTCTTTTATCATGGAAGACTAGGAAAGACACATACTTAAGTCTACCCTCAGCTCAGAAAAGAAGAATGCATTCTGCTTAATTTGTGCTTGCACCAGTCTGCGAGGGGATGCTTAACCAAGGAATGCTAGTGTTTCCTAATCAGATCTTCAGCTTGTTTCAACTTTTGTAGATTCCTAGGCCTGAGGCAGATTCATTTAAAAATATATGATTAAAAAATAAATGTTTTAGGCATCGTGCATGATGTGAAAGTTGCTGCATCCTCCTACCTTTCTATTCACATCACAAGTGAAGCTTTGCCATCAGGATAGGTCTTGATTTTCAGGTGCATAGCCACGTAACCTTCCCCTGGGTTCAGCTTCAGTATGTTAAAGCCAGTTCTCATCAGGTTGGAAATTTAAATCTTCCAGAGATATCTTTTACACTGTAATTCCCTTTGATCTTCTGTCCATGTTAATTTAAACACAGTCAGTATTTTCCTCCTTCTATATTAATACAGTCAAGCTCAAAGAATAAAATTCACCAGTGTTTTCTCCTTTGAATGTGTTCAATAGGTAACCCCGAAGCAATTACCTACTGCAAGAGGTGGGAGGAGCCATTCTGTAGGAGTAGGGGCCATGGGTAATATGATATGTGGTTGTTGTGTGTGTAACGTGCTAATACTTTTGACAGCAACCATCCTAAAGGGGTGTAGCAAGTCATTTGAAATTTGTACACAGACTGCCCTATCCATTACGCATGGCCCATATCATACCCATAATCTCCCAAGGCAGATATGCTATTACACTCAGCGGGCCAAGGTCTGCTGGTGCTTATATACACATAACTCCCACTGACTCTGTGCCACCGAGACACTTCAATGGGGGTTGTCAGCGGCATAAATTTATCCCGGTACAGTCACAACCACAGCGGGCGCAGCTGAACAGAGAGACCTGGCTGTGTGTTAAAAAGGCTGAGGAAGAACAAAAAAGCTGCCGGTTTTCATAAGAAATCTTATCCCTCGAGCATTGAGAACTGTAGCCCGATACTCACCACACTCTTTTTCCTTGTCCCACAACCTGCGGATCCCAGCCTGGGACTTGGAAGCAGCTAAAACAGAGTGGGCATTAAAAAAAAAAAAAAAGTGTGCTACAGGGCATAAAACTGTGCTTTGCATCCAACCTTATTATGTGTGGGAGAAGAATTCCCCATAGATGATCTTCAGAACATTTATTTATCAAAATTTAAAGGAGCTTCTTGGAACCAATGGCCTTTAAATACAGAAAATTAAAAATACGTAAAACAAAGGCACAAAGATGCTAACCTTCTGAAAGTCACTAGTACATCCAAGTTGAATCACATTTGTTATGGGTGTTATAATGTATCCCATATATATTGTCATGCTAATATGATGATAGCTATATTAAACCTTTCACAGTGATTTCCAGCATGTTATCTCATGTGATTATTTGCAAGGTCTTTTTTGGCCCCTCAGATATCCCCAAATCATATCTTCTAAGTGATCAGCTTAGAAGCTCTGGTTGCAGCAAACACCAGGATTTAATCCTTTCTCCTTGGAGTCATGGCCCTCACAGCTGTAAACATGAAGCCTGCTCCTAATCATCAGAAGTGCCATCGTTTGGCAAGCAAAGCCTGGGTTTGAATCCCGGCTTCGTGCCATGCTGTGTGTATCTTGGGTGTGTTGCTGTTAAGCCCCATTTTTCTCATCTATATCCTAGGTTAAGATGGTAACTTCACAGTGATGCTGTGAGGACAACATCAGAAAGCACTTAGTGCAACATACATGCACCAATGAGTGAAGGCCTGCAACTGTTACAGTGTGTGCTACTTAGTAGGCACTCAATAAAAGCTTCTTTCCTCTTTTTCATCTTTTCTTCCCCACCATATACTAACAATGCTTATGCAAGCCTATGAATATTGAGAAAATACCTTTAAAAAAAAGTAAATATTATTCCATGAATAACAAATGACTATGCATTAAACAGAACACATTTAAAGCTATACTCACCCTTTGATTATTGGTATAGAACAGGTAAGAATGATCTAATCGAAAGAAAAACAGAAAAATAAAGAGTAAACAAAGAACCAAATTAGACATTCAGTCAAGTATGATTAGTGTCTATTTCCGGTGGAGATTTTAGCTGAGTTTAGGATCCTGCCTCTCTGGCTATTAAGGTACAGTGGTTAAGGGTGACCGTTAAGAAGTTGAATGCCTAATTCATTCAGAGTTCCCATAGATTTTCTTTCTCAATTTGGGAAAGACCAAAAATCAGGTGCAATTCTGTTAATGCTATAAAACTAGTATGTTTAATGATAACGAACTTAGAAAAAGGAAACTATCTTTTTCCTTAATAAATTTAGCTTTCTTTTCATTTCTCCATTTTAAAAAAGTAGTTCACAATATGAGGACCCTAGTTTGAAGTCAAATTAATCATGTGTTAAAACATGACATCACTCATTCCACTCATTCTGAGAACAGTGGTCTAGGTCATGTTAAAAACGAACAATGTGTCCTTGAATATGAAAAAATGCAATAGGTTAATTTGCAAAGTATAAATAATTCAATACAAAATTATGCATTTCTCTTTACATATTTTCCTATATAAAAATATTGCCTCCTCATGGTTAAGTAAACTCCCATTGTCACGTGTAACTCCCTTAGAGCTCAGATAGGAGATGCAATATTGTGTTTTTTAGAAGAAAGTAACTGAAATTTAGTAAATTGAAAAGAGCACATGCATTTATGTGTGTGTGTGTGTGTGTGTGTGTGTGTGTGTGTGTGTGTGTTGGTGGGGAGTTGATATTTTTCAGTTTAGAAAACAACCTCCAGTTTGAAGTTGCACTTAGAAAATGTTAGAAAGTAAAAAAAAAAAAAAAAAAATTGAACAGGATTTGGACAATATTCGGGGACTTTGGAGAGTGTGTGTCTAAGAATTTGGTAGTGATGATGGCAATGTAGCCACTTCAATTTGTGTAATACAATCAGCAAGAATAAAACAAGGCTTATCTAAGTATAAGTTGAGGTGGTCAAACTCTAAATAGAACATAAAATTGATATACATATATCCAAATATACATGATAAACTTGTTAAATTCTTTTTGTCTTATTAAAGATAATAAGAAATACCAAAATTCAAATATGCCTTCTGCCTTCAAACGTCACTTCTTTTTATGTAGGGTTGATGATACTGGCCTCTCAAGTTCTGGGTAGTTTTGTGGTCAGTGAATCTTGTCAAACAGGAATTTGTTTTAAAAACAAGGTGTTCTCCCTCCTCATCCACATTTTGCCTCGATTTTAGTGATCCTTTCACCTTCCCATGCCTGTCAGATCATAGCATCATATCAGCCTGCATCAAATTGATTTAGGACAGTAAGCATTTCGTCCGGAATGAAATTCCCCATGAAAATGTAACAGCACCACCCAACATCAAAAAAATGTCATGGGAAAAGTGCCAGAAGTTGAGCTAAAATGAAGGCTGAATGCTTTATATCAGGGAGAAGGGGAAAAGGGTCAGACAGAAAGAGAAGCGAAAGGAAAAGCAGGGCAGGAGGAGAGGCACGAAGGAGAGGAGGGACCTAAATTAGAACAAGAGGCGATGTTTATTAATAACCTTACTGACCCACAGGCCCCTGACACAAAATACATTAAGTATTCTTGGGACACTCTGGTCTGTCACTCACAGGAGGAGCAAATAAAATGGTATTGGAAGCTGCAAACTTTCTGAGAACAGATAAAAAAGAAAAGAAAAAGCCAGTACAAGATGAAGGCATAGACTCACAAGCTCAAGAGGCCTCATGGTCCGGGTTCACTTTCTCCTGCAGCATCTTCTTCAGGCAGTCCACCTGACGCCTGCACATTTCTGGCAAAGTAGGACTGAAACAAACACAAGAAAATATTGAATTTTAGTTGCAAAGAGGTACAGTGGTTAAGAGTGACCATTCATGGCCATTGTAAGACATTTGGAAATTAGAGGAAAGCATGAAGAAGTAAATAAAAATTGCCTCTGATCTCACCACTTAAATATAATAATTGTGAACACTTTGATAGACATTTTCTAATCTTTTCCTCTATTTTTTTGCGCATACGTATTTGTGTGTTTGGAAACTGCAGTGCAGACCCTGCTGTAGTGTACTATTTTGCAGGCTGCTTTTCCCATTTGATAAGTCATAGTAAATATTTGTTCATTTTGCTAAAACTATTCCATAACATAATTTCTTTCTTTCTTTCTGTCTTTCTTTCTGTCTTTCTTTCTTTCTTTCTTTCTTTCTTTCTTTCTTTCTTTCTTTCTTTCCTTTCTTTCTTTCCTTTCTTTCTTTTGTTCTTTCTTCTCTTTCTTTCTCTTTCTTTCTTTCTTTTCTTTCTTTTCTTTCTTTCTTTTTTCTTTCTCTCTTTCTCTTTTCCNAGGAAAGCATGAAGAAGTAAATAAAAATTGCCTCTGATCTCACCACTTAAATATAATAATTGTGAACACTTTGATAGACATTTTCTAATCTTTTTCCTCTATTTTTTTGCGCATACGTATTTGTGTGTTTGGAAACTGCAGTGCAGACCCTGCTGTAGTGTACTATTTTGCAGGCTGCTTTTCCCATTTGATAAGTCATAGTAAATATTTGTTCATTTTGCTAAAACTATTCCATAACATAATTTCTTTCTTTCTTTCTGTCTTTCTTTCTGTCTTTCTTTCTTTCTTTCTTTCTTTCTTTCTTTCTTTCTTTCTTTCTTTCTTTTTTCTTTCTTTCTTTCTTTCTTTCTTCTTTCTTTCTTTCTTTCTTTCTTTCTTTCTTTCTTTCTTTCTTTCTTTCTTTCTTTCCTTTCTTTCTTTCCTTTCTTTCTTTTGTTCTTTCTTCTCTTTCTTTCTCTTTCTTTCTTTCTTTTCTTTCTTTTCTTTCTTTCTTTTTTCTTTCTCTCTTTCTCTTTTCCCCTTCCTTCCTTCCTTCCTTCCTTCCTTCCTTCCTTCCTTCCTTTCTTTCTTTCTTTCTTTCTTTCTTTCTTTCTTTCTTTCTTTCTTTCCTTCTTTCCTTCTCCTTGAGACAGGGTCTCACTCTGTCACCCAGGCTGGAGTGCTGTGGTGTGATCTGGGCTCACTACAGTCTCGACCTCCCAGGCTCAAGCGATCTTCCCACTTCAGCTCCCCCAAGTAGCTGGGACTACAGGCCTGCGCCACTACACCAAGCTAATTTTGTTTGTTTGTTTGTTTTGTAGAGATGGGGTTTTGCCATATTGTCTGGGCTGGCCTAGAACTCCTGAGCTCAAGAGATCCACCCACCTCAGCTTCCCAAAGTGCTAGATTTACAGGTGTGAGCCACTGTGCCCAGCCTCCAAAACATGATTTCAGTGCCAGCATTGCATTTCCTTATCTATAGAGGCTCTAATTCATTCATTCCTCTAACCTCTAGTCAGACATTGATACCATTTGTAACTTGTTGCCTTTATAAAATCTTCCTGTGTATCTTCATTTCCTCTGGATAAATTATTGTATGTGAAAATCATGGGTCAAAGCCTTCTTTCTGTTTTGTTATTTTACTTTTGGCTACATTTTGTAGAGTTGCCCTCCAAAATTGCCGATTTATATTCTCACTCAGGGTGCATATGAACAAATACAGATTTCAGGAACCATCATTAACTCTTCCCCCCAAAAGATAAGAAACATAGCATCCCATTGTGTTTTGTATTATGTTGATTATTTGTGATGCTAACTTTCTTTACATTTCTTGACTCTTTGTCTTGTTTTGTGTGTAGGTGATTTTGCATGCTTTTTAAAATATTTGTTTATTTAACATTTGCCCTGTAGTTTCAAGGAGATTTTCATTAATTTTCTATTAAATTATAAAAGTTCTTTACATATTAAGTTTATTAACTCTCTCACTATCATATATTGCAAACATTTTCTCCATTTTGTCATTTGGTTTTTAATTGTTAATGGATATGTTGATGAATTTAAGTACATAAATATTTTCCTTTATTCTTCCTTCTGCTTTATGTTTTAAAAGGCTTTGCCCATCCTGGAGTAAAATCAGTATTAACCAATATTTTCTACTAGTGCTTTTGTGGCTCCTTTTATTTATAGAAACATTTAAATCTCTTATTTATCTGGAATTTTTTTTTGGTCATTGTGATAAGAATCTATTTAATAGAGTTTATTTTCCTTATTGATTCAAATGTATGCTCTTGGGCCTGTTTATGTGTTTTCATGCTTATTTTATTATCTTTTGTCTCCATCATTTTGCCAAAATTCTCCCTTTTATTATTGTAATTCAAGAATATGTTTTATGTCTCGTAAAGTAAGCTCTCCCTCTTTAAGACTGGTATTCTGGATGATGCTTTCTTTTAGTTATTCTATAAGAATGCATCAAGTTCCAAATTTAAATGTTAGAAAATACAATTTAAGTCAAGCACGGTGGCTTACACCTATAATCCCAGCTCTTTGGAAGGCTGAGGTGGGAGGATCACTTGAGACTAGGAGTTTAAATGAACCATGATACAGTCACTGCACTTCAACCTGGGCAACAGAGAAAGATTCTGATTTAAAAAAAAAAAAAAAAACAAAAAAGAGAGAGCAAGAGTACAATTTATAGATTAATGTGTGTGGATTAGAGGTCTTTTTAAAACTGGGTTTTCTCATGTGGAAATAAACCATGCCTTCTCATCAATCTTTTCATATGAACTTCTGTAAAGTTGTAGTTCCATCAGGTAGTTTCTCAATACAATCTCACATTTATTCAGTGCTGTTGTGCATGCAGTTTCCCTATTCAATTTCATGACTTCACTGAGCAACATTATTTTTTAAGCATTTTAAGCATTTTTATTTCATATTTGCCACTTTACTGGTTTCTTATTCAAATAATTTGTCAATTTGATTCTCTTGAATCATCTAGGTAGATAACATTATTATCTGCAAATAATGATCATTCTGTTCCTTTCCCAAAATTATGTAATTTCTTTATTTTTCCTGTCTTATTGCAAAGGATTACAACTTCCAAATTATTTAAAAAGATTCTTCATTAGGAAGGCTTTTAATATTTCACTGCTAGGAATACACTGTATTTTGATAAGCTCTTGCCCATAGATGTGTTTTGATTTCAACTTTCAGTCTCCATTCCTGAACCTTCTGTACCCTAGTCCCAATGTATGGGTCCCAGTCCTCCCTGCTCAGTGCTGAATAAGTCTTACCCTTTTTGTATACAAGAATGTTCTATCTCTATACACACAGCCTCATTACTTATCTACTGATGGCTTCTTTTTGAGTCATAACACCCATGGTTCACTGTAGGAGAACTCTCCTTCAATTCTTGGACCAAAACAATAAAAATTGGAATCACCCTTGATTTATTTAGCAAATCATAAGAAACTACCTCGCTATTTTCTGCCACCTTAAAAGTTAGTGTCTTGCATAAAAGACATTTTATTTTTCCATTTTAGGAAATGCTAAAGTTTTTTCTCACATAGAAATGGTTATTTCATTTGAATTATGCTGGCTTTCTGCCAGAGAAAAGTAAAAATAACCTGGATTTTGTATGTGCCATGCAAAAAGAATTGGTTCCATGGGTTAGACTGGTTAGAACAATATGTGAAAATAGACTGAGGGGAAAAACAGCAATGTTTAGCAAGAGTGTTTGGTTACACGTGGAGAGGTGGAATGGTGAACCTCTCCAAGTAGAGGTGGCCTTTGGGATGAGCCACGGCTTAAAAACCATGAGACCTCAAACACATCTGTATATCACCTTGAGTTTCCATTTTCTCAACTCTAAATTGAGCATCTTTCCCCTGCAAGGATGATGTAAGAATCAGAGACAACTTCTGGAAAGCATCTAGTTGGACACTTGGCACCTAAGCAGGCACTTAAAAGAGAAGCTGTTAGGTTCTGGCCAGGTTTGAAGGCAGGAACATGGGCCGTGTTTTAGATAACAAATGAAGACTTTAGTATGAATTTCTACATAGAACTGACCCCAAACATGCTCAAGAAGTTTAGGATTTAGTCAACAGGCATTACTGTACTTGGGGTGCCATTAAAGGGTTCCCCAGCCTCTGCCCAAGGTAGTAGACACCCTGTCTTCTCTTTTCTCCTCTGTCACGGTTGGCCTTTGCATTGACTGCTGACTTTATTGGATCCTACTTCCTGTCCCACCCTGATGGAGCATGAACTGTGAATGTTTAGATTCTGTCTTCCTCTGAGGGAGACCGGAAGGGCTCCTAATTTTGGTAAAACAGTAAATTTAGTCATTATAGCCATATGCCTGGCATTTAAGAACCTCCTTGTCAGCACCCCTTAATTTTTCCAATTTGTTAGCCTGGAAAGCACTCCTATTAGTATCAAACTTAAGTCTTAATGAGGTGAACTAAGAATTTACCCCTATCATTCCCCAAATGAAGATAGAGATCTGTATTTTTTTAAAACATAATGGCAGGTATCTGTGTTATCGTTTAAAATCAATTATCCTTTATTCCATGCTTTTTGTTTTTTCTATTGTTTATCTGTCCTGCTTTCCCAGAGGGGCAGAATTAAGGCCCCCATTTGGTTTTTATTATCATAATCAGTTAATAGTTGTTCTATAATGCTTTACTTATTGTGTTAATTTTCTGTAGTTATGTCCAGAGGCCGCTTATTGGAAGATCACATTTTTTTAAAAAAATAGAAGATCTAACTCCTTCCTTAATGGGTCCAGTTTCCATCTATAGTTTCAGCTGAAATTATCCAACACGATTGAATTGCAAGATCATTGAAAAAATATATAAACTGTAGCTTGTATTTTCAGTATATCTGTTTCGAGTCTAAACATTACATTAGTATGAGGACACTCCAAACACTCATCATAGTATTTCTGTTGACCACAGCTTATGATACCACTTCCTCGGATCAGCCCTGAATCTTTCAGAGGTATGAGTGTGTGCTATTGCTGGGCACACTGCTAATCATTTAGTTCCATCGCATAGGTGCCTAAACTCTGGGTCCCAGGGACCATCGTCCTATTGCTGTTGGTGATTTTAATGTGAATGTATCTTATGTAGATGTTGGCAGTTAAAGAACTAGTTCTCAAGTTAAAATGGAGCTTCAAAGTAGACCATAGAGAGAAACAAACATCTGAAAAATGACAAAGGACATTTATATAATAAATGTGATAGAATGGGCCCCGTGATAGATGCATTCTGAATTAGATGAATGTACTGAAGTGAAAAGAGTTTCACTGGGTGGTCAGCACTGTGGGTTCTAGGCCTACCTCTAACATGAACTCACTCTTAAGACCTCTGGGGGCCTCAGTGTTCTCTTTTGTAAAATGAGGAGGAGTTGAGATGAAAGTTCTGTTTCCTCTCCACATTCACACTCTGTGTGATGTTTAGCCAAGAATGATTCTGTTAAGCAGTTCAGTGAGGAAGAGTCATTAGCAGGTCAGGATTGGATCAGAATTAGAATGTTTCTGGTTCATTATTGAGTCTCTGAAGATGGGCATGGCACTTGGCATAAAACAAGGGCCCATTCGTATTTTTATAATAAGTTAGTGTTGATTGTAAGGCCTACATAAAACTCCAATTTGAGAACTGTTATTCCTTTGATGGCAGAGAGAGGAGGTGGAGAGAGGGCTAGACCACGTAGTCACAGGAACTGGCTGTGTGACTCTGGGCAGGTCACTTCATTTCTCCCATTCTTTTCTCCTTTACTTGTCATATAAAGGGTTTGGAGGAGAATTGTCAAAGTAGCTTCTTCTTCTTTTTTTTTTTTTTTTTTTTGAGATGGAGCCGCACTCTGTCACCCAGGCTGGAGTGCAGTGGTGCCCTCTGGGCTCACCGCAACCCCTTCCTCCCGGGTTCAAGCCTCAGCCTCCCGAGTAACTGGGATTACGGGCGTCCGCCACCACACCCGGTTAATTTTTGTATTTTTAGTAGAGACGGGGTTTCACCATCTTGGCCAGGCTGGTCTTGAACTCCTGACCTCGTGATCCACCCGCCTTGGCCTCCTAAAGTGCTGGGATTACAAGCAAGAGCCACTGTGCTCAGCCTCAAAGTAGCTTCTAATTAAGAAAGTCAATGACCTTAGGAGAATGGTCATCCCTGTAAAGCAAATACAAAGGTTCCGATGCTTTACAATATCCAGTGTCCAGAGCAGGTAGAGCACATTACCTGTGATTTAATGCTCGCTGGGAAGAACTTCATGGGGATGGGCTGAGAAGAAGAGGAAGGAAAGGGGAACTGTACACTCAAGTTTGGCTGGGACTTTCATGCAACGAAGGAAATGAGGTCTCCTGTAATTGCCTCTTATTAAGGTAGAGAATGTATCAAATGCTGTGTTTAAATCAATTCAATGCCAATTCTTAGCACAGTGCACCACCTGTTTTGGCTGTTTCCATATCCTGCCCGCAGTGGTGATGTGTGAGAGCTTTTCCTTCAGGCAATGCCATCAGAGAAGGAAATGAATGGCAACAACATATTGAAAGGAAGAGAGAAAAAGTTTATATACATTTCAATGGAGGCACGTTTAAGGCATTTAAAAAGGGAGTCTGAGAAATAATGACAAAGTTTAAACAGAATCTTAACTTTGATCTGATTTTCTTCTGTAAAGCAATTTGGCACATAATTTTTCAAGTGCTAAACCACAAATTCTAATAACTGAACCTCAATGCCTTCATTTGCATCTTGGGACTTCTATTCCCCCCCAAAAAGTTTAAGAAATTATTAAGGTGATTTTCCAGAGAGATTAAAGCATAAAGCATTTGCTGGTCAGTTCTCATAAAAACTACAGCAGCATAGAATAGCTGAGATTAAAAGCTAGATTTAAATCATGCGAGGGCTCAGTTAGTATCAGCGCCTAATTAAGAAATCTGTAAAGCTGATTTGATGGAGAAAAATTCTATCAAGGTGTGATTGGAATTTTCCCTTCCAATTGCTGTTGGGGATTTTAAGAGGAATATATCCTACATGGACTTTGGTATTCACAGGACTAGCTCTGAAATTAAAATGATGCTTTAAAGCAGAGCATAGGGACAAACTAATTTACCTAAAGGGTAACAAAGGAGGTTCTTAACTAAAAATAAACGTGATGAATTGGGACTCAATGTTAGACTGAATTTCTCCTTAGTTTTTTAACCCAAAATCTTTCATAGTTCATATATGTAAATGATAGACTGTCATCCCCTTAAAGGCTAATGGATATTATTCTTTTTTTGTGTTCCCAGTACTCCACTCATGGTTCTTACCACATAATAGATTCCCACTAAATGTTTGCACAATAGATGAACTGAAATACTTTGATAATTTTTAAAAAGGTTCTTGCAGAGCATGGTGCTGTTTTGGGCCTATCTTCTGTTCAATAACTTGATTGATTGGCCAGTTGTACACCAACTAGTGAGCATTGTGCAGGCAGCCTGCAGGCTGAATTGGGCCAGTGTTTATCCACGCTTTAAAATCAAGAACCTTCAACTTTGCATAACAATATGAATTTCTAATTTCTGAAGTTGTGGCACTGTTTAGTCAACAGCCGTGCATAGTGACTATTAGGAATAGCAGCCCCCATTAGGAAGGGCTCCTTCACAGGTTGCCATTATTAATAAATGTGATAGATTGCCCCGGCACTGCGCCCCCACCCCGCCCCACCATGTTAGGTTGCATTCTGAATTGGATTTAGATGGATACACTGAATTCTGTGGCATATGACTCCAGGCTGACTTCACATTTTTTTCTTTTTCTCTTTTTTTTTGAGACAGTGTCTCACTCTGTCGCTCAGGCTAGGGTGCAGTGGTGAGATCATAGTTCACTGTGGATTCTATCTCCTGAGGCTCAAGCAATCCTTCCATCTCAGCCTCCCGTATAACTGGGACTAGCACCACCATCCTCATCTACTTTTTGTATTTGTTGTAGAGACAGGGTTTCGCCATGTCTCTACATGCAGGGGCATGAACTCACTGCAATCTCCACCTCTTTCTTGGGTTCAAGCAATTTTCATGCCTCAACCTCCCGAGTAGCTGGTATTACAGGTGCCCACCACCACATCTGCCTAACTTTTGTATTTTTAGTAGAGACAGGGTTTCACTGTGTTGGCCCGGCTTGTTTCGAACTCTAGACCTCAAGTGATCTACCTGTCTTGGCCTCCCAAAGTGCTGGGATTACAGGCGCCAGCCACCACGTGAGCCTAGTATGCCTTTCTATGGCTGTTGGCTTTGAACAAGTTAAAGATCTAAGTGTGAGCTTAATTGTTTTCTCCAGCTTCACAAAAAGAGAAGACTCTAAGTGCTAGGCTTGGAGTGAATCTGTAGTGTGCACATTTCTACAACCTCAGTGTGGCACCAGTGGGAATTGAGCCGAATCCAAGCACTAAATAACCCTAATGATACCAAGTAGGAGCTCATCAGGGAGCTGTTGAAGAGTTTATCAGAGCATATTAAAATACAATACATTCACATAATCAAAAAAGGTACATCAGTCCATCTGTCTATATATTCCTTTCTGATATTAAATTTGTCCAGGGACTTTTCAAAATTGTATCACCTATCCCTACCCCTTCCTTTGTGAATAAAAATGTGGCAAGAATGGAGAGCAAATCAGAATAATGCACGTTGGTGAAAGTCCTATAATTGAAATCATTATTGTTTAAGACACCATTGCTTTAATCAGCCTATCATAAATCAATGCTTTTCACAAGTAAAGGTTTAAAATAAAATGCTGTTAAACAAATTGGGCCTCTTAAAAGGCATGATGCAATTGGGAAGCTACTGAAAATGGATAAAAAAGTGCTTTCTGAATGGATTCACTGGTTCCAGCATTTTGTCTTCCACTTAATTTAAAAAAATATATTACCTGGTCCTTTCTTAGAAATTACATATTGGAGGTCTATAATGGCCAAGCCTTTAACCCATTAAAAAAATTCACTCCCAGGAACAGTTAATATTTGACGTTTAATTGCTTTTCTTGTTGGAGAGGAAAATGGTTTTTTTCTTCTTTTCTTGATTGACTTTTCAAAAATCACCTTGTGAGCTATAAAGATGGAGGTGATTTTCAAAAACTGAAGTACACATCTGTGTGTATGCACGCATGTATATGTTCATGTATAAATAAAATCTCCATTGTACCAGAAGCTGGTGCTTCCCTCACAATAACTCTGCAAGGCAGGTGTGACTATCTTCATGTACTGGATTAGGCGGCAGAGGTCTAGAGAGGTTAAATGATTGCCTCAGGTCACTCAGGTAGTAAGTGGAGCAGTGGGTGGCTTGACCACAGAGCCAAGGAAAAAGGTCATGCCAGTGGTCCCATCTTGGAGTGCAAATCCTCTCAACCTCTTTAGCCAGCACCAGATTCAGGAATATAGCTGATAATCCACACCACCAGCAAATGTCAAAAGAGCCCAACTCTAATCTTTTCTAAGCATTTTAATGTGAGTCCTTCATGGTAACTAAGGTAAGAGAAGCTGTTGAATCAGCCCTATAAATTACGTCCACCTGGAAGAGAGTTCTCATCTGGGGATTTGTGTGAATAAGCAGGGAGGCTTTGGGAGGCTGAGGTGGGCGGATCACGAGGTCAAGAGATCGAGACCATCCTGGCCAACATGGTAAAACTCCATCTCTACTTAAAATACAAAAAGTTAGCCGGGCTTGGTGGTGGAGCATGCCTGTAGTCCCAGCTACTTGGGAGGCTGAGGCAGGAGAATTGCCTGAACCCAAGAGGCGGAGGTTGCAGTGAGCCGAGATCATGCCACTGAACTCCAGCCTGGGCAACAGAGGGAGACTCCGTCTCAAAAAACAAAACAAAACAAAAAAACAGGGAGGTCACAGTTTTCTTATTGGAACAGTAATCATACAGACATGAAATGAATTTTGGGCCTCCTCAGGAACTGTTTTAAAAGAAAGAGGGGACCTGCCAGATGTTGGTGTGGAGAAAGTGAGGAAAAGCCTCCATTTGGCTGCCTAGAATTAGAATATTTCCAAGTCAACACTGTCAATCTCCCCACTTTGACATGCAGTAAATCCAGTACCCACAACTAAAGTGTTTTCTTGCTTTCTTTTTCTCCTTTTTTTTTCTTTTTTTTTTTTTTTTGAGACAGGGTCTTGCTCTGTTGTCCAGACTAGAGTGCAGTGGCATGATCTTGGCTCACCACAACCTCCACCTTCCCATTTAAAGTAATTCTCCTGCCTTATCCTCCCAAGTAGCTGGGATTACAGGCACCTACCACCACGCCCAGCTAATTTTTTGTATTTTTAGTAGAGATGGGATTTCACCATGTTGGCCAGGCTGATCTTGAACTCCGGGTCAGGAGTGATCTGCTTGCCTTGGCCTCCCAAAGTGCTGGGATTACAGGCGTGAGCCACTGTGCCTGGTCTTTTTCTTTCTTTTCTTTTCTTCTTTCTCTTCCCACAAAACCAGGTATTATTTAAGTTTCTTGAAAAGCTGCACAAACCAACTGTTCCTCTCAGATTATCCCTTTCAGAGCTCAGGTGATAAGCCTCCTTGGGTTACACCTCCCATGACTTGTGGTCAGATGTAGGCTGTTTCATTCTGCATTATCCTACCTTACAAGAAAATATTTGTATATTGGCCTCACCAGGTCCCAGTTCCTCTGGGAATCGTCTTGTATGCAACATCTTCACAAGGGTGGCAGGCAGTTGAATCTCTGGCCTTCGTGGGACCACTGGACATCTGGCAGAGAACCAGGAAACCATGGATCCCTTCTGTGAGTCCACTCAGCCAGAAAACTACAAGGTGTGTGACTTTGTAGTTACAAAGGATGAGGCTTTTTGAAAGATGAAGTACAACACTTTGAGAAAGTGTTTGGAAAGAAACTGGCTGATGTCAAATGGAAATTTGACCATTCACAGATTTCTTTTCCTAGATATAGAAACACAAAAGCTTACATGTACACATTAAAATATTTTAAGTTATCTTTTCTTTCTTGCCTTCCTTTCTTTCCCTGCTTTTTTTTTTTTTTTTTTTTTTTTTTTTTTTTTTTTTTTTTGGGGTCTTTTCTTTTATTCCTGGTTGATAGTAACTCCCATTTTTAACCAAGGAGTGGTAAAACTGACACTGTCATATTGCTATGATAGGCTATATTAGCAAAACCCTTTTGGAAATTCATTTGCAGTGTGTATCAAGGGCCCATAAAAATGCAAGATAACTATGTGATAATAAGGAAACAGGATATGCACTCTTAATGCTTGTAAATACATAGGCAAAATATACATACTATTAGGTAATATTTATCATCCACCTAATATATGACAAGCACAATGCCACATGTTTTATAGGCATTGTCTCATTTATTTTGTACACAGACTTTGTGTGGTAAATATTATTATATCTCCATTTTACAGATTAAAAAAGAGAGGCCTGTGGAGGCTGATTGTTTCATTTGGAGCCTGGTGTGCGATTTCAACCCATCCTAATTGATTACAGAGCTTATACTATTAATTTATAACACCTTATCATTCCTCATAATATGTGGTTATAAGTAAAAAACAAACATTAACAACCAAAAAAAAAAGAAAACACACCAACAAACAAAAATCAGAAAAGCTCTTCTCTTATAATAACCACATGAAAAAATAACTAGGAAAGCATAGACTGAGAAAATGGCCAAACCTAAAAAAACTTATTTGCAACCAGTTAATGAAATAACAGGTAGCCTTCGACACTTAAATGTTTTAAGTTTTTTTTTTTCCCTCTGGATGGGAATTAGGCCCTATATGAATAATTTTCGACCGAGAGAATCTAATTGATATTATTCTGCTAATTTAAGGAAACTTCAAGGGAACTAGTCTTACATGTAGTTGCAAAGGACTTTGAAAGGACTTTGTCCGGACTTAGGTGAGAATTTTCTTTTGGACTGGAACCTAGATTAGTGTTTCTTAACTTTCTTAACTTATATTGTATGAGAACATAGCTGAAGATATTGATAGAATCTATAGTTTCTCTTTCTCTCTCTCCAGAAAAACATACATATTAACATTTATACAACATTTTGCTGTATGTATTTTAATTTAATCTTTTTTTTTTTTTCAGGAAACTTTGAAAATTTCAGGTATATTGCTGGTTCAAGAGTTAAACTAAAATTTCCCTTTCTGTTTTGGCTTGCAGAATGTTCTTTACACCTCAGTTTGGGGAAAGTCTTTCTCTAATAATTTTTTTTTTTTTTTCTTAGAGAAAGAGTCTCACTCTGTCACCCAGGCTGGAGTGTAGTGACGTGATCTTGGCTCACTGCAACCTCTGCCTCCCAGGATCAAGCCATTCTCCTTCCTCAGCCTCCCGAGTATCTGGGACTGCAGGCGCACACCATCATGCCCGGCTAATTTTTGTATTTTTAGTAGAGACGGAGATTTCACTATGTTGGCCAGGCTGGTCATCTTGAATTCCTGACCTCAAGTGGTTCACCTGCCTGGGCCTCTCAAAGTGCTGGGATTCCAGGCATAAGCCACCACACCTGGCCTGTATCTCTAATAATTTAAATACTGATACAGTTTCTTCAGAGTGTTACCTGCACCTGGAAAACTGAGGTCGATAAAGTAAGCAAGTATAACGCATCATTTAGTTTTGATGTTTTCATTAATATGATATCACACCATTGTGAACACTTGTATTTCGTTGCATAGCTAACAACTACCTTTTGGATTTTTCATGTTAGAATGAAAAAAATGCATGGCATACATCACCAAGAATCAAAGGTTGTGCCTGGCAGTGTGATTGACTCTGTAATAAAGAGAGAAGCTTTGCTAGGTGAGTGGACGGCATTATGAGAGGCTTTTTTTCACATCTGCAGAAATGCATTTTCGTTAAACACCTGTGTTAAGCACATATGCATAAGGCACAGTGATAGATGGATGTAAAACATGGGTAGATGATGTCCTTGTATGAGATTCTACAAGGACTCCAATACACTGAAGTTTGGAAGTGCTCAGGCAGCCTCCTGGCACTATTGGCTGTGCTGCTAATAAGATTACAGGCAGGGCATGATTTCATTCCATGTAATATTTTCGTCATTAGGAAGAGGGAAGTTGTTTTTACCATTTCTGTTTTCTGAAATTGAAAAATTCTCAGGTACGAATCCCAAAAGACTTTACATGCAACCTCCATCTCCTATTCAGGACTGTTCAAGGAGAAGACAGAAACACCATGTTTAGAGGTCATTGGTCCATCTATTCTAGAAAATTCCCCTTGGCAGTGGTCCCTGCCTATGTTACAGAAGACGGCAAAAATACGAACCATTGTGCATCTGGCCAGTTCTGCAATGCTCCATCCCAGTGGGACATTCCTTCCTCACTCCAGCTGGTGAATAGCTATGCCCTGGAGCCCAGGACGGACATGCCTTGTAACTTTTTAACCCAGTTAGTGTAACTGCCAATATTATTCCTATTCATATAAATGTCTAATCCTTTCTTGAATCTTGCTAGACTATTTGCCTCTATAATATCCTGCGGCACTGAATTCCACAGGTAGATTATACACTGCTTTAAAAAGTATTTCCTTTTCTTGGTTTTAAATTTGTTGCCTTTTAATGTCACAAAATAGCCCTTGTTCTTGCATTAAGTGGCACAGTATAGAAACATTTCAAATTGACCCTTATTTCTTCCAAGCAGTTTCTTCACTAATATTAAACCCCTATTTTCTTCATATATTTCCTGTTTTGGCATATATAATCTTGATTAAATGAAATGATTTATGTAAGTAGTCTCACACTATTTTGTGAACATAATAGGCACTGGTAAAAAGCTTTCCTTGGTATTCAATGTCATTTATTGGACAAATATTTATTGAGCATCTATTATGTACAGGAACTGTTCTAATTTTAGAGAGTCAGCTTCAAATAAGACTGGGTCATTTTTCTGAAGGACTTACTTTTCTAGAGAAGGAGATAAGCAGTAGTGTAGTGAATAAATCTATGAACCACATGGTTTCAGATGGTAATAAGTATTATGGGAAGACTGAAAGAGTGGCTGGAGCCAATTTGCATTGCACAGTCAGGGAGTGGCTCTCTGAAAAGAGGACAGTTGCCATCAGCCGTCAAGGGGCCCCCTATGTGAAATCTCCATGAAGGTGAACTCCAGCTCTGGAACAATGCCCAGTAGTTTTTGAGGCTCAATCATTATTTGTTGAGTGCATAAATGAATTAAGGTTGAGAAGGAAAGCCTTGGTTACTAAAATCACCAGGAATTTATTCAGTAGATTCAGGAGGATCATTTCTTGAATCCCCGTGTTCTGTAACTCCCAACACTGTGGGAATAAACAAAGCAGGGGCTGTAGTTAGTTAGACTGGGTTTCAAGACCTGACCATGGTCCCCAGCTTGCCAGCTGTGCGGCCTTGGGCAAGTTACCTAATTGCTTTAATCCAAAGAACCCTCCTTTATAAAAATGAGAGTAAACTTCCTTCTTTCACAGGAGTTGGAGGTTTGAAGGCAAAGTTAACGTGGAAGTTCTTTTTAAACTGCCAACTGGTGTAGAGGTGTGGTTATTCTTGAGGGAACCAGCTGTTTCCACTGTCAGGCTCTGTTCTTTCATTCTTCCCTTTCTCCCTTCCTCATAGTCTGTTTCCTTCCATTCCCTATTTTATCCCTGCCACTGCCTAAAGCCCACCAGGGCATCCATGGGACTTAGCTTTCTGTCTCAGAGGTGGCTTAAGCAGGGTGGACTTACCTTTCTGAAATTCTTATCTATGTCTTAGGAACTTTTACAATGGAGCTGTTGTGTATTGATGCAGTGGACTGGATGTGACTTTCGAATAGTGATTGTTTGCTTTTATTTTGTTTACTGCTTAATCTTCTAGGGTCAGGTTATCCAAACTTCTACCTATAAAGACAGTCCTTCCCTGAATTTCCGAGGGAATCTTCCCCCAGAAACCGAGCCTTTGGTTGCAATGGGCTGCCTGGCTGCCTTCAGCTCCCTCTGTGTTCCAGCCTGACTGGCATATGCACACGCTGTTTCCTCATGTTGCCTCTTGTTATTCTTTTTAATTGTCCCTTAATGTATGGTTCCCCCCCCGCCCCCCTTTTAGGCAATTTGAAGTACAGGCATGTGCAGCTCTGCATAATAATGTATTATAGGAAACATTTCAAGGAATAAATTATTAGAATTGTTACATGGATGGTTCAAATTCACTGGCAAATTGCTTAGGCCTCAGTTTTATGATGTAGCTGCCAGCTAGGCTCCTTCAGGGTAAAACTCTGAAATAGGAGAAGCTGCCCAACGCTGTCCCTTCCCAGCACTTCCTCTGCCTTGTTCCTGCCCTTTCAACATCTCCCTCCTTTCCCACCCCCAAATAACTCTGTGGAGCTGCCAGGCCTTTTGCACCTTAACGTGAAGACATTTCATGGGTCCTCCCTGGACCCGCCCCCAGCAAAGGTGAGGTGTGCAAAGGAATAAATCTCCAACGGTATAATTTTAGACACTGTGGCAACTGGGAAGGGTGGCTATTTTTGGCTATGGAGCTTTCTCCTTGACCTGAGATGATATTGCCTGGCCTGCTGCTAGTTCGCCCGGCCAACCCTGCCCGTGGTCCTTTTCACAACGTGTTTGCCATTCCTGGGGGCTGGCTTCTTCCTCTTTCTGCCAAGCAGCTCTGTGCTCATGCAGGATGCTGTGTGTTTGAGCAAGGGTGTGAACCGGTCGATGTGTGCCCACCTAGGCTTGCCCCAGGGCAACACTCTCAGGTGGTGGTCAGGCTACCTCTAAGGGGCAATGCAGATGGAACAGATGTCCTTTCACATTGGGGGTGGGGGAAGATTTCCGGTCCAGTTTCTGGGTCTCCCTCTGCCTCTATACTTTATCAGCTGCTCAGCGACCGTTCTATGAGTCACTCCAGGCGAGCCAGGCAGCCTCCAGGCCACAGGGTTCATGCATTCCCGCCTACACTGCTTCATTTGAAGCCGCATCCTCACAGAGAGTCTTCTGACCACCCGGCTTGCTGTCTTCCCACTCAAGCTCCTGATGCAGCTGCTGTCTGCAGACCCCCTGGACTGCCTGGGGAAGTGAGTTGGAGCTCCTGCAGCAGAGGGGTGGAACAGCTACATGAAGATCCGAAGGTGGCCAAAAATAACAGCGCTTTCCAGATGAGGGTAATGTTATAGCCAAGATCATCACTGGGGTAGGGTGTCTTGTTCTTTGTTTTACAACCTAAAAAGTACACAGAAGACCCAAAGATCATTCAGGAAGGAGGAATAAAGTCAGTACAGAACAGAGAAATGGGAGCAGTTAAAAACAAAGGAATTGAGTTTCCTTATGCCAAAAGAGAGAAAACAGAGGCCTTTTATAGATATATAGAGAGAGCCCTGGCTATCTGGATGGACGTTCTGTTTTCTCCAGCTTCCATGGCCACAATAAAAGGGGACAATTCTGAATTTGCAGAGAGAGAGAGAAAGTGAGAGAGAGGATATAAGGAGAGACTGACCAAGGAACAAAATAGTTAGACAAAAAGGGAGAAAAAAATCAAGAGAAAATGTTGCCTTCTCTTTTCTGCTATTGAATGAAATTTAATAGAAACGTATTGAGAACCAACTCTAATCCAGTTATCTATTGCTGCATGACAGATCCACCTGAAATTTATTAACTTAAAACCACAATAATCAAGTTATGATGATCTGTCATTGTTTTAAGTGTTGACTGGGATCAGCTGGGTGGTTCCCACACAGTCTTTCTTGAAGATAAGGATGAGGTCTGGTGGTGGCCAAGGCTGGAGTCATCACTGAGGCTGCCTCATTCACGTGTCTGCTGGTTGATGCTGGCCATGGCTGCAACTCCTCAGCTGGGGCTGTCAATTAGAATCCCTGCACGGGGTCACTCCATGTAATCCGAACTTCCTCACAGCAGCTCATCCTTGCACTTCTTACGTGGCCACTCAGGACTCCAAAGATGAGTGTCCCAAGAGAGTAAGGTTGAGGCTGAATGATCCTTTTTTTTTTTTTTTTTTCTTGAGATGGAGTCTCACTCTGTTGCCCAGGCTGGAGTGCAGTGGCGTGATCTCAGCTCATTGCAACCTCCACCTCCCAGGTTCAAGCGATTCTCTTGCCTCAACCTCTGGAGTAGCTGCTATTACAGGTGCCCACCACCATGCCCGGCTAATTTTTGTATTCTTAGTAAATATGGGGTTTCAACATGTTGCCCAGGTTGGTCTCGCACCCCTGACCTCACATGATCTGCCCACCTCGGCCTCCCAAAGTGCTATCATTACAGGCGTGAGCCACTGCACCTGGCCCGAATGATCATTTTTGACCTACCAAGTCACCTTTTCTATTGTGCACCAATCGCTAAGGTCAGCTCAGATTCAAGGGCAGGGCATTTTGATACCTTCTCTGGATGTGAGGAGTGTTAAAGAACTCGTGGACATGTCTTAAAACTGCTAAAGTGTCCAATCATGGTGTCAGCTACTCCCAGCCTCTTGATCTCCAGAAGCTTCCAATCTCCAATCTCGTTGGAGCTATCAAAGTCAATTAAGTATTCTGTGAAAAGTAATAAAATAAATACCCATTCACCAGGTGAGTGAGGTGATAGAAGAACGTGTACCAAGTGGATGCAAGATGAACCCTCGCATTCATATACTTCACAGGCACAGTGTACTTGGGAAGACCTGTGGCCACTGATCATTTGGAGAGCTTTGAAGGAAAATAGGACAGCAGTGGCTCAGGTTCCCTCACTGTGGAGTGGGGATGCTTACTTGCCTTGTTCAAACTCCTATGACTGTGCTCAATGATTTATTTATCCTCCTCTGCCCTGCCTTGGTATGACCAACTATCCTTTATTTCAATTACATCATTCTGCAATGGTCCAAAAACCTTCCCTTTTTTGTTCTTCTGCTGTGACTTTATCCTTTCTGTGCATGAAAAAGATTCGGACTGGGCACGGTGGCTCACGCCTGTAATCCCAGTACTTTGGGAGGCCAAGGAGAGAGAATCACAAGGTCAGGAGATTCAAGACCATCCTGGCTAATACGGTGAAATCCAGTTGCTACTAAAAATACAAAAATTTAGCTGGGTGTGGTCATGGGCACCTGTAATCCCAGCTACTCGGGAGGCTGAGGCAGGAGAATTGCTTGAATCCAGGAGGCAGAGGTTGCAGTGAGCTGAGATCTCGCCACTGCACTCCAGCCTGGTGACAGAGCAAGAAATTAAAGAAGAAAAAGAAAAAGATTCAACTCCCCTTCTCGTTCCCTACTTACTTGCTACTCCATTGCCGTTTTTCAGACCAGTGAACTTGTCTCTGCCCTTGTCTCATTCCTCAGTCAACTGCTTGAAATATACATTTTCAATCTTGTTTTCCTTCTTTATGGCCACTGTCTCTTGCCTCCTCAAATCCTATCTTACATTCCACGTGACTCACGCCCTTCTCTGCTCTGACTTGTCTTATCCCAGGAGCCAGTTGTCCAGCACAGTGTAATGGGATGGTGGGCCCTGGTGCCACAATGCCCGGCATCTCCACTAGATACAGCTTTGAGATCTTCATGATGAAGCTTGCTCCAATCCAAGGCTTTGAGGTGGGGTTTGCTGTTCAACTGCTAACCTTTCTTTGGTAAGCATTTACTATATTCCATCATCACTGAAATTACCTTTAATCTTGATTTGCACCTTTAGTCTCCTAATAGCACTCATTCTTTGTTTCTGTTTTGTTTTGTTTTGTTTTGAGACGGAGTTTTGCTGTGTTGCCCCAATTGGAGTGCAGTGGTGCAATCTCTGCTCATTGCAACCTCTGCCTCCCGGGTTTAAGTGATTCTTGTGCCTCAGCCTCCTGAGTAGCTGGGATTACAGGCTTGTGCCATGACACCCAGCTAATTTTTGTATTTTTAATAGAAAATTTTGTATTTTCTACAAAATTTTGTATTTTCTACAAAAAATTCTTGTATTATTCTACTAAATTCTAAAATTTTGTATTTTTTCTACTAAAATACAAATATTTTAGCCACGTTGGCCAAGCTGGTCTCAAACTTCTGGCCTCAAGTGGATGCCTGCCTTGGCCTCCCAATATGCTAGGATTGCAGGCATGAGCCACTGTGCCTGGCCAAGGCATATTCATTTTTAATCCCCATGTAGGTTAGATCTCTTTTATCCTCTTAGTATAAAGTGTTATATGTCCACTTTAGAAAATTTGGAATGCACAAGACAGCAAAAATACAGAAAAAAAAAAAAAAAAAAAAAAAAACACTGTAGACAGAAACTTTGTTAATCAACTTAATGTGGGCCTTTCTCATCCTTTTCTTTTAATTATGGTTTTATATCTAATTATGGTAAGGCAACATTTTTGTTGCCTTATCAATAGATGGTCAGTGCTTTCCTCTGAGCTACTTCCTATTTTACTGAACCAGTTCTACAGAACTCTATTCCCTGGCCCCAGCTGATTGGAACAGGCATGGACATCTGGCCCAGCTGGACTAGTCCCTGCTCTTTCCCTGGGATTGAATTAGAGTATATGCAGGACTGGTGCTATAATAGCACATTGGCATATGTATTAGTCTATTCTCGTGCTGCTAATAAAGACATACTCAAGACTGGGTAATCTGTCAAGGAAAGAGGTTTAATGGACTCATAGTTCCATATGGCTGGGGAGGCCTCACAGTCATGGCAGAAGGTAAAGGGGAAGCAAAGGCATGTCTTACATGGCAGCAGGCAAGAGAGTTTATGCAGGGGAAGTCCCCTTTATAAAACCATCAGAACTCATGAGACTTATTCACTATCAGGAGAACAGTATGGGGGAGACTGCCCCCATGATTCAATTATCTCCACCTGGCCCCTCCCTTGACACATGGGGATTATTACAATTGAAGGTGAAATTTGGGTGGGGACACAGCCAAACCGTACCAACAGGGGATTAGAATTTGTTCCTTGAAAGCTAAAGCTGTAGTGGAGAAGGTGGTTTGCAAGAGATGAGTAGAGGAGACAGTAAGAAGCAGAGGAAGAGATGGCAGAGATCTGGGGGCAGAGACTCCTTATGTCCTGGCCCTGATCCCTGCAGGGAATTTTGTGGAATAGCCTTGCATCCTTACCTCATATTCGTCTTTAATGGAGCAGTGTCTATGGGATTCTGATATTTTCATCTAACAATGCCTGTGCAGAATGATAGGTACAGGCTTTGTTCACTGAAAAATACATCATCGTTTTTTTCTGAGTCATCATATGTCCTCCTAGATTATAATTTTCATGGCTGCATAGTGACTATTGTGGATGTCTCAATATTTATGGGAGAAGTGCAATTTGTGGGAGAAACTTGAGCTCTGCTGTTAAAGAATACTGAGTTCAAATGCCCCACCCTGACACTTGTTGGCTATGTGATTTGGGCAAATTATTTAAACACCCTATGCCTCAGTTCCCTCCTCTGTAAGATAGGCACAACAATAAGGTTAAATGATGTAATGATTCTTAAAGCTCACAGCACATTTTCTGTCACATAAGTGAGGATTCAGTAGATTTCACCTCTCATTATTTATAATCATGAAACCAATACTCTGTTATTGCTCCTGTAAAAACCCTTCTGTTTTCCTCCTCTCCTCCTCCTCCCTCTCCCCCCCTCCTCCTCTTCCTCCTTCTTCTTCCTCTTCTTCTTCTTGTTTGAGATGGAGTTTTACTCTTGTTGCCTAGGCTGGAGTGCAATGGTGCGATCTCAGCTCACTGCAACCTCTGCCTCCTGGGTTCAAGCAATTCTCCTGCCTCTTTTGTATTTTTAGTAGAGATGAGGTTTCACCACGTTGGTCAGGCTGGTCTTGAACTCCTGACCTCCGGTGATCCGACCGCCTCAGTCTCCCAAAGTGCTGGGATTAGGAGCATGCGCCACCATACCTGGCCTCTATTTTCAACATTATAAACAGAACGGCAGTGAACATCCTTACAGTCAAATATTTGCACATAATTATTCTTTGAGAAAAATGCCAAGAAGTTGCATTATTGGATCAAAGATTATGGACATAAAAATTATTTAAAACATGCACTAGGGGCCAGGTGTGGTGGCTCATGCCTATAATCCCAGCACTTTGGGAGGCTGAGGCAGGCAGATCACAAGGTCAGGAGTTGGAGACCAGCCTGGTCAAGATGGTGAAACCCCGTCTCTACTAAAAATACAAAAATTAGCTGGGCATGGTGGCGGGTGCCTGTAATCCCAGCTACTCAGGAGGCTGAGGCAGGAGAATCGTTGGAACTGAGGAGGCGGAGGTTGCAGTGAGCCAAGATCACACCAGTGTACTCCAGATTGGGCAACAGAGCAAGACTCCGTCTCGAAAACAAACAAACAAACAAAACAAACAACAACAAAAAACATGCACTAGGATGACTGTCTCTGAATCTTCAGTGTTATCCACCACCCTAGCCTTAACCATTTTCTTCTTGGCCTCGGATTTAGAGAAAACATGTTTCTTTCTGAGTCCAGGATGTGGTCTATGTTCACTTTCCAACAAAATTAAAATGTCACATCTGACATTTGAGTTGGGACTCTTTGGGGTAAAGTTAATTAATTCATTTAGCTATTCACTTACATGTCAGGTATAGATTAGGTTTATATACCGCCTAGATTTATGGATTAGGTTTATATTTTGAGAGCTGGCTGGAATGTTGCTAATGATGGAGAGGGCTTTGCAGCCATCATAGGAAGAGTTCCAGATGGTCCTAAGGAAGTCAGATGTAGACTAAGGCTTACAGTATCTGTAAAATCTTTCCTTTCTAGAAACAGGGACATTTGGAATATGAACATCTTTATCTTTTGATGTGCCTGGAATGACCTGCCATTGGCAGACCCTTCCCTGGCTTCAAGGCTCTGGAAAATATCAATATGAAGTTTAGTGAGATGCTTCTTTGAGCCACCCACTGTGCTAGGCACCTTGGAAAGACAAACGTAACCCTACATGATCCTTATCCTCAAGAGTATAATTTGTTGGGGAAGTAGATATGCAAACATTTAGAGGGCCAGTTAAATTTCCCAGAAGTTAAATTTGCTAGATTGGTGGTGTGCACCTGTAAGGAAATCCCAGAATAAGGCATTCCATGAGCCAAGGTCTGCATGCAGTTAGCCACTTGGTCCCCAGGGGTTTTAATTGTTCTAAAGTTATAGTATTTGATTTTCTCTTTAGTTAAAACAATGAACACTGGAGATTTTAGGTAAAAAATACAGATTTCTGTCTTACCTTGAAAAAACGAAAGAATTGACAATAATGAGCCCCTATTCCACCATGGCAACAGAGGCATGGCTGATCTTTTAGCCAGAGAATGAAATAAGTTCCTCTGCCAGGCACGGTGGCTCACGCCTGTAATCCCAATACTTTGGGAGGCCAAGGTGGGCGGATTACTCGAGGTTAGGAGTCCGAAACCAGACTGGCCAACATAGTGAAACCCTGTCTCTACTTAAAATACAAAAATTAGTCAGGTATGGTGGCAGGCACCTATAGTCCCAGCTACTCAGGAGGCTGAGGCAGGAGAATCCCTTGAATCCAGGAGGCAGAGGAGGAAGAAGTTGCAGTGAGCCAAGATTGCGCCACTGCACTCCAGCCCGGGCAACAGAGTAAGACTCTGTCTCCAACAAACAAACAAACTAGATTGGATGACTGATCGGATAATAGCTAAAAGAGTTTCCAACAGTGCCCCGACTCCATGCTGACGCTGTGCAAAGCACATGGTGTGCAGCAGCTCATGAAATCCTGACTCCAAGCATATAATACATTTGCTATAAGGGAAGCGGAAAAGCAGATCGAGGGAGATTGGTTAAGTGACTTCTCCAAGGTCACAACCAATATCATCAAAGCAGTGAGTGAACTCCAAGCTTCATTACAGAGCTTGCAATCTAATAATCAGGGTACCCCACTTCCCAACTGGATTAGTGCTTCTGAACAACTACCCTGGCAGCAAAGTCAGGGTTGCATGGGGTGTGACTGTGGGGACACTGAGAGAGCAAAGCTGCTGAGCATTGGCCAGAGAGCAGGAGGGCCTTCACCAAGGTGGCCTAGTGCTGTGAAGAGGAGGGGCGGGTGGGGGAGATGTTGAGCAGGATGGATCAGCGGGACCCTCCTTCATGGAACCTGCTGGCCATCGCATAGCCTTTTCTTTTCCTCCTTGGAATTCTTGAAGCACTTTGAGTGTCTTTCCCAGGGCTTGCTTGTGCCATGTCCCCATCCAGCTGTGTGCATCTTATCACATCTAGTATGTTTTGAGTTCCTTAAGGGCAGGAGGAATTATGCTTTATTTGCCTTAATTTTCTTTTGCATTGCTGAGCATAGTGCTTTGGTAAATGAATGAATTCCAAAATTATCTTATTCAGATCATTTCTCCTTATGTCTGCATTTTATAAGTTAGTGGCAAGTTAAATACTTTTTCTTTTAAAATATGAAAATAATTTCCTTACACAATCTACTTTAAACTACATTAAAATATGAGGGAAAGTAAGACTGGGAAGTTGTTTAAAAACAGCAAACCCTTTAAGAGTCAATGTCACATTTATTGCTATAAAATATTTTTCTCTCTCTGTTAGACATCTGGTTCCCATTACGTACAGTATTGGGTACTTGAGTTCACCAGCCATTTTGCATACCAAGCAGTGTGCAGGCAAAATCCCCACCGTCATCCACCAGTATATGCATTTGCACCAGGTAATTCTTCACATTTACAGACAACCCTTCTATCACCAACTTAATTCCTACCAATACGTTTTTGAAGTTACTTTGCTCATAGGTATCTTAAGACCAAATTGCCTACATCTGAGAAGTGAAAAACTTCAAAACCCTGGAGTCTTTGCTTTATGTCATTGTACAGTCCAACTATCTATAATCTGGCATTGAAGTCAGTGAAACATCTAAATCTTAAGTCTATATTTCCTAGTAACATTGACCCAGAAATGAGAAACACAATATGGAATGTTTGCTAATGAGTCATGAATTTCATTATAATTGCTTCCACATTCAGGATAGCTCCCTTAAAACCATCTAATCTTGACATATCCTGCAACAATCCCATGTGTTGTAAATGATTTTGTTTTATTTCTTAGGTTACTGCTAAGGGCTTATTTTCTGGTTCATTTCATTTTCTTAAAGAAAACCACACACATGTGTGCATGTGCACACACACACATTCAGACATATACACTTCACCCCAATTTATATTTTTTGAAATAAAATAATTATGAAATAAAAAGGAGCCCTCATCATTTGGTTTGAGAATAAAAATAAACACATTTAGGGAGAAAGTTGAAATACAGTCCATTTTACAGCTCTAATTGAGGCCTCTGAGAATTAAAGCCAGAATTAAGCAATGCCTAGGCAAGCAGTAGTCTGTACCCTTTGGAGACTTAAGAACCTATATCAGAATGCACAGACACTACTGGTATTCAGTACTGTAATGATGGAAAATTAAATACAACTTTAAAAAACTGTTCACATTATAAAGTGATCTATTAGCATTATACGACTTCAGCACTTAAAGTGACTGATTCTAATTGCAAGATTTGGCCAGTAGCAAGCATCAAAGAGCTGCAGGATCTTGTGTTTTATTTCTTTTGGGATATTTTAACTGGATTTTCTTTGGAATGAAGCTTTATTCTTACCACACAAAAGATCGTGTGGAAGAAATTTCTCTGTTCGATAGAATGAGAGGTAATTATAGTTTCTTCTTCTTTGATTCATGATTCAATATGCCAGATCCTAAAAAATTCTTGCATTTATTCTCCCTTTCCTTTACGAAGTAAAACTCTATTTTTACAGTTCATGGATATTGTCCTGAAGAAGTAAAGATGGATGCCCTTCTCTAATGAGCTTTAACAAGCAGGGAGGCACTCTTTTCTTTGCACCTGGTTATTTTACTGTGTCCTTCAGAATCTCTCCGGGATAAACCGGTGGGTCTGTAGGATGAAACTACCATGCCATACCTTGAGCTGAACTTACTTTACATACGTTATCACAAAACTACAGGGACTTCTGGGCAGGTATACTTCTTAGATGTACCTACTAATGAGTTTGCAGTTTCCAGAAAAGAAGGAAGCGTATGGGAGAATGTCATTCGTCTTTGAATTTGACTTTAGGTTTATGACATCTACAGGCTATTTCAGAATTTTCATTTGATTGACTACAGGAAGCTAATTAATTGAATAGAATTGGAAACTGCAGCTCTTTATGCTAAAAGAGGGTTTTTTTTGGGGGGGGGATGTTGAACTTACATGTTTAAGCAGTTTAAGATATAATGAAATTTTACCTTAATCTGTTGTATGGATTTTTTTTGTTGGTGGCTTTCAGATCTCTCAGGTAGCAGAGGAATTGCCTACTACGTTTCAGAGTTTAGATGTGATGACCTACGTTGTTATCCATGTAACCAACAGTGGGATCTTGAAATGTAGTTTAAAACTCCAGCAATACTGTAAATGCTAGCCTTATTTATTTAAAACATTGCTCTCTGAAACTGACATTATTTTCTTAACAGGACAACACTGGGTAGAAAGAAGTCTAAAGGCACTCTCTGACTTCTTGGTGAATTTTTCACTAACAGTTCCCCGTTGCTCATAATTGCATCCTCTCTTCCAAAACCTAGAATCTGCAGAAGAGAGCAGAAATACTTGTTATTGACCTGAATTAGGATAAAAAGAAGAGAGAAGATAAGATCATAGCTGTTGGCACTTTGTTTATAAAAACATCATTTCGAAAATATGCTTGAATCAGGCAAAAGTAATGCATCTCCTTCCTCTCCTAGCATATTTTAAATGCCAACCTAGCCAGACAAAAAGAATAGTGCCCCAAATTAGGGCATTTTCTTTCCTGTATGCTAGTGTAATATATGATAACATCATTTAATTATTATTTATGACATTTTAACTACATTTTAGATATTATAGAAATATATAAAATTTATGTAAAAGTAAATATAAAATCAGAAAGTGTTTAAAATTATCACATTTTATTTTGAAATAATATAGGACTCACTGAAGTTGCAAAAATAATTCAGAGAGATCCCCTGTACCCTTCACCCAGCTTTCCCCAAAGAAAGCATATCACATAACCACAGCACATTCTAAACATTAGGAAATTGATTCAATAGTGTTAACTCAGAGGATTTATTCAGGCTCCAGCAGTTTTACATGCACTCTTTTCTGGTATGTATAATAACGTGTAGAAATGCATAAAACACCAGCGTTAAGAAAGCATCTCTCACCAATGAATATTGATGATATGCAAGATTCTCAGACAATGTGGTTTTATTCATCTTGTGACTAAAAGCGAAGTAGAGCTGGTTGCATTTAGGAAAGTCCTTTATACCTAATTGCTTTATCCATATGTTAATTAACTAATCAATTAATCAATCCTAATCAAGTGCCAACTATGAGCCAGCCTCTTTGATAAACTGGAGATGCAAAGATGGAGGCATGGATACTACTTGCGAAGAACTCACAGGAGGAGATAGTAAAATGAATCAACGATTACAACACGTAGCTGCATACCATAACACAAATGAAGCACACCAACATGACTAAGCACCTAAAAGTGCCCTGCATTGCACCAGGCATTAGGGATAAAGGGGTGAATAAGATGCATGTTCTTCCTGTTCTGTGGAGCACACTGCTGAGTGCAGGAGATAAGACCATTAACGAGCGATGACAGCAACGTGCTCTAACAGGGAGCTGTGGTTCGGTGTGGGTGGGTCCTAACCAGATCAGTGGGTATAGGAAAGTGACTCAGGAGTGTGTCATGAGGTCAAGGCCAGCATCTCAAGATGCTGAGCATGAGTGCTTTATGGGATCTTTGAACCAATCTCTGACTATATTTCATGCAGACCCCATAAAGCATCTTCTAGTTGTGCTACCACATTTTAGCAGATGGCTTGCTATCACAAGAGCAGTCAATGTTTCTCAGAACTGAATCAAGAGCTCTTTGAAAGCCAGATGTGGTGGCTCATGCCTGTAATCTCAGGGCTTTGGGAGGCCGAGGTGGGAGGATAGCTTGAGCTCAGGAGTTTGAGACCAGCCTGGATGACCTGGCGAAACCACCTCTCTACAAAAAATACAAAAATTAGCTGGGCATGGTGGCATGCACCTGTGGTCCCAGCCACTCAGGAAGCTGAGGTGGGAGGATCAGTTGAAGCCCGGGGATAAAGGCTGCAGTGACCACTGCACTCCAGCCTGGGTGACAGAGTGAGTCTCTGTCTCTAAATAAATAAATAAATAAATAAAAACAAAAACAAACAAATAAACTCTTTGATGTCATACCTGGTGTCAGGTCTTCTCCGTTCAGTGCTGGCAGGCCTGGTGCTGGGCTCACACAGGACATGGGGTAAAGAAGCGTTTGCTTTCCCCCAGTGAAGGTGAAGTGTTTTCCTGGAGGATGGTTGCTTAGTTGGTGTTGGAAAATATAACAGTTGTGTTTTCTTTCCTAACAAATTGAGGTTTCTTATTCAAAATGGGACAACACTATCACCCTCTAAGCTGCTGTGGGTCTGATCATTGGCTTTTCGAACCCCTCAGCTGCTTTACACTAGACTTAAGGTGGCATCCAAAATTCCTACCTAAGCATGTGGTCTGCAAGGCCTTATGTGATGTGGCTCTGCTCACCTATGTCTCATCACATTCTGCTTTATCTCCAGGTCCTAGTGGTCCAAGCATGCTGGCCTGTTTATTATTTCTTCCACTTCCAAGCTGTTTCCTACTCCTGGACCTTTCCACTTGTTTTTGGAAATGTTTTCATTTTTCCTGATACTCTTATCTATAACCTCCTTCTTAAGGCTTCTATTGCAACACCTTTTATACTGAAGCACTTGTTTATATGAAGCCTTCACTGTAAGCTCCACTTTATTCTTACTTTTACTTTGCGTATTTATTATCGTATGCAATTTTCTATTCATTGGCGTGATTATATAATATTTATCTCTCCCATTAAACTGTAAGTTCCATGAGGGCCGGAATGATGTCATTTTTATGATTATCTTCTGAAGACTCAATAAGCAGTTGTTGAATGAATTACTGAATGAATGAAAACATGAATAAATGAAAGACATAGTGACATATACCGTTATTTCTCCTATGTTTAGGTAATGCTACACCTGAGATTTAGAAGTATCTATACAGTGTTTTGGGCTCATTTCTGGAGTCATTTCTTTCTCAGGTTCAGGCAGCAGTCATTTCTCATAAAAATCATGGCCAAGCTGGGTGTGGTGGCTCACGCCTGTAATCCCAGCAATTTGGGAGGCCGAGGCAGGCGGATCACCTGAGGTCGGGATTGTGAGACCAGCCTAACCAACATGGAGAAAACCCGTCTCTACTAAAAATACAAAATTAGAAATTAGCTGGGTGTGGTGGCGCATGCCTATAATCCCAGCTACTTGCGAGGCTGAGGCAGGCGAGGCAGACGAATTGCTTGAACCCAGGAGGTAGAGTTTGCAGTGAGCCAAGATCGCACCATTGCACTCCAGCTTGGGGGACAAGAGTGAAACTCCGTCTCAAAAAAAAAAAAAGTTCGTGGCTGACATGATTTTGTCTACTTCAGCGGTTTCTGCTCTAGGTGTTTTATTTGGTGAAGTTGTCATCTCAAGGCTACTCCAACAATGGGCAAACCATGGTTTAGGTGCCCACTGCTGACTGAAATGGTGGCCATTACTTTGCAAAGAACAGTCTAGAACTGCTTTGCTAATCCCGGAGCTTTGAACATGGCTCTTTGGCACACAGAGGGTCTTGAGCATGGGAGGTACCTTGGCAGACAGGTCCAGCACAACCTTTAAAAATGTTTATATCTGCTGAATTCTAGATCCAAATCCTGTCTTCAAGAATCCTGTCTTCACTGGCTTCAAAACTGGGATGAAGGAGGCTCCTTAGTGGAGAGCAAACCAAAGAGGTATTTGGAACAGGGATAAGGGGATGGATAGAAGTCAGGGAATGTCTCCAGGGAGAAGTGATCTTTGAGTTGAATACAAATTGGTGGTCAGGATTGAGTTACTCAGATAGGCATATGTGACATGGTATAAGGGTGGGCTGAGGGAATAGCAGTGCAAAGGCCTAAAGAGATGTTTGGCGAAAAGGCTCAACCAAATCTCTGGACATACAAAACCAATTAATGGACTGTGAGAAGAGTGGTAATCCTTTGTCTCTCAAATTTGAATTATGTAGATAATTGCTTCAATTTTGTGCCTGGTATGTACCCAGTCTAAGTATATGTTTATAATCTAACATAGATTATCTTAAATTTTGGTTGGTAGGTAACAATGCAGTCCAAATTTCTGTTTTTTTTTTTTTTTTTTTTTCTTTTGAGGCAGAGTCTCACTCTGTCGCCCAGACTGGAGTGCAGTGGCGCAATCTTGGCTCACTGTAACCTCTGCCTCCCAGTTTCAAGCGATTCTCCTGCCTCAGCCTCCTGAGTAGCTGGGATTATAGGCATGTGCCGCCATGTCCAGCTAATTTTTGTATTTTTTAGTAGAGACAGGGTTTTACCACCTTGGCCAATCTGGTCTCGAACTCCGGACCTTGTGATCTTCCCACCTCAGCCTCCTAAAGTACTGGGATTACAGACATGAGCCACCGCACCCTGCCACAGTATGAATTTCATTAACTTTTCTCCTAGGTTTTTATCAAGAAGGGCATGTGTGTGTGTGTGTGTGTGCACATATGTGTCTTTAAACTAATTTGTTAATCTTACTCATGTATAAATAAAGATCACAGATCTTGTTTATGTTAAGAGCTGTGAGATTTTGGCGAGCTGCTGCTTCTGGAATGTATACGTAGTGAAGAGCCAGAATTGCATACCAGAAAGAGCTCACGTTTTGGAGTTAAAGACCTGGGGACAAGGCTCAACTTGGCACTTACTAACCTGTGACTCTGGGCAAGTTGCATAACCTCTCTGAGTCATAGTATTTCCCCTCTAACTTTGTGGTAATAATAAGGTTATTTGGCTCATTTATCTCATAGAATTATTTATATAAGGCAATCTATTTGAAAAATCTTTAAACATTGTAAAGCGCCTTATAAATAGGAGGATTGTTATTCTAGAAAAGTATACTTAAAATGTGACAGGTTATGTAAGTGAATGGAGAGACCCTACCCAAGCTCAATATCATTTGAAAATTGAAAATAGCATATTTCAAATATGGCAATATGGATAGACATTCAAAAGTTTCTGAGAGCAGTGAAAATTTATACTTATTGTGTTGCAGGTTTATAGTTCAGAAGGCAGTTCAATGTTGTACAAATTAAAGAGAAAGTCAGTCCCCCAAATAAAGATTGATAAAACTTTTGATTTTAGAAAAGAAGGCATAAAGTGAATTTTCATGAAATATTTCTTGGTAACTCACCTTGTAGTATTTTTGGAAATTATGTAACAATAGAATTACTTTCCAGAATACAGTAACAAGCTTTCCCCAAAATGTTTTGTTTAATTAAGAAGGAGCTAAGTAACTGGAGGAAAGGCAAGCACATTTTATATGTGACAAACAACTATCTCACACATTAGTTTCAAAATATAAGACATCTAAAGGTGCATATCAAACTCAGCGTTAAAAGTTATTGAGATCCTTTGCCATAAAAATGATTTCCTTATGTTTTCTAGAAACTCAAATTGGATTCATATTAAAGAAGAGAAGGATGGATTTTTTAGACAACACAAACCCAGGAAGGGTTTGAGGGGTGAAACAAACTGGGTTATGGATGAACAGCGGGTAATTGGAACATAGAATTGAAAGAGTAGTTAACATCTTGGTAAGTTACCCACCCTAAAATGCTTTAGAGCAAGATAGATTTTTGTTTTTCTGTTTTTTCTTCTATTTCTTCTTTTCTATTTTTTTCTTTTCTCTATCTTGTCATGTAGGGCACCCTTTTTTTCCCTCTAATTTTGAGATCCCCATGAATGAAAACAAAACAAATATTAAAATATTGCATAGGAACAACACAAATGGCTTTGGTAATGCACAAACTGCAAGTGGATTGGCTCTGTGTCAGCTGGTGCATGTAGGAAGCTGAAGCATATTTCCTTTCCAACTTTTTGGATCTTGAAAATACAAGACATTTTTTGGCGGGGGGTGGGCGCAAGGGTGCAATCCAATTAAAAAAAAAAAAAAGACTGTATGACCATTGTGTAGGAAGAGCTTCAGCCACCCTACAGCAGGCAGTGAGTTGGTGTTCCACAAGTAACTGGGGGAGATGAAGGGTACATTGTAGTCAGGGGGAGTCTCTTTGGGCCTAAAATCACTATAGAACATTTTTCCAAAGTACCCTGGTGTCTGCACTGATCCTGAGTGCTGGCACTTGCACTTTGTCACCACATCCATCCCAGAGCTGCCCCAGTGGCTGGAGGCCTCTTGAATATCAGTATCATGCTGTCCCCCAACCTGGGGAATTCGTTTTCCTCCCCTGCAGTAGACGTTTGCGTGAAGGTTAATCCACAGTTAGGAGTTACTTAACTCAAGCCTCAGAAAACATACACTGCATCTTTAAGAAATAGTTTACTTGTGAATCAGTAAACGTACTAGACAAAGCAGCCATTACTTATGCATTCCTGCATACCCAGCAAGGTGAAAATAATAGAATAAACATCATATACTTCATTATGATATCGGTTTACACTTCCAGGGTACACAAAAAGAGGCCATTTCATCAAGCTAATTGCCTGAAAGTAAAAGAGAGAGAACTTTAGCTATTAGTCTATTATGGGGCTTTTTTCTTAATCACAAATAGGGGCCGTGTGTCCCTGGGGGGATGTGTATTCTAATTTACAATTGAACTACAGATCAGAGCAATCAATCTTGGGCAGCACTTTTACAGTGTAATTGCTGCAACATAACAAATAAAAAAAAAAAAAAAAAAGAGAGAGAGAAAAAAAAAAAAGAGAGAGAGACAGAAGAAGAAGAAGAAGGCCTAAGCTGAGCTTCAGCTTGAGGTGGAGATATTTCCAGGCACTAGTTCAGGGTGGGAGGGAGGGAAGAAATGCCACAAACATGAATATGCAATGAGGGCTCATTAGCGGCCTCGTGTTGCCATGACGAATGGCATTATCCGCGGCCTGGTGCTGCCTAAACATGAATTTTATAACGACCCATTTATCATGACTTGTCATGGGCTTCTGTACTGTACTTTCTTCCAGCTCACACACCTTTCCCTATTATGACAGTAGAAATCTTTCCTTTTATTATTATTGTTTCCTTTTGTATTGATTTCTGGCTCTTCCAAGTAAGTTGCATCAAACAGAGCAACATGCTAATGAGTGATTTGTGCCTTCAAAGTTGAAGAACTAAAACTTGATTATTCATCCCGTCTTCTCTGTAGTCATATAATTGAGCACAGAGTTGGGCTAAACTTTGAAAGAAATTTCTTGATGTGTGAGTTTTTGCTTTTTGTTTTTTGTTTTGACTGTAGCATCTTGACACTGCAGAATTTTTTAAAATTTAAAATTAATGAAGTTATCTTCCTTTCATTTATTTTATTCCCTTTTTTGTACTTCCAGAATCTTTTAATATCTTAAATGCACAACTCAAAAGTTTCCACATCTCTTCCCAAAATCTCGGAGCCATTACAGAAAAGTGTAAGACTAAAATGTTTCAGAGATTTTTAGTGCTTAGCATTTTACAAGTGCATGAATTGATTTCTCACTTAGAAACCCTCTTATATTGTACCAAGGAATGTTGGTGAAAAGCTTGTTCTTTGATAATAACTTCCTAGGATATACATTTTACTAACACACACACACACAAAGTGGAAGCAATCTCCCATGATGAAAACCATGAGATCTGTTTGAATATTCAGCAGCAACAATTTGCTCTATGCGAAGGCTTGAGTCTTTGCCATTGGCCAGGAGGGAGGAGGGTGCATGTGTCTGTCAAAGTTAAGTCCACCAGTCAGCCACGCATAGGGTCCTGGAGTGGCAGAAGTGTCCTATTGTAATCAGAGATACAGTGTGTCTTACGATTAGTCCGTTTAGTACCATGAAAAGGGTAGCACTGAAACTATTTCTCAGATTTAGCTTGGTGAAACATGGCAGCACAAGGAAATAGAATCTGGTATTGCTTTGCACATCCAGGGATTACAGTCATTCCTGTATTTAATTTGTGAACAGTAAATAACTGACAAGGTCTTTTTAGCATGACTGTCTCTACTGTGCCCTCTTGGATTTCATTTTAATAGTAATGACACTTTTACATAGTAATAATATTTATGTAACAATGATATGTAAAGCTCGTGATAAAATGTTCTGTGTATTACTGATAATTTTATATTCATAAAGGATTTTGCCCTCCCCCAGTTCTTGTTTTTGATCCTTGGGTTCACTAGAATCGGGTCTGTTATTTAATTTTTTTTTTTAAGGAAGAGAAAATTGGGGCTCAGAGGTTAAGTGACTGGCTCAAGGTCACACAGAAAAACGAGATGCTAGGGCTCAGCATCAAGTCCCCAGGTCAGTGCTTTAATGTACCCAAAGTTGCAGAGCAGAAATTATTGCTAAAATGGCAGGTAATCTCTTTTAGGATTTAATGATAAGTGAATGAATTGGGAAAAGAGCCCATTGAAAAGATGACCATCATTTACACTTGAGAGCCTGTTATTTTCCAAAGCTACTTACTAGGACTGAAATTCGCATGTGCATGTCAATTAAAATTAAGTTACCATTCAAACCATTTAAGTTGAATTAACTTTCATCATTTAAAAATGCAGACATGAAATGTTTTCCAACATAAAGACTTGGGCATCATCCTGGATGGTGATCTTGTCTTATGAGTCCACTGGGCATTATATTTTTGTTTCTGAAGAAAATATCCCTATCTTCCTCGTGAATGAATTACATAGGATTTTAGAGATCATTCTGTGAAAAGGGAGTGAAATACTGGCAAATGATATTAAAGAACACTGTGATTGTGACTGAACAGATTAAGACTGTGTCTATATGACACCAAACATCTGGATGAAAATGGAAAAAAAAAGTAAAAATCCTTGATGTTCTGTTTACTTGATACCATACATCTGGATCTTTAATAACATCTGGATTTTTGACTCTTTCCTTCTCCTAGGTTTCATCTGGGTGTTCGGCATCATGTTCAGAAATGAGAAAGATAAAATTCAGCACTGTTATTACTGAATTAGATAAAATGATTGTATTTAATTAATCTGTAAATATTAACTAATTATTCTGTTTACCATAACATGTAATGAATATAATTCTCCACCAGGCAAATAAAGAAAGAAAGATGTCATTAGATGATTTAAGTGTAAAACTTGGCTTAAAGCACATTTACATCTTGGTCATAGTTTACTGGCATTAATTTCCTTGGGCAAAACTCTTTTTAGGTCCTCAGACAACCATTTTCTCTTCTGAGGAATAGATTTCCCTGGTTCTTATGAGGATCTGTTCGTTTACAATGTGTTTTGACAGTAGTAAAATTTAGTAAACATTCAGTAACATATGAGATACATCTAGTAATAGATGTTTTCTTTGCCAAGTGAATTATCCAGGGCTGATAAAAATCAGTGTAAAACCCACTCTCAGAGCAGCCTTCTGACATGCCCGAGGCTGAAGCCCAAAGAGGAATCTACTGAAACTGGATTTCAAAGCCTTTGTCGCAATGAAAAGCACCTTCTGTGACTGATGTTTTTTTGTGATCTCCTCTAAAAAAGTTATCATAATTATTGAACATTTCCTCTGTAGCTTATTCTCAATCCAATCAGTTATAATGAAAATAGTCTGCTTGCTTTTCATATTCTTAAGTTTTCAAAATGATTAGTCCTTCCTTGAGATATCCTATTAATTGAACACACAACCCAGATGAAAAGGCTGAAACCCAAGAGTATATAAAAAAACACAAGGTTGTTATAATTTAAGTGCCTTCAAAAGATCTAATTTGATTTCTAAAAGCAGTTTTGCAGATGTGAAAATTAAAAGCACGCAGAAACAAGATATAGTTTAATGAATGTGTAGGTTAAGAAATATTTAGAGGTTTCAGTAGCTTTACTCTGACTTGTTTGTTTGTTTGTTTAGCTGTTATGTTGGAAAGACTGGGCCCACAATACAATAAAAATTACTGAATTTTATGGGTCGCTATTTCATTGATCAAATTGTCCCATTCTTCCCAACATGTTTCTGAAGCAACTTGGTATTTCTATCTGCAGATTTGCAGGTCCAGGACCTGTCGATCAGATTTCCGATTCTAATAAAGTCCAAGAGTCTCCCCACTTAGGTTTGTCTTAGCTGTTTCATCAATGAGCCCCTCCCCTGTTCCCAGCAAATTGCACACTTATTCCCACTTAAAAAGAAAAAAAGAGAGAGAGAGAGAGAGAAAGAAAATAATAATAATAAAAAAAACCCTTCCCACTGGTTCTAATGACATCTTCAGTCATTAATGAGTTAATAAAAATCTCGAAGTCATCTGGGCTAGATAAGAAGGAAGAAAGAAAAGTATTGTACTGTAATGACAGGCTCTTGAGCTGCCCTCTGAGATGTCATGGGTCAGTCATGTTAAGAATGTGTGCGTCCAATCATCTGCTGATTTTTATCAGCAAGCCCTCCAGCAGGAGCTGACAAGGGCCAGTTTGGGAGTCACAATGAACAAACAATGACTTTTTGGATTGGGGGCTGTGTCATAGAGTGAGGGGTTTACATATACTAAAACATGATGACATTAGCAATCAATATACCAATTACTGGACAAGTTATTGGAGGAGGCATTCACGTGTCTTCAGCCTGCTTGCACTTTGAAGGGGCCTCTAGCAGGGAGAGTCCGTGTGTCCAGAGGCAGGCAAAGGTTCAAGACCTCAGGCCCAGATCTAAAAGGCAAGCCCCTCTTCTCAGGTTGAAGTAGTCCAGAGCTGCGTGATTCGAATCCCCTGGGGAGTTTATTAAAAATACAGATTCCCGACTTTCCTTCCTGGAGATTCCATCTCAGGAGTCTGGGGCTAAGGGTGGGACTCAGTGTTTTTAACAAAGATTCCAGGTAATCCTGATTGGGGGTGTTAGGGAACTGCTGTACAGTTGTAATTCCCAAAGTGCTGTCCCCCAGCCAGAGCAGCTGCATTCCTATCACCTGGAAGCTTGTTGCAAATGCACTTTCTTGGGCCCCTCCTTAAACCCACTGAAACTGAAACTCACTAGGGGTGGGGCCCAGAGATCTGTGTTTTAACACAGCCCCCAGGTGATTCTGATGCACTCTGCAGTTTGAGAACCAAGGCTGTAGTACAAAGATCCTGCCAAGGTGTTGCAACACAGCTCTGTCATCTGTAGCCTCTGAGGCTCCTCATGGGTAATTTGTTACTAGTACTAGTTAGAGTGCTGGAGTTTGCAAATGATTTACTTAAAAAAATTAAATTAGAGTAGATCCAAGATTATCTTCACAATCATGCCACTCTCATTCACTTGCATACTGCTAGGCGTTCTTGAATGATCTTGATGTATGAGTGACTTTGATTATAGAATAGGAAGAATAAACATAGCTTTTGTCTATTATTTGAAGTAGAAAGAAAGAGTGGATTTGTACATAATCTTAAAAGAAAAGGAGTCCATAAGAAAAATAAATGTACATGAAGCATTTATTTGATGTATGACTAATATTTATCTAGGTAACCGGTGCCATTTGTGAAACCCATGGGCAAATTAGTGAGGTCTACTGTTTTTGTCTTTGGTAGCCGCAGACCATGCAACATGTCTTAATTAGAAGAGGAGAATATGCATGGCCCAAGGTCAGCATATCCTTAGAAGAGGAATGGCAAAGACCTTCTTGCAGTTGGGTTGGGACTTCCTTTATTCAGCCAAGGGTCCTCCTAAAGGGGCTTGCTAAACTTTCAAAAGAGGTGGACTCGTTTGTCAGCCATGCAATAGATTTAAAGCAGTGTTCTCCAGAATACGTTTGAAAGAGTAATTCCGTGTCTCAAAACGTCGAATTAAAAAAATGTCCAGGGTCAAGTTAGAAAGAGTAGATTAACCTGAGTTAAATAGGAGTGTTTGCAGCAGGGCTCCCAAAAGCCTCCAGCACATTACTATGCACTGTGAATCCCCAGGACATTTGATCTTCAATAGATTTGATTACCCAAACCATTTTATAAAGGAGAAGCTTGTAGCATTGGAGTTCAGGGAATAGACTTTCAGGAGACACAGATTTTTATCTTCTAAGATGGCAAATACCTGTTGGTAGAAGCTAGTTCTTTTATATGTTGTATAGTAAGGAACCTCTTCCTGTATTCTAATTTTTCAAACCCTCTGTGTCTGGCATCAGGATTCATTATGTGGTGGCTTGATGCCAGCAAAAAGGTTCATGTGACACTCACCAAAGAGTTAAATAAGTTGTCCAGTTGTTGATGGTTTGGTTAAATTATCCCTGAATTTTTGGCATATCTCCCAGAACAGGTACTCATAAAAAAAGAAAGAAAGAAACCTGGGTTTTACTAAGTGAGATTACATTGTGTTTTCATATATGAGGGATAATTCCAGTGCAACTACTTGCCTGTACCCAGAAACTGGTTGCATAAGCAGATGGGCATTGGACTGGGCCTGATGTTAGAAAGTACTTCTGCCCCCCTCCATTGACAGTACTTCCCTGGTCTTTTCTAGTTCACAGGGCTCCAGATGGCCATAGCTGTGTCAGCTACCTTTGTACCCGCACTGGCTATTTCTGAAGGTGAAAGGTTGGGGATATGTATTACAGAGGGCAGGCCAGGAGGGATATAAGCACATTACTTGTTGTAAAATTTCTTTTCTAGAAGTTATGGCCAGAACTGTGCATTAATGCCAAATGTTAATTCTTGCCGGGGACATGATGTCTTATAAACGTTATGAAAGAATATCATTTTTCCTGTAGCAGTGCAGGTACTTTTAAGGCTGTGTTAAGAAAAGGGCTAGTTTCCCCATAACATCTGCAGGTCACCTGCTTGCTTGTAAATCGCCTCTATGCTAACATCCCTTCCAACTGTTACACAATAGTTAGAAGAAATTGTCACATGGTAGAAAGAATAGAACTTAGCTGACATTTGAAAGATGTGTAAAGATTAAAAGCAAACAAACAAAAATTCCTCCAAAATAAAACAACCCCACCACCCTTGTTAATATTTGTCACCTTTTCTACATAGTTTTACAAGTCTCTGCAAGACTCAGAACTCATTAGGATGTGTCTCTCAACTAGAAATAATAGAGCGGATTCAACTTTGGGAGGTCCTAAAGCCCTTTTTTCATCTCCTTTGTAAATATATCCCCATAGACACCACATGTGCTTCCAAGCTTTCCAGACACAAGGCGTTTGTATGACGAGATTCACTCTACACCCTCGTAGAATAGAGCAGAAGTTCAACATAGTTAACAGAGATCTACCCACCACTGGTCTGGTTTGTTATGTAGTTGAATATTTCTCCCCTTTATATTCTTTGAAATGTTTTGAATTAAAATAGCTTACTCAAGGTCACTGAAGGCATATGGTCCTGCTCAAAACTTTAAACAAAACATTAGTTTTTACAACCTTTTGTAATTTGGTATTGTATACAACATAGTTATATGCAGAGTTTCTGTAATCTTTTCAGTGGGTGACAGAAATATGAGAAGCAAATTTATAAGCCATTTAGTGAAGCATTTAATCAATTTCATGCATAGGAAATAACTCCGATTGCTTTGCTTTATCAATCTTTCTCTCCAGCAAAACTCTTAAGTCAACAGGATCTCCAAACACTGCCTGGGTGGGGAGGGGCTGGGGGCGG
>NW_016804792.1:1378465-1398449 GCF_001698545.2 Rhinopithecus bieti | reverse complement strand
GGGGGCGGGGTGGGGAGCGGGCAGGCACCTTTCCCTGCACACAAATGTCACGGACTTCAAAAGTCTGCCTAAAACGGGCTTGCCAGCATCTATGAGGCTTCTGGAGGCTGTTAATGTGTTTCAGAAAGAAAGCACGGATCTAATGTTTAGAGGAAGTTTTCAAGGCCTTTTACTGTAAAGTTATTCATTAAACACCTTTTTCCCAGAGTGACTCTCACATGCTCAGCAGTGCAGACTGTGTTCAACATTAGGCTCAAAGAAGTATTTTTGTAAAAACTGTTTCGGTGGTTATTACTTTTAAATACATGAAAACTGAAACAACTCACATTAAAACTTAACTTCTGAATTAAGGAGTTGAAGCGATGTGACCAAAATACCTGAGATTCACCAAAGGGTCCTTTTACAAGCAGAGGTATTTTAGCGGTTTTCAGGATACTTGAATTGTTTTTTAGAGTTCATGTTCCAATTCTCTTTTTGAATTGCTTGAAAGATTAATCCATCTCTTGGCTACATAGTGAGTTAATATTTTCTTTTCTGTCATGTGCTAGAATGTCTCTTACGACATTTTACCCCAAACACCATCAAGTTTTAAGTGAAAAGTCATAAGGGAGCAAAAGATGATTTTGCCAATAATCATTATCTGCTAAACTGTATTAACATTGCATTAGCTCTACCTTGTCCTCTAAAATGGGAACCGATAAAAAGGTATTGCAGATACAGTTTCTAATTTAGAAAATAATTTGCTTCCACTGATTTTGAACCTAGAAAATATTCCAGTGAATAAATTCAGTCTAGTTGCTTTTTTTTTTTTCTTTTTTTGAGATGGAGTCTTGCTCTGTTGCCCAGGCTGGAGTGCCAGTGGCATGATCTTGGCTTACTGCAACCTCCGCCTCCTGGGGTCAAGCAATTCTCCTGCCTCAGCCTCCCGAGTACTGGAACTACAGGTGCCCACCACCACGCCCAGCTAATTTTTGTATTTTTAGAAGAGACAGGGTTTCACCATCTTGGCCAGGCTGGTCTTGAACTCCTGACCTCGTGATCCACCTGCCTTGGCCTCCTAAAATGCTGGGATTACAGTCGTGAGCCACCGCACCCGGCCTAGATTCTTCAGTTCTGATTTTAAATCGGCTCCATTCCTGGACCTCATCTCAGTCTCCTGATGTTTCATTCTGCCTTTTAAATATGACATATGCAAGGATTTGCCTGTGTTGGCAGTTCAGTGGCATGCCATTGATATTTATTTTGCTATACTATTTAACTTGTGGGGGTCCCATCATTATATTGAACAGAGTTGCCTTGATAATCTTGCATAAAATTGGCAACTCTTCGGGAAACTGGCTATGGAAGTAGCTTGGCTGATTTGTCTATCTCTCTGTCTCTCTGTCTTTCTATCTCTTTATGTATCTATTGTTCTATCTTTCTATTGTTATTCAACGATTAGGTCCTGCATTACACCAGTGCCTTTATTGACTTTTTTAAACAATCATTTTGAAAGAAAGATATCTTTGGTGTAAGATCTAATATTTAATGCAAAAAGGGACTCCCTAGAACTAAGAAATTTAAAATTTTCAAATAAATTTTGAAACACCAAACAATTACTATATACTTATTCTACTTGTAAATATTAAGGTATTAGAGGATAAGGCTAAAGTGCTCTTTGCTATGACTTCTCTGCCTCCCTTGATGTGATCTATGTTACCAAGGATATGCATCTTGCCAGTCCCTTTTCTGTCCAAATGAGTCACCAAAATGTGCCATATTATATGTATCATTGTGCATTTGTTATTTTCACTTATCCGTGTTTTGGAGATCTTACCTGGTTAGGAGAAACAGATATACCCCATTCTTTCTAACTGCTTAGAGAATTTCCCATGACAGGGGTAGACCATGCTCTCTGAGTTTTTCTCCTATGATGGGCATGTAGATTCCTCCTACCTTTTCACTATTATACATAGCACATTAGTAAATATCCTGGTACATACTTCCTATGTACTCTAGTATTCCTCATATGCTCGTATGCATAATACAATACTCTTATGCCGTGTCTCTACATGGACACTTAAAGTGAAACTGCTTGGTCATAAGTATGCATATTTATGTTTACTAGTTATTGCCATATTATCCAGCAATTTTAATTTTAAATGAAAGTCCTACCATAATCTCTGATACAGCTTTTCTCAACTCTACTGAAACCTACACATTGCTACAGCCAGTCTCATTCTCTGTTAATAATTTTGCTTCTGCTTCTCCAAGAAGATGGAAACCATCCAGAATGCCTTTGCTACTGAGCTTTTCCTTTTCTGGGGCAAGCTGGGGCCAGGCAGGCTAATCACGGGGGCATAGCCTGATGTTCAGAAACAGGGCTGCTCAGGGCCATTGAGGTGACCAGACATTCAGAAACTGGGGAGCATCAGGTCAACAAAAGAAGCCTGTTCGTCTTTTAAAAATGCATCAATAAAGTCAGTGACACATTTTCATTTTGATCATAACACTGATGTCCAAATTCAAACAATTGTCTCAGCCAGTTTTATACCTGAGGCCTACACATTTTTACTATTTTTCAAAGACAGCCTTGGGGGCAAGGTAGAAAGACTTATAATCAGATTTGTGGTGATTGTTTAGGATTTAGGGCCCAGGAAGGGGATGCTCCTGGGAACCACTTTCCTTGTCCCCTTCACCCAGTGTTTTTCTGGTCCTCTGCATAGTATTTTACACCCATGACCTCCTTCCCAGTCTTATTGCTGCCTCTTCATTCAGACTCACCTTTAAATTGTTCTGGTGGCTTCATGTTAATTTGTCTCTGCTAGTCTCCTCTTTCTTCCATCCATTTTACCCTGCTAAATCTTCATGAAGTACAAATCTGGTTTTTAGTATTTTTGTTTGTTTGTTTTCAAGAGACAGTGTCTCCCTCAGTTACCCAGGCTGGAGTGCAGTGGCACAATCATAGCTCACTGGAGCCTTGAACTCCTGGACTCAAGTGATCTCCCACCTCAGCCTCCGGAGTAGCTAGTACCACAGGCATGCAGCACCATGCCCAGCTAACTATTTTTTATTTTTTGTGGATATGGGGTCTCACCATGTTGCCCCAGGCTGGTCTCCAATTTCTGGGATCAATCCATCCTCCCACCTTGGCCTCCCAAAATGCTGAGATTGCAAGCACAAATCATCCTTCCTGGTCCCAATCTGGTTTTGATTGGCTATTGTATAACATAGCTTCTTATTACTTGTACTCTTTATCCTGCCATTCAAAGTCCTCCATGATTTTTTCCCAAAATTGTCTTTTAAAAAACTTCCTTTCTTCTTCTCTTTTATGTATATTTTAACTTAGCAAAACGAAATGGTTACCCTTCCCTCAACTTTCCTGCTTCTTTACTCTTCCTTTGGCCAGAATGCCCTTTCCTCAACTGCAGAAAAATCCATGTCTTCAAAGTCAGGCCACTCCATGAGGCTTTTTCTGTCTTCCTCATTTTCCACCAAGTGAGTGTGACTGTTAATAGAAGACAATGACAGGGATCAAAATGGGAGAGGGAGGCCGGTGCAGTGTCTCACACCTGTAATCCCAGCACTTTGGGAGGCCAAGGCGGGCAGATCAACTGAGGTCGGGTGTTCGAGACCAGCCTGACCAACATGGAGAAACCCCGTCTCTACTAAAAATACAAAATTAGCCGGGCTTGTTGGCACATGCCTATAATCCCAGCTACTGCGGAGGCTGAGGCAAGATAATCGTTTGAACCTAGGAGGCGGAGGTTGTGGTGAGCCGAGATCGCACCATTGCAGTCCAGCCTGGGCAACAAGAGTGAAACTCCGTCTAAAAAAAAAAATCGGAGAGGAAAACCAGAAGTCAGAGGTTGGGCTAACCTCTAAGTCCTAAGTGAAATGGCTTGATCCTGTATAACTTAAATAAGGGTTACACACATTCTAAGTGATGGATGTATTTTCCACTCCACAGTCTAAAACAGAATGTGAAAATGTAATCTACTTGTAACTGTATTAAAATGTTATGCTACAGTTAAGTCTCTGTTCAGCTCCTACTCTAGTGCAGGCATCTAATCAGGAAATGGCCTCCTGTATAACCCATGGATTGTTTGTAACTCAGAACCCTTAAGTGCAATGAAGCTAACCCCATCTATATTAATAACATATTTAGACTATGTTATGTATACCAATTCAGAGATGAAAATGATACTTCGAGTCTATTAGTAGAACATGTACTTTCAGCTGATTTTTAAGATAAAAAGGATCTGTTTTATACAGTTGTCTCTACCCTTTTCTGCCTGTTCCCCCTGTAACTAATGGTATACATTTATGAGAAGCCTCGTGGAAGTTAGCCATGGAATCCTGGTCTTGCACGAGCTTTTTTTTTTTTTTCTTTAAGGATTACTGTCAAATATTGGGATTGAATCTCTAAAATTAGCTTTTAGAATTTATGTATAATAATGAAAAATTGGGAGCCAACTATATGTCCAAGAATAGTAGATTGATTCCATACATATAACATATCAATATTGAAATATTATATGGGCTTTAAAATGTTATAAATTCTATATTAATATTGAAAAAGGTTTTAGGGTAATCTTAAGGACACTTAAAAGGCAAACCCATATTTAAACTTAACTTTATATGGACTATGAACTTGTCAGGGTGATAGATTGAGAAGTTATTTTATTTCTTTAAAACATTTTAAAATGTGGGCAAGGTGCATTGGCTCACTTCTGTAATCCCAGAACTTTGGGAGGCTGAGGCAGGCAGATCACTTGAGGTCAGGGGTTCAAGAGCAGCCTGGCCAACATGGCAAAACCTCATCTGTACTAAAAATACAAAAGTTAGCTGGGTGTGGTGGCACATGCCTATAGTCCCAGCTACTCTGGAGGCTGAGGCAGTAGAATTGCTTGAACCCAGGAGGCAGAGATTACAGTGAGCCGAGACTGGGCCACTGCATCCCAGTTTTGGTGACAAAGTAAGACTCCATCTCAAAAAAAAAAAAAAAAAGTTATATTGAGTGGACATTGAAATCCAAGCATTACAGTAGCTGTATTGCTCCTAGCTGAGTGGTGAGAGCTGGATCAGAGAAAGAGGATTCTGTCTTTTCCTAGCCTCAGAAAGGCAGCTGGAGGGGTTCCCCCAAAACTAGGGAAGAGCACACATTGCTCTTGCAAACAAGGAACTTGAGATGGGCAAACTTAAAAACCACCCTGATTTCACTTGAGGACACTGGTTTAAATCGATACTTAAAAGAGAAACCTGAAGCCTCAGTATAAGGGTAGAACTCATTATAGCTTTTCCTGCTACTAACAACACACCCAGATATCCTGATTTTTATAGATTGATTATCTTATGAGAGGATGAAGAAAACTAACCAATGGGATTGCCAACGCACCTTACTAGTCTTTGAGGAACTGTAAAAAATGGAAGAATTAGTGGAAATTTAGAGATATGCAAATGATGTTTTACTTTCAAAAATATTCTGAAGGTGAATTTTGGAATGAAACACTTGATAGCCCATGAATTAGATGTTGAGCTTCAACAGAATTTAGTATACATTTTTAATTGGATATTTGGTAAACCTTTATCGGAGGATGATGGAAATCTAGAACATTAGACTGAGAAGGAAGTTGGAAATAGAAACAGTTCACTTAGATCCCTCATGGATTCACTAAAAACAGCTCAAGTCATGCTGACTTTTTTTTTTTTTTTTTTTTTTCTGATAAGGTGAATGTGGTAGTAAGGGATACTAGAAACCAGAAAACTGTAGTCTCTTCAAACTATAAAGTCTAGAGGAAATCACCAGGCGATCTTGTTATTTAACCAAATGCAGATTCTGAGTCAGTAGATCTGGGGTTGGGTCTCAGTTTCTGCATTCTTAAGAGACTCCCAGGTGACACGGATGCTGCAGGCTCATGGGTCGTACTTTGAATAGCAAGATTTTAGACCATGCGCCCCAATACAGCTTGTTAAAAACCGGGTTTATGCCCTCTATGTCCAAAGTGTCTGATTCCACAGGTACAAGATTCTACTTTTTTTCAAGTGTCCAAGGTAATTGTATTGCATGATCTTGTAAGGAACCATAGCATCAGACACTACATAACCAGTCACAATACACAATATCATTATAGTTCTTTTTTATTTGATTTGATTTTTTAAGACAGAGTCTCGCTCTGTCACCCATGCTGGAGTGCAGTGGTGTGATGTCAGTTCACTCACTATAACCTCCGACTCCCACGTTCAAGCAATTTTCCTGCCTCAGCCTCCTGAGTAGCTGGCACTACAGGCACCCACCACCACGCCTGCCTAACTTTTGCATTTTTTAAGTCGAATCAGGGTTTCACCATGACCAGGCTGGTCTCGAACTCCTGACCTCTGGTGATCTGACTGCCTTGGCCTCCCAAAGTGCTGGGATTACAGGTATGAGCCACCGTGTCCAATCACTATCATTATAGTTTTTACAATCAGTTGTATTTATAATTGATTGGACCTTTTTTTTTTCATTCTAGATAAAATTAATTACTTCTACCATGGTACAACTTCTTTACCTTGTACATTATTGCATATTTTATGTTCTATTCTTGCACACTTTGGCTCCCAATAGCCATGCCCTCTTACCAACACACCCTTAATAGAATTTGTATGCACAGTTACATTTTTTGGAATGGAATTGAGCGTTGACTTGTTCTACATCCCTAAGCCTCAGCCTCTCCTATGGTCAGTGAACACGATAATACCTACTTTATTGGGGATCAAATAAGAATAATGTGAAAGAATGTTCATGGCCTGACCTTGTAAATCTGTAACTCTAGGTTCTAGGCTGTTCCCTGCCAAATTTGACATGGCCTCAGAGAAGTTGTCAGATGTCTCTGATCCTCTCTCTTGCACCAATAGCAAAAGAGTTTTTAAATGTATAAAGTGCTAAACAGACTTGAGAGAGTTTTATTGTAAAAGCAGAAAATGCATTACTTTGTAATTTAATGAAATGAATATCCAAAATTAATTGAACAGCATTAAATTAATTAATATATCATTAATTTTTACATGAATTCTCTCCATTAGCAGCGTGTCTTATAAATGTTTGCTAGAGGGGTCTTATATGTAAGCATTACTCACTGGTAGAGGATTCTCACCTAATACATGTGCTAAATTTCTATCTTCTTGCACGATTCTGGTTGAGGATCATATTATTCCAGCCTTAGTTGTCCCCGAGGTATGCAGGAATTTCTCTCTTTTGTGTTGTGCAACCCATTGTGAAAGCACAGTGCCATCAGCGCTGCTATATGTGGTTTGCTAGAAGTATAATTTTCTATACCTCTTTGGCTTGGGCCGGAGAAAGAAACCAATAATTGCATGTTGACCTTGCTTGCTGCTTCTAGGGCCACTATATCCCACTGGGCTGTAAAATTAGCATTTCTGCGATGCCTGTCTTATTTGTGCCATTCTTTACCTGAACATTCTTTCCTATGGTGAATTTCAGAGAGAAGAAATACAGATAACTATTTTTTAAAAGCTAACTGACCTAAATGAAGACCTAGACTGAAGGAAGTCCAACTGCCTACGTTTAAATATAAATGCACAATGACCCAGATTAATAGACCTTCGAGCCAGAGAAAGGGTGAAAATGGTGAAGGCAACTGAGATATGGTAGGTGAAGAATAGGGGCTCTGGGGCCACATGGCCCGGGCTCTTATTCAGCTTCACTGCCTTCTGTGTGGGTAATCTTCGGTTAGTTAGCTCACTTTGCTAAGCTTCAGCTTCCTTCTCTGTGCAAAGAGGATTTAAGGAGGTAATCAATTCTGCTAGAATCTATACCTGGCAGAAACAGAGTTTAGTTTTTCATCCCAAAGCACTACAAATGCTTAGAAAAGTCCCAAGCACACAATAGGTGCTCAGTTGATGTTTGTTGAATGAATAGCTTTCTTCCAGAATGATAGAAAATACGTGTCTTCCTTAAGGTCCTGCAAAATGTTTTTCCACATGCCTTCTCTCCCGCGCACTCCTTCACTGGAATGTTTTTATTGTTCTTTAACAGTGAATGGCCCAAGCATTTTGTTTATCATGCCAGAGATAAACCAGGGCACGATTAGGCCGGGCGCGGTGGCTCAAGCCTGTAATCCCAGCACTTTGGGAGGCCGAGACGGGCGGATCATGAGGTCAGGAGATCGAGACCATCCTGGCTAATACGGTGAAACCCTGTCTCTACTAAAAAAATACAAAAAAATAGCCGGGCGACGAGGCGGGCGCCTGTAGTCCCAGCTACTCGGGAGGCTGAGGCAGGAGAATGGCGTGAACCCCGGAGGCGGAGCTTGCAGTGAGCTGAGAGCTGGCCACTGCACTCCAGCCTGGGCGGCAGAGCAAGACTCCGTCTCAAAAAAAAAAAAAAAAAACCAGGGCACGATTAAAAGTCTAAACCCTTCCGTGGGCTTCCATAACATCTAAAGTGCTTATTGACTCGAACTAAAGTAGATGCAACAATTTGAAGCTTCAACCAAGTTTAGTCTTTTTTTCTTTTTTTACTGTTTACAAAACAAGATATTTTATGGAAGTAATTTATACGTTGAATAGAAGAGGGCTATTCCCAATATTATCTTTATCTTGTAGACATAAATAACAAACAACTCCGGTAATCAAAATTTACTGCAATTGTAATAGATTTTGGCAGAGTTTATGTATTGTATGCAATGCTAACATAATGCTGAGTTTCAAGGATAGAGACCAGGATTCCTAGTTTGGCTTTGTTAAATGGGGGGAAAAAATCACTACTGTATTCGTTGTGTTTACTACATTCAAGAGATTAATTCTCATAAATAAAATTGTTTATACCAGCTTCTAATCAGAAAGTTGAAATTATCTGTGGCAATGTAGCCCACTAAAAACTTGTATACTATGAAAATATTTCAATAATTAATGCATGCTCCATCTAGAGTAATCGACAGTGAGGTCATAAATGTAATGGGCCATCTGTGTTTGATTTGTACATGAAAATGCTTAAAGGGATAGGCAGGTAATTCAAGCTTCCCTGGCAAGGAAGATTTGCTCCAACTTCTCCAAGTAGAAATGACATTTATTAGATTTTTTTCTTTTTTCTTAAAGTTTTTTCCAGGTTTTTATTTGATCTATGTACTGCTCACTGTTTCTTGTTCTAATGCAACAATCCCTTTTAGAGTTTTTGGTACTCTAAAACCAAATTAAATTGGCTCATAGTCATTCTTAACAATTATACTTGGTTCTCCTAATTTTTTTTTTTTTTTTTTTTTTTTTTTTTTTTTTTTTTTTTTTTTTTTTTTTTTTTTTTTTTTTGAGACTAGGGTCTCACTCTGTCACCCACAATGGAGTGCAGTGGTACAATCATAGCTAAGTGCAGCCTCAACCTCCCAGGCTCAAGTGAACCTCCCACCTCAGTCTCCCAAGTAGCTGGGACTACAGGTGTGAGCCACCATGCATAGCTAATTTTTTAGTCTTTTTGTAGAGAAAGTCTTGCCGTATTGCCCAGGCTGGTCACAAACTCTTGTGCTCAAGCAATCCTCCCACCTCAGCCTCCCAAGGTGCTGGAATTATAGGCATGCACCACCACACCCTGCCTCCTAATCATTTCAATGGCAACTTGAAAGCCACATGTCTTAATACAATATTATTAGAGGCTCACTCCAGTGACTAATTCTTCTCTGTCTGACCACTTCAAACTTTATTATTGCAGTTTTTGCTTTTTTGTCAGTTAACAATTAACCAGCCCTGCTTATATGTGTTAACGAAGAGTGATAGGACCAATAGGAATCTTAGTCATGGTTTTGTAACTCGCCCCTGTGAGCACGGAGCAGAATCTCTTATTTCTGGATGTAAGACAATCTCTATTAACATCAAAGGAGGTTTTAGGATTTTCTATGGAAGAAAACCAACGAGCATTGAATAATTGCTGAGACCTGGACCCAAAAACGTGTCCAGGAACACACATTCAACTAGAATTTACCAGGATTTATCATCTGCTGGGTACTGTGCTAGGCACTGAGGACATAGTGAATGAAACCAACAAGGTCCCCATTCTCATGGTTCTTATATGCTAGTAAATGTGACTTCCTCCTTAGAGGTACTCTTAAGTTCTACAACTAGGAAACTAAATGGATTATCTCCCTTGGTAGCCCCCGCAAATCCGTATCTCCTCCTGTATTGCCTGTTCGGGGAAAATAAGCTATCATCTACTCAGTCACTCAATGCAAGAACCTAGGGTCATCCTGGACGATTCTCTTCCTCTTTTGTCTTCATCAAGGTGATTCACAAGTTCTGCCTCCGCTGTTTGTCATCGCCTGACTCTGCTTCCTTCTCTTCATCCCTACCCGTACAGCCACAGTCTTAATTCAGTTCCTAAAATTTTTTTTGCCTAGAATCTTGCAACAACATCCAGTATTAATTCCTTACCATTCTATTCTTCATACTGCTGCTATAGTGATATTTTAAACATTATAATGTTAATAAGATAATGTCATTTCTCTGTAGAAAGTCCTTACCATAAGAGTTCTACAATTGTCTTGGAGACAAAACTCAGACTTTTAACAAGGTGTACAAGAAAAACTTTTGCTAACGTGGCCTGAGCCCATTTCTACTATGCCATCTCTTGCCACAAATCCAGCTCTCCAGTCCTGCAGAAGTCTATTTGCTAGGCACATTATACCTTAGTGCCTTTTACCATGCAATTCCCCTTGCCTGGAATCCCTGACTTTCTTTCATTCACTTGCACAATCTCTCTTCACCTGTAAAAGCTACTCCTAGAGATGTTGCTCTTTCTGCACAGTTTCTCTTCCTTGATGCTCGCCTGGGTTATTAGTGGACACTTCTCAGAACACTTCGGGTTCAGCTCTATGGCAGCATGGAGCAGCTCTGTTTACCTGCCCCAGGTGGTCACACAGTGTCTGCATACATGTGGGATGTATGCTGAATAGGAGGTGTTGAAGGACATTCACTACGTGTCCAGCACTGTGTTACGTCTGATCAAAGACACGATAGAATCTAAAGACAATTCTCTACAGTCCTTGTCTTTAAGTGGGGTGGCAACAAGATGCCTACCCCCTACCAATCTGTTATTTATTTGGAACTAATTGTTAAATCACCCTTTTCTCCACTTTTCCACGCTAATATTTGTTCAAAGTTTTAGTTTTAAAGTAATTCTTAATATTCAGTTACGTCAGTTCTTGCAATTCTTACTTACAAACATATGCCTTTTAATAGCTTTAACCTGGTGCCCTTAATATTTTTCAAAGGCACCTGAGAAAAGTATAAGAAAAAATTTAAATTCATTTTATTCTAATTTTTGAAGTAGAGATGAGCTTTTCGGTTCCACTGTGGCATTCTACATAATGCCAATCAACCTAACAAAAAGCAAAGCAAACACATACCAACCCAGCTCTTCACGTATTGATATTAAACAGATATAATAGCTGGGACTGGACGCGGTAACTCAGACCCATAACCCCAACACTTTGGGAGGCTGATGCGGGTGGATCACTTGAGGCCACGAGTTCGAGACCAACCTGGCCAATATGGAGAAAGCTTGTCTCTACTAAAAATACAAAAATTATCCAGGTGTGGTGTCCTGTGCCTGTAATCCCAGCTACTTGAGAGGCTGAGGCAGGAGAATCAATTAAACACGATAGGCCGAGGTTGCAGTGAGCCAAGATGGCGCCACTGCACTCTGGCCTAGGTGAGAGAGCGACACTCTTCTCAAAACAAAAGCGAAAAAAACAAAATAAAAGCAAAAGATGCAATATCTGGATAGTTAATTGAAATTTTACTTTTTCAGATACATGCTTGGTTTTGAGCAGACATAATCACCCTCTTTGTTTCCTGTAGAAGAAAACAAAATACAAGACACACTTTTAATCAGAAAAATGTAAATAAAAAATATAAAATACAAATTTAATAAAAATCTAAATTCAGCTCTTCACTATTTCCTGAACACATGCTCATTAGCTTTCACTATATGAAGTGTACTTCTAGAACGATAAGAAAAAGAGGCACTTTGAAAATTAATGAACGTGATTACAATATGTAGTGAGGCAAAGGGTAGTTTAAGAAACTGCACAGTTATACAAGGAAGAAAATGGGGTGAGAGAGTAAGTGCCCTCTATCTGAGGTTGCTTGTGACATGGCCAAGGGCCTGCAGTGTGCCCTGCATCCTAAGATGCTAGTGATGGGGCAGAGTGGGAGGACTCAGCTCAACCTTTGTTTTTCTTCATGCACCAAGCTAGGGAAGTCAATTTTGCCTTCAACACATAGGATTGATTGTTTTTGATTTCATTATTATGATCAGAAAAAAATTTTATATACCTTTCTATGTATTCAAAACATGGAAAAAAGAATCTTAAACAGCTATAGACATTACCACCCAGATGTTTTGAGTTCAAAGTAATTAACAACATGATAGGACACAATAAACAGAGCCATCTTTCAGACAAGTGCACAGCCTGATGAGACAACAGATTAAAGGCTTAATGGGGCCAGGTGTGGGGGCACATGCCTATAATCCAAGCCCCTTGGGAGGTCAAGATGGGAGGATTGCTTGAGGCCAGGAGTTCAAAACCAACCTGGACAACATGACAAGACTCCATGTCTACTAACCCCCCCCAGAAAATTAGCTTGGCATGGTCGCACACACTTGTAGTCCCAGATACTCAGGAGACTGAAGCAAGAGGATTGCTTGAGCCCAGGAGTTTGAGGCTGCAGTGATCATGCCACTGCACTCCAGCCTGGGCAACGAAGTATGACTTTATCTTAAAAAAAAAAGGTAAAACAAAACAAAACATAAAAAGCTTTATTGAAGATGGTTTCAACTGGCTGAGATACGTTCCAACCATGTTTCCCACCAAAATATGGTTTCTTGTACTTCTTTGTGACATTATAAAAGCAGTACATACTCAGAACAAAGAAAAATTAAAATATACAAAAGCAAAACTTTTTTTTTTTTTTGAGAATTTTTTTTTTTTGAGAATACCCTGAAAAGAATTTTGCCTTTTCTACAAGTTAGCCATTGTGATTGCTTTGGTATATATCTTTGCAGATGTATAAAATAGCATGCTATTCTACATATGTTTTGTAACCAGCTTTTCCTCTTAACATATCAAATACATCCATGTCACTAGGCCTATTTAAGGTTATGTGCTTGAATAAGAACCTACTGCCAGTCAAGAAGGCACATTACATGATACATAGCAGCTCACATACTATCTTTTTTAAAAAATTAAAAGATACAGACAACTGAGAATCATAATAAATACATTAAGTTAGCATGAATCTTTATTTTAAACATTTAGATGTTGTGCCTTGTAAACAAATCAGTTTAGTGTTTAAGAGTGATGAATAAAAATGTTGGGAAGGTGAGGGGAATATTTTTAAATAATTTGGTAAAATAGGATGGGACTGGGTTTTGGAGATGAATGGATGTTTGCACCCAGCTTCCCCAAGTCCTAGACTATGGATAGGTGAGAATATCTAGCACTGTGCTTGGCATGCTGAGGGCTTGGGGAGAGTTGGAACCCATTTCAGTTACCGGGAAGAAGCAGGGATTCAGAACACAAGGATGGAAAAGGTAAGCAGTGTCAAGGGGAGGCAAGAATGTGATGGAAATGCTAAAATGACTGGTGTCTCAAAAACAGGGAGAATGTTCAATAAATCGTGCTGGGATTGCTGGCTAGGGATATGCAGAAGAATGAAACTGGACCCCTACCTTTCACCACATACAAAATTTAACTTGAGATGGATTAAAGATTTAAATGTAAGACCTCAAACTGTAAAAATTTTAGAAGAAAACGTAGGAAATATTTACTAGACATCATCCTTGTAAACAATTCTTCGCTAAGTCCACAAAAGCAATTGCAATAAAAGCAAAAATGTATAAGCAACATCTAACTAAAGAGCTTCTGCACAACAACAGACTCCATCAACAGAGTAAACAAATAGCCTGCAGAATGGGAGGAAATATTCCCAAACAATGCATCCAACAAAGGTCTAACATCCAGAATCTATAAGGAACTTAAATAATTCAACATGCAAAAAACAACCCATTAAAAAATGGGCAAAGGACAGGAACAGGCTCTTCTCAAAAGAAGGCATACAAGCAACCAAAAAAACATGAAAAAAATGCTCAACATCACTAAGCATCAGAAAAATGTAAATTAAAAACCACAATGAGATGCTATCTCACACCTGTCAGAATGTCTATTATTAAAAGTCAAAAAATAACATGCTGGTGGGGCTGTGGAGAAGAGGGAATGCTTCTATAATGCTGGTGGGAATGTACAATTTCAGCCACTGTGGAAAGCAGTTTGGAGATTTCTCAAAGAACTTAAAAATGGAACTAGCATTCCACCCAGCAATCCCATTACTGGGTATATACCCAAAGGAAAATAAATTGTTCTATTCAAGAGATACATACACTTCTATGTTCATCACAGAGCTATTCACAATAGCAAAGACATGGAATCAACCTATGTGCCCATCAACTGTGGACTGGCTAATGTGGTACATATACACCATGGAATACTATGCAGTCATACAAAGAACAATATCATGTCCTTTGCAGCAACCTGTTTGCAGCTGGAGGCCATTATCCTAAGCAAACTAACACAGAAACAGAAAACCAAATAGCGCATATTCTCACATGTAAATGGGAGTCAAACATGCATGCATGGACATAAACAATGGATACTGTAGACTGCTAGAGCAGAGAGGGAAGAAAGGGAGCATGGGCTAAAAAAACTACTTATTGAGTCCTATTGCTCACTACCTGGGTGATGGGATCATCTGTACCCCAAATATCAGTATCACACAGTATACCCATTTAACTAACCTGCATATGTAGCCCCTAAATCTGAAAGTTGAAATTGCTAAAAAAACAAAAAACAAAAAACCATAAATCAATAAACTTAGATATGCCACCCCCCTACCCCCCTGAAATGAGGAGAGTTTGGTGGTGGAATGAGGAGAGAAAAAATGCCCTCAAGTGCTATACCACAACAGAACCCCTGGAAGGTGAAGGAGAAGAAGATGATGGCAGCTAATGGATAACATTTACAATAATAATGACAACACCGGATCATGCTTGCATTTACCATGTACCAAATAGGGGACTCTAAGCATGTTGCATATATTAACCATTTAATCTTTACCACATTTTGTCTGGCCTATCTTCTCTTGTTTTTGAGATAGGGTCTCACTCTGTTGCCCAGGTGGGAGTGCAGTGGCATGATCTTGGTTCACTGCAACTGCCACCTTTTGGGTTCAAGTGATTCTTGTGCCTCAGCCTCCCGAGTAGCTGAAATTACAGGCTCACACTACCATGCCTGGATACTTTTTGTATTTTTTGGTAGAGACAGGGTTTCAACCATGTTGGCCAGGCTAGTGTCGAACTCCTGACCCCAAGTGATCTGCTCGCCTTGGCCTCCCAAAGTGCTGGGATTACAAGCCACAGCACCTGGCACTGACCTACCTTCTATTGCTATAAGAACTAAATGAATTTGTATTTGTAAAGTCCTTTAAATAGTGCAATATAAAAGTTTGTTAATAAAGCATCCTTTTACTGAGACACACAGAGGTTAAGTACCTTGCCTGAGGTCACACAATTACTCAGTGGAAGAAGTAGAATTAGAACCTGGGCCATCTGGCACAGGAACTCAGGCTGCTCCTGAGGGATCTCTGGTCAACTCAGAAAGTGATGGAGCTGTGGCTCCTCCTGCCCTGATTTCACCTTACCCACAAAGAATGTCAAAGGAGGTGCTGTCTTTCTCCATGGGAGAAATGGGAATGACCATTACAGCTGAAGAATTCCAACAATGGGCACCTGCTGACGAGCTGGGGGCTGCATTACTTCTGCTCCATCTCACCTCCTCCCATCCACTCCATACCTCTGACCCTATTTGAGGTGACTGGGTGGGAAAGGCACTCTCTTAGGAGGTTTGATGTGACATTAGGAAAATGGAAAAAAAAATACAGACCCAGTCTGTAGAAATGTCACTATTACTGGCAAAGGAATTAAAATCTCCTTAAATAGTCAATGTTTTCAGGATCTCTGGGTGAAGACTCAGAGTTAAGGTCCACCCTTTCTCATTCTTTTCCCCATTCATCTTCCTCTTCCCTGATTTCTGCCCCTCAACTATTGACCAGCCCATCCCCTCTCCCCACTGTAACAATAATGGTCATAACAAGAATACTGGAAGCTCACAGTCACTGAGCTCTTGTTATGTAGCAGGCATGTTAATTCATGATCTCATTTAATCCTTGTAACAGCCTTGTGAAGGAGTAACTATTTTCTTAACCTGCTTTGTAAGTGAATAAATTGAAGTTCAAAGAAGATAAATCATTTGACTGGTAAGTGGAAAGACTGGAATTGGAGCTCCAATCTCTTTTGCTAAATCCGATGCCACACTTTCTCTCCTTATCCCCCAAGGTACTGGCACCAACTCCACTAAGCTTCAGTTTTCCAGCATCACCTGATTCTTGGAAGACAAGTGGGTAGATATGCATGGGCCTCCCTGAGTTAGACACTCTGGCACGTTTCACACATGGTATTCCAGCCAGTTGGACTGTTACTTTTAGCCAGAAAGGTTATGAAATGCACCAAATAAGATAACAGGATTTGTTGTCAAGGCCAGCCCCTGTTTATTGAGTGTCTACAGTGGCCTGGCATTTGTGGTAGCTACAGAGAGAAATGCAGTGGCATAGGGGATGTGAACCTGCTATCAAGAAACTTTTGAAAAAAGTTTGAAAAGGAAGATGAGACCAGCTCACATCAGAAGAAGAACCTAAGAAAACATGGTGGGGTTGGGGGGTTCTTTGGGGATACTGCCTGAGTGTCCATCCCTAACACTTTTTCCCTTTTCATCCCCTTCAAGCCATGAGGTACCAAGGCCTCAACCAGTGGGATAGTAAACCTGATGCTAAGGGGGATGCTGAGACATCTGAGGGTTGAGTTAGAGGTGAAGGAGCAAAGAAAGAGAAAGCCAGCCTCTTTTCAAGGTCTGGGCAAAGAGAGCAGATTGTGTGGATCCTGAAGGAGACGCTTCACATATCTTCATCAGGATGTGGTCCATGGAAGGACCCTCTGCTGCTAATCATGGTAGCCCTGGAGAAGTGAGGCAGAAACAAGCAGATGAACTTCTGCATCTGGTCGGCTGGGTGTCCTGTCAGTCTTTTCAGTGCCTCAGCAGATGGTAGCAGGAAGAGAAACTTCCCTACCATTTTGGCCTTTCTCCTTGCCCGGAACGAAACATCTGACCTGTACAAATCAATAGAACATGACCTTCAAGAAAAACCATAGCTTCTCCAGTGGGATTTAGGAAATAGATGAGAGAAACCCAAATGGTTAGGACATACGACTCATTGTTGATAGAAGAGACGGAGAGATGAAGATGAAAAAAATGAGCATTCTCAAGGATATGTCATTGAAACACCACAAAGATCTTCTATACCTACTTTCATGATGTCTGCATTGAAATAGCTATTAGATGAATGAGGGGAAAATGGCCTAATTCTTGATAGCAGCTGAATTAGAGATCTGGAGGATTAAGTAAAAGGAAACACAACATGCCACAAAGACAGAAACACATGAGTGTAAATGTAGGTGACTTAAAGCACAGATCCAGGAAATGGAACATGCAAATAAGCCATCCAGAAGAAAAAGAGGAAAGGGTGGAAAAGTGGTTGCTATATCCAAAATGAAGGAACATTTCAGTGAGCTGAAGGAAGACATTAGTTTCCTGATTACAAGAGCTGAGTCTAAGTAAGAATTAAGACAAAAGAAAACAAATCCAAACAAAAACATGTAATTCAACATATCCTCATTAAATTCATGACTATTCAGCGTACTAGACACTGTGGAGTTTCAACCAGCTACCCCTTTCAGGACTGGGGCACCCTAACTCCCCACCCACTGCTGTCCGTATCCAATACTGGTTGATGCGATGCACAAAAGAAGGATTCTCTTGTCCCAATTCGAAAACTCAAACTCAGCTCCCATAAGATCAGCTGAGGCTGCACATGGTTACTGAGTTATTCCCTCTGCCCAATCCTGCCTCTTAATCCCTTATAGCCATTGTTCTCAAGAGCACTCCTCTGTAAAATTCCTCCTGCCCACAAATCCCCATCTCAGAATGTTTCCCAGGGAACCTGACCTATGACACTTTATACCAAACAAAGCAAAGCAAAACAAAACAAAACAAAAATCCCAAAACAAAAACAAAACAAAATTCTCCCTTAAGAAAACCCCTAAACTTATGACATTTTTCTAATAAAGCATTCTGATTATTGAAAATAAAGGAGAGCTGGATGTGGCAGCTCATGCCTGTAGTCCCAGCACTTAGGGAGGAAGTGGTGGGAGAATAACTTGAGCCCAGGAGTTCGAGACTTGCCTGGGCAACATAATGAGTCCCAGTTCTCCACTAAAAGAAAAAAAAAAAAGACAAAAAAATTGAAGGAGAATTGAACTAGTGTTATACTTGTCTGCTATACTGAAAACTGAAAGATGATAACATGAAGTGTATAGAGAAAAGTCAACTGAAAGCTAGAGATGGTGAAATAAAATCTATTGTGAGAAAAGGTCTGAAGTCAAAGAAGCATATAATTAAGAAAGTATTATTTATTTGGTTCCAAAAAATTATTTTGGAAACAGGTAAGGACTCTGTTTATTACTCCTACAGCCTTTCTGATGAAAACACTGCAGAAAATTATCTACCCAAATGACAACTGAAAACAATGGAGATCTCAAGACTAAAAGGATCGGAAACACTGGATCATGAAAATGATGTAATTGAGATGTTGTAAAACATTGGTGAGTATGGATTATTGGAACAGAAAGAATGAGATGTTGGGAAAAACTCTGGAGTTAAGAGGGGTGGCTGTGTGTGATGGTAGGGGGCAGGGAAATTAATATCACAGTGGGATGACATATTTATTCATTAATGATATGCTAATAGGGAAGTCAACATTAACTTCAGTGGTTATGGAAGGAAGGTAATGTATAGCACATTTGCCAAACAAAAATACCTCCCAAATTACCAGAAGAAATAAAAAAAAGAAGAGAAACTTAAAGAGGTCAGCAAAAAAAAATATAAAAACAGGTGAAAAAGAAACAATAGCAAAATGTAAAAAATTAGAAATTAAATATAAGATTGAGGAATTCAGTAGATCAGTTATTACAAGAAATACAAGTGGGTAGAATTCCTTATCAAATGTCAGACTAGGTTAAAAAACAAAACCCAGCTTCATGCCCCACAAGAGTTATACCCATGACAAAGTGAAATACTGTAAATTAAGGGTTGGGCAAAGACATCCTAGACAACTGCAAAGAATAACAAAACAACAAACCCCAAGGTATTTGATCAACTGGGATGCAAGTTTGAATTCATGAAACACCTCAAAGAAAGATGCTATGTAATGATAAAAGGCATAACCTATTAAGGAAATATGATGAACACAAAATATCAACTAACACTGGAGACAAACACATAAAGTAAAACTGCACTCCAGCCGGGACAACAGAGCAAGACTCTCTTTCCAAAAAAGAAAAAAAAAAATTGTAGTGGGGATATTTAATAAAGCACTTTCAGTATCTGGTAGATTAAGAAAACAACAGGCCAGGTGCAGTGGCTCATTCCTGTGAGTCCCAGCACTTTGGGAGCCCAAGGCAAGTGGATCACAAGGTCAGGAGTTTGAGACCAGCCTGACCAATATGGTGAAACTCCATCTCTACTAAAAATACAAAAATTAGTCGGGCATGGTTGCAGTCACTTGTAGTCCTAGCTACTTGGGAGGCTGAGACAAGAGAATTGCTTGAACTTGGGAGGTATGGAGGTTGCAGTGAGCCGAGATCATGCCACTGCACTCCAGTCTGGGTGACAGAGCAAGACGACTCCATCTCAAAAAAAAAAAAAAAAAAAAACCCAAAAAAAAAAAAAAAAAAAAAAAAAAAAAACCAAAACAGAAAAAACAAATAAAAAAAAAAAACAAATTAGCCAGG
>NW_016804792.1:1338818-1378073 GCF_001698545.2 Rhinopithecus bieti | reverse complement strand
AAATTTTTTTTTTTTTAAAAAAGGATTGAAAATAAATTTTAAAATACCGAACTTAAATTCAAAAGTAACAATAAAGTAGCAATGAGGAAGGAGGGAATTAATAAAGATAAAAGCTAAAACTAACAAAATAGAAGACAAACAAAAAGGGGTAAGTAAAATCAAAATTAGGCTCTTTGAAAATATTGATGAACTAGATACAATTCTGTCTATTATGAGTAAAGAGAGAGGGAGAGAAAAAGTGAGAAAAAATGAAATTAATATACTATTATAAAGGAACTACAACCACAGATATGAAGAAGATAAGAAAATTTACTGGTGGATATTACGTACAACTCCACAGAAATAAATTTGGAAACCTAGAGTAAATGGATTTTTTTAAGTAAAAATATAGACTCTGGAAATCAGTTATAGCATGAAGAGGTAGGAAATACGAATAAATTAATTATTAGTAGAAGAGGCTGGAAAGTGAAAGACCTTGCATTTAAAAAGGCGCCAGAACCAGATGGTTTTACAGATGACATTATAGTCTCTTAAAAAATTCATTTGCAGTATTATATAAACTTTCTTTGACCACAACAAGGAATGACATTCAAATTGTTTTGTGAAGATAACTTGGAAGGACAGTACAGAATTTGAAGACCAATTTCAATAAAGAATTATAAACAGATTTTAGCAAATTAAATTCCATCAGTGTATTAAAAACTTATGACACCACTATTAGATAGAGTCTGTTACCAGAATTCAAGAATGTGTCTTAGTTATTACAATTCTTTAGTAAATTATAGAAAGCCTTCCAATTAGTTGTAATGGATGTAATGGTGGTCAATGAATCCTTAAATCCTGATTTCTGAATAACTTGGCTATTGCAGGAGTGGGGTAAGGGTAGAGAGTAGACATTGGTGGAAAAGAGTCATTTAGCTTTAGACAAATGCATTAGTTATGTGTGCTTATTGATTTAATTTTTAGGAAGAAAGTTGAAAAGAGGAGTGATGACTAAGCCATGGGCCTGTGATGAGTGTCTATCATGTTCCAAACCCTTTACTACGGTGCTTTGCATACAATGCCTTTTCATTTAACGATTTAATCAGGTTTGGGTTAATACGCTGAGCACACACTCATATTAATAGAATGCCTTCCAGAAATATTCATTGAGGACCGGAAATCAACATATCATTTTAGAAGAAGTTAGGTAAAAAAAAGGGCTTATGCATAGAATGCGATTATTGAAATTGGTTGCAGATAAACACGTTAAATACTTTGCTGACAGATTTCATTCATAAGACAAAAGATATAGCAATTTCAACTGATGTGCGAGTTCACAGATCTTGACATCGCTTTACAAGTTCATTAGAATGGTTTTGCTGGCTGTAACCATAGAGGCATACATACTTCTGCTGCAAAGACATCAAAGCTCACCTAATTTTCCTAAGCTATCTTTTTTTTTTTTTTTCTTTTGAGACGGAGTCTTGCTCTGTCGCCCAGGCTGGAGTGCAGTGGCGATCTCAGCTCACTGCAAGCTCCGCCTCCCGGGTTCATGCCATTCTCCTGCCTCAGCCTCCCGAGTAGCTGGGACTACAGGCGCCCACCACCTCGCCCGGCTAATTTTTTGTATTTTTAGTAGAGACAGGGTTTCACCATGGTCTCAATCTTCTGACCTCGTGATCCGCCAGCCTCAGCCTCCCAAAGTGCTGGGATTACAGGCGAGAGCCACCGCGCCCGGCCACTGGGCTATCCTAATAGGGTGTCTGCTGGTTGTACCGTCTCTGAATGGGGAATGTCTTAGTCACACAATGCAAGGGCAGAGGCTTTCTTTTCCATCTGGCGTAGCTCTGTCTGAAGACCTTGGGGATCTCAGGGAGGAAAGAGATTTCCAACAGAAGGGAGAAGACCCTTGGACATATTTTTGTCACGAAGCAGCCTCCCATCCTTCCTTGAGTATGCTTCCTGCTACATCTGTCTCTGGCATAGCCTGGGTTTCTCCTGTTTGCCTTGAGAAGGGAGATTCTTTGGTACATTTACAGGGGCTTGAAAGCCTGGTGCCTTCCTAGAAGGAGGGAAATAATCTTCCTTGTACTACAGAAAAGCAACAGAGCACAGCTCTGTCCAAAGTATGTTGCTAAAGAAATTTAAACAAAGCAAACTATGGATACCTCAGATGCAAGATTTTGTTACTTAACAAGTTGGAGTAATAACTACTAAGTCAATGAATGTAAGTCTACCCTATAAACAAGGATTATGATCTTTAAACAGGGCTTTGCCTCACGACAATTATGTCGGCAGCCAATTGTGATAGCTACCCTGTCTTTCTGCTTCATCACTTAAAGCGACAGTCTCCAGCTTTCCCCTCCGCATCTATCATAAAGACACATTGATTTCCTTTCTGGAGAAACACATATTTCTTTTCTCCTGCTAAAAAGATAAATCTGACAGATTTTAATCAAATGTAGTTGTACACAACTATAGAAATACGTACAGTGCCACATATGAAAACAAAAATACAACACTCCCAAAGCAGAAGGAGTTCTGTGGCCAAGTTTCTTTGTAGAAAAGACTTGCATTAATATACACACATACATGCACAAACACACACCCACACAGAAATAAAGTCTGAGAGTTGGGTATTTTAATATTTTTTAAGATAGTATATTTGCTTGTAGTGACATCAGCAAAGGTTGGTCTCAATTAAAATTTTCACTAAAAATATATTGTCTGTATTTTTGTTGAATTCTAAGATTCTGTAATGTTTGGTCTTTAAAATGAAGTCTTTCCCAAGATAAAACTTGGCTTTCAGAGGAAACACCATTTGAGATATGTGGAAAAACGAAGAATTACCATGTCTTGTACCCAACAGACTCTACTAACTGTATTTTTGTTCAGTATGTGGCTATGACAGGACCCAGTGTGTCATAGAGCACCTGTATTATTTTATATAGTGATTCTGAGTAGCTTTTATTAGTAGTCTCTTCAGTGTGTCCAAGGAGATGCAAGATGTTTTATCTACATAAGATTTTTTTCTGAATTTAGGTAGACATTTACATGGATTTTTTTCTTAAGATGGTATTAAAACTCTGTGGGAGAGGGACTGAAAATTACCAAGGTTTGATGCTTTGTATCTCTCATTCATTGATTAGTTAGATACCGCTCACTATGAGTTATGCATAAGCTGAGTTTTAATGACAATTTTCAAAATATCTGAGTTGCTGGCATATTTTGTCTTTTCTTCTAAGTATAGGTATGGCTGATTGCGTTTTCATTAGAGTGGAGAGCTTGGATATCTTTTGTTCGTACCTAGTGGCAATTTCCTGTCCAGGTATCTTGGCATAATACATCTTATTTCAGCTAATTCTCAGAGGTCAAAATAAAAAACAATCTACATCATGAATGAAAGTGTAGAGATACAGCTTTAAGTGACCATTAATCTAATCCTGCCTTAAGTAGTCCATCATTTCAATAAAGCTTCAAAATTTTATTCTCATAATTTTGAATAATATATTAAGATATATGATTCAAGTAGAATCATATATTGGGAAGAAAACTATTGAAAGTTGCTTTAATAATCCTACATAGTGATTCATAGTGTATATATGTATAGAATTTCTTTCAATGGGCAAAAATAGAGAGCTATTTCTCTTTTAAAATGTGAACTTTAGGCTGAACGCGGTGGCTCATGCCTGTAATCCCAGCACTTTGGGAGGCTGAGGTGGGCAGATCACTTGAGGTTGGGAGTTTGAGAGCAGCCTGACCAACATGGAGAAACCCCGTCTCTACTAAAAATACAAAATTAGCCGGGCGTGGTGGCGGGCGCCTGTAATCCCAGCTGCCCAGGAGGCTGAAGCGGAAGAATCACTTGAACCTGGGAGGCAGAGGTTGCAGTGAGCTGAGATCATGCCACTGCACTCCAGCCTGGGCAACAAGAGCAAAACTCCGTCTCAAAAAAAAGAAAAAAAAGATGTGAGCTTTAATAACTCCCCTTTGGTGTGATTCCGTTGTCTTTTCTAAGTCCCTAAAAATTGCAGACATTATTATCTATATGATAATGTACCCTAAAGTGCCCTGCAGTGCATTATTGGGTTAATTTTGATGACTGCTTTGGTTTGAGAATGAACTCACAACTCTGTTTTCTGTCCTTGATGTGCCATTTACAGATATTTCACTCTGAAAAGCGCAGGGTGATAGGAGAAAGAGAAAAGATAAAAAGTGGCCAAATCAGAAGTTACCTTGTTAGAATAATATTAGAAGAGGTTGCCATTTAAATTGTGAGAGGACTAAATTAACTTCTTAATGTAAAAATTAAGAAAAGGAAGCCAATACAAGTGGGTGAACTTATTCATTTGAATATCGTGGTGTCCTCATTAAGCCTCAGCCAATAAATCAGTGGTTAAAAATTTGTCCCAAATTCCATCTGGTACTCGCATTATTTGAAAATTTAACCCAAAATGAAAGGCCACCCTGAGAGAGGAAATATATGGTGTTTTCTTGAAAGAATATTTGCGATGCCCCAAACTACAGCTGCTAGAAGATATGAAGGCAAGCACAAAATATTACCTGGATCATGATTCATACATGCTGAACAGACAGTAAACTCACTGCATTCCTTTGCCCCCACAGAAAGTGCTCACAGCTAGCTATAGCTCCAGTGTGGTATTTCCAAGCAATATTTTCCAAAGTTACCAAGATTTTTCTTATTTACAAAGGAAGCAATTCATTTTGTAGGACATTTCAAACTGGCAAACGGCCAATAACAATTTTGACCAAAGCTGGGTGCAAAAGGTATTGCAAAACACAAAGCGAAAGAATATTTAGGAAAGATGGAAACAAAAAGGAAGATTATTCATCCTTCCATATGGCTTTTAAAAGCCATTTACAATTATGCACCACTTATGGTAGTTTCTATAACATTTTCTCCATTGAGAAGGCAGAAGACTGAATATGTTTGTGAATGCATTACAAAAGAAAGAGAAAGGATTCGGAATGACAATGGAATTTAGCTGTTTGTTTGAGAATCTGCAGCGTGATAATGACACTGTTAACCAGGAGAATGGAGAATGTGATCTCATTTGCTTTTCCAGAAAGAGATTTCAAGAACTTAACCAAAAATTAAAGTTGCTAGTGATAGTGTGAAAAGTAAACAATAACAGGCCTACCACAGTTATGCATCTGATTGAAACAGGTACAGTATATCAGAGGTCTTAGAACCAGCGTTTTGTTCATCTGTCTGCTATACATGGACGTGTACTTCAAAAGAATGGAGAAAGTGTGGGCTTGCTCAAGATGTATTTAGATAACTTTACACAATACGCACATTTGACCATGTGCCATGCCACCAATTCATGTCTTGGGCCTCCCATGGCTAAATAGTAAGGAGATTTATAGCTATTTAGGGGCTAAAAAAGATTCTGGGAGATTTCATAGTCCATTTCTTATTTGCTGGGGAAGGACTTTCTTACACACTTACACAATTCCAGCTAAATTAAAAGATACTTTATTTGTCAAATTATTCTTATTATTTGGATAGGATTTAACTCTGTCACCCAGGCTGGTGTGCAACTATGTGATAGTAGCTCACTGAAGTCTTGCATTCCCAGGCTCAAGAGATCCTCACACCTCAACCTCCTGCGTAGCTGGGATTACAGGTGCATGCCACCACCCTTGGCTAATTAAAAAAATTATCTTTTGTAGAGATGGAATGTCACTATATTGCCCAGGCTTGTCTCCAACTTCTGGACTCAAGCAGTCCTTCTGCCTTGGCCTCCCAAAGTGCTGGGATTACAGGTATGAGCCACTGTACCCATTCCAAATTATTTACAGATATTTACTAACAATCCCACTCCTCCAATATCACCATCACTTGACAAGTCCTGATCATCTGTTTTAAAGAAGATGGGCTGGGCACAGTGGCTCACACTTGTAATTTCGGCACTTTGGGAGGCCGAGGCAGATGGATCACGAGGTCAGGATTTCAAGACCAGCCTGGCCAAGATGGTAAAACCTTGTCTCTACTAAAAACATAAAAATTAGCTGGGCATAGTGGTGGGCACCTGTAATCCCAACTACTCAGGAGGCTGAGGCAGAGAATTGCTTGAACCCAGGAGGGCGAGGTTGTGGTGAGCCAAGATCACGCCACTACACTCCAGCCTGGGCGACAGAGCTAGATTCCGTCTAAAAAAAAAAAAAAAAGAAAGAAAGAAAATTTCTTAACCTCCCTGTTCCAGCTGATGTGTGATGTCAGACAAGTCATTAACTATTTTTTTTTTTTTTTTTTTTTTTTTTTTTTTTTTTTTTTTTTTTTTTTTTTTTTTTTTTTTTTTTTGACAGAGTCTCACTCTGTCTCTCTGCCTGGAGTGCAGCAGTGAGATCATAGCACCCTGCAGCACTGCCCACCTGGGCACAGATGATCCTCCCACCTCAGCCTCCCAAGTAGCTGGGAGCACAGGTGTCCCGGCTAATTTTTAATTTTTTTGTAGAGACAGGGTCTCACAATTGTTGCCCAGGCTAGTCTCCAAGGCTCAAGTGATCCTCCCACCTCAACCTCCCAAAGTGCTGGGATTATAGGCGTGAGCCACTGTGCCTGGTCATGAACACTGTAAGCCTTAGCTTTCCCACATGGAAAATGGAAAGGACAATGCCTACCTCACAGAGGTGACATGTGCTAATGGATTGAAAGCACTAGCATAGAAAAGCTTACTACACAGGCTGGGCATGGCGGTTCATGCCTATAATCCCAGCACTTTGGGAATCTGAGGCAAGAGGATCATTTGTGGTTGGGAGTTTGAGACCAACCTGGCCAATATGGTGAAACCACGTCTCTACTAAAAATACAAAAATTAGCCGGGCACAGTGGCACATGCCTGTAATCCCAGCTACTGAGGAGGCTGAGGCAGGAGAACCTCTTGAACCCGGGAGGTGGAGGTTGCAGTGAGCCAAGATCACACCACTGCACTCCAGCCTAGGTGACAAAGCAAGACTCTGTCTCGGGAAAAAAGAAAAATACAAAAAGTAGCTGGGTGTGGTGGTAGGAGTTTGTAGTCCCAGCTACTCAGGAGGCTGAGGCAGGAGAATTACTTGAACCCAGGAGGCAGCGGTTGCAGTGAGCCCAGATAGTGCCACTGCACTCCAGTTTGGACGACAGAGCAAGACTCCATCAAACAAACAAACAAACAAACAAACAAGAATGAAAAGCTTACTAAACACTAGAGAGCTAAAGATAGAAGTGGAAAGAAAGCGGGAGAAAATGGCTTGGCTTGTGGCTTTTAGGCTTTCCTCTCAATCATTTCTATTCTTTCATTTCTGTTAATTTCAAAAATGCTATTGACAGGAACGTCTGCCAGATTCCTATGATTCCTCCTTATTTTTTCCTGACACACACGCTAGTCATCTTGTTTCAGACCATTCTACATTCGGTATCTCAGAACTTGAAGAAATTAAATCTTCTCTGGAAACAGAGTGACTTTCTACTGTAGTGGAAGCCACCACTCTTGGGTGCTCCCTGTAGTAAAATACGACTCTGATATAGCAAATGATGCCCTGGGGCTGGAGTAGTGAATCCTCTGTCCAAAGCACTCAGCCTTCCCCGCGATTAGTCACTTGGCCATCTCACTCTGCAGCTAGTAATTCAGAGATAATCATGTTACCAAGATGCCATTTAATCTGTATTTGGCGTATCTCAAGTTTTCATCTTCATTAATAGAGCCATCAAAGTTTCATCGGGCCTGACTGGTATTGGACACACCGGTGATTCACCCGGGGGGTGAGGTTTGCAGTTTGCATGGAGAAACTGTGCTTGCCAGATGGTAGTTGTTAATCTGCTTGCATCAGGGTGCGAGGAGACCTAAGTTTGCCTGGCCCCTAGCCAGTGGGGCTCTCCCTCACCTCTGATTGTACAATGACCTTGCGGCAGGCCCTGTTCTTCACTCCCAGCAGGCCTGAAGGCACTGCGGGGAATGGATGCCTGATGAAGGGAAGGAATACTTTTTCTGGCCTTTTTACAAGAAAGATTCCTAACCAAATCTTTGCTACCTACAGCCTAGGATATTGAAACATAGCTCTCCATGGAAGTGTTGTAGGCCTTTCTCCTTAGTTCAGCTAAAATAGGGGTCTTGTCACACAACCATGAAGTATTAGGCTGGTAGACACTCTGAAGGGTTCAGAAAACGGAATCTATTGGGCAAAAGGGAATAAAAGGGAAACAGATTCTCAGCATAGTTAGAGTCCTGCTAGTATAGGCTTCCTACCTCACAGATTGAATCCCAGGAACCACCCAGGAAGAGGAGGAGCCAGGCTCCTGCAAATGGATGAGCTTCCCGAGGTTCCACCCCAGTGCACACTCCTCCCAGTGTGCGGGCCAGTCAGGGGTTCTCCAGGACCCTTTTATACGTGGCTGTCTCAGAAGGCAGTGTGGTATGGTGGAAGGATGTGAACCTGGGAGTCAGAGAAACTTGGCTTTGAATCCGGACTCCAGCATTTAACTAGCTATGTGAAGTTAGGCGTATCACTTAACCTCTTTGAGCCCCAGATTCTTCCATTCACGTGCTATGAACCTGATACTGTCATCATGGCGGGTGCTTCATAGTCAAGGCAGGGAAGTCAGATGGAGACCAATCCATGAGCCCCATGACCCAGCTGTCCTGCTCCTGGGAGTGGAACCCATCCCGGCATTGGGTGTGGTGGTGAGGATGGTGGTGACTGAGGTGTTTGCCACTGGGGAGATGGGTAATGAGGTGTCAGGGAGGCTCATCCTACAATGCTATGCAGCAGTTTGAAGCAGTGCAGAGTAAATCTTAAAAACTGACTAAGAGGGAGGAAAACCACAAAAACGTCTGTGGGCACCATTTATGTATAAACATATATATGTGTATATATGTAAATGCATACGTGTATATATATGCTTATATGTAAACATGTATATGTATATAAGGTACATATACAGACAGAACAAGGAAATTTGGGGCATCTTATGAGAATGCATACAAACTCAAGGATGTCATCAAACACAATAATGCTATTGCTTACAGGTTGTGGGAGGAAAATGGAAGGGGAAAAGGAGATAAAAGTTCATGAACAAATGAGTAAAGGGCTTGGTATAAACTTGTAATGATAGCATGCTATGAGTTGAGAAGTATGACTTACTCAATGTTCTGTCCCGGGTCTAAAAGAAAAAGAAAAGTTCAACAAAAGTCAAGGGAAGGGGAGAATATAATTCACAATAATGCTGTGGGAGCTTCAGGGTCTGGGTGTGAGGACAGGCACCCGTGTGGCTGTGGAATATCTCTCCCTTGGATCTCTCTCTCTCTCTCTCTCTCTCTCTCTCTCTCTCTCTCTCTCTCTCTCTCGCTCTGTTGAGAGTGGGAAGAAGTTTCAGGATAAATATAAGGCATGGCGCAAGATACTCATTTGCTCTTATCTGAACTCTCAGTCTCTCAGTTTCTAGTTGCCTAAAGGCACTTCCCTAATTTTTCCCAATTCTTAGTGCAGACCCGGTTTTTGTGACTTGGTCACTGCAGACCTTTCAGAAGGTGTGGTGCTCATTCTTGTTAAACCAGTTGAGAATTTCCCCAATCCTTCGGCCCTGCACACAAGTGTAGCTGCTCTTCCAGTCAATGGGACCTTTGTATGCAGCAGGGCAGAAGGATATTATTATGTGACAAATGACCACAGGGAAACTCCCATTATTTTCCTTGTGTCTGAGAAATTATAAATGGGTAATAAGGCACACTTTGTAGTAACCCTTGTTAATTTATGATTTTAAATATGAATGTGAATTTATTGCAATGATACAATGAAGAGTCACCATGGGCACTGATCATAATTATCACCAAGTACAATGAAGCAGAGAAAGAAACTATCTCGCTCCTAAATGGCATCATCCATATAAGCGTTGCCTTGTTCAAAGCTACTCTGTATTATTTTCTTTTAAATAAAATAAATAAGGCAAAAATAAGGAACATAACCTAATGAGGAGATGGAATAGTCTATTTCTTCTTTTTTTTTTGGAAGCTAAATTTTTGTGATAACATTAAAGATAAAAATCAGCAAGACACATCTGGGCTGTGAGAGGCTACTCTTAATGTCACATGTCCATTTATCACCATCATCTTCTCTATGCTCTCTTCCCTTCCCCCACTTTCTCCTCCTCCTACTTCTTGATTAGCCAGTCAGATGTCTTATTCTTCTGAAGGAAGTGATTTGTTCAGAGATGGGTACATGATACCAGGCTCTGCCAATATAAGACTTGCCTGAGACATTGGTTGGAGATGTAAAGAAAGAAGCATGCTCACTTCTAGAATAGCCACATATGAACCATTAACTGCAGTGAAGAGAGCCTGATTAAGGATGCCAATGAAGAGAGAAGCAGAGCAGCACAGAGCAGGAGCAATAGTGAGATGGGCATGATGACATTACTTGAGTACCTGAATCCAGCCACACCTGAAACCTGTATTCTCTAAACTCCTCACTTATTGGAACTAATGTGTTTCTCCTTTTTGGTTTTAGTTGGTTTGAATTGACTTTTTACTCATGGCAAACCAAATTTTTTTTTTTTTTTTTTGAGACAGTCTCATTCTGTCACACAAGCTAGAGTGCAGTGGCGCAATGTTGGCTTACTGCAACCTCCGCCTCCCGGGTTCAAGCAATTCTCCTATCTCCACCTCCCAGGTAGCTGGAATTACAGGCATGCACTACCACGCCTGTTTTTTTTTTTTTTTTTTCAGTAGAGACGGGGTTTCACGATGTTGGCCAGGCTGGTCTCGAACTCATGACCTCAGGTGATCCACCCGCTTCAGTCTCCCAGAGTGCTGGGATTACAGGTGTGAGCAGTTGCCCCCAGCCAGAAAACCAAAGATTTCTGAGTAACACACCAAGTAAGAAAGGCAAACACTGCCACACTGGGAAGCACACACTCATTTATTAAACATTTAGCATGTCTTACTCTAGAGCAGGAAAAGTATTTGTACAGATCATATGACTCATTTGAATCAATTTCAAACAAAGAGAACAAGTCTGTGCGTTAGTTCAAAGATGCCTGCCATATCTTTGGGTATCTAAATAAGTTCACGTGTGTGCTTTTACTTTAACAACCAAAAAGAAATGTGGCCATAGGTTGGGTTACCTAGATCATATATTCTAACTACACAGTAATTCATAAATTCTGTGCCAACATGTCCATTTGTGACTACAGTTGTGTGAAGGCATGAAGAACTACTTTAATAGTCATAAGGTGATGAGCTGTATGGCCTAAGGCAATTTACTTAACTTCTTTGTACTTTCAGTGTTTATCTGTAAAGTGGAGATAATAATACTATCTACTTCAACCAAACTTCGACCAATTCTTGTGAGTAATAAATAAGCAAATATATGTAAGTGCTTAGAATGGTGGCTGGCACACTCACTCAGTAAATAATAGTTATTGTTATTAATTATCACCACCACCATCAACTTCATGTAGGAAGTTTCACAAGTAGTTTGAATAACTTGCAAACATGCAGAACTTTATTTACCATTTACAAAGTACTTTTGCCTGCATCATCCAATTTGAAACAGTAAATCTACACTGCCACGCAATATGCATTTTACAGTTTGGTTTCTTGCAATTGAAAAGAGCAGTTTTTTCAAATATTTACATAATATTTTGCAAGATCCACTGAATCTAGTATCACATATGAATGACTGATGAACACTTTTTTTTTTTTTCTGCAGAATAGTTAAACAAAACACTTAAAATACAAATGTGACCTGGTTCTGAATATCTTTTATCAAGATTGGAAGTTGAACTGCTTAATAAAACTTTGGTTATACCTGTTATATTTGTGAACAGACCTAATCACGGGAGATAAAATATTACTTTGTTAAGAGTTACTTTATCTTTTCCTTAACACATCACTGATATCAAAAAGAAAAGGCTGAAGCAAATTCATTCTTTCATGTCATTGGTCACTTAAAACATTTTTAAAGTTGGACTTCCTGAAAGACTTAGTGTGTTTTATGTCACCAACATAAGCAGATTGTTGAATCTGACACATCTAAAAATTTTCTTTGTTTATGGAATTTTCTCACAAAGGCTTGCTTTCAAAATGCTAAAATATTCATTCATAGTAAGAGTTTCCCCCCCTCCCCCCACGACAGGAAAAAGCTTTTGAATTAACTGGGTAAAATTTTTCAATAGTCTTGTTTAAGGAGATGATACAATTTTTTTCTTATATCAATTTCTATACTTTATCAACGTTTGCTAGTAATTCTATCTTTTAATTTTGGACTTTGATGATATTTTATCCAATTCAGGGAAAATGCACCTGCTTTAATAACTGCTAAGGGGACAAGGATGGTGTGGGAAGAAAGATTCATATAATTAACTTTACAAGTGTAAATTTTAATAATCTCTTGTATAGCAAAACAAAAACCAAAAAGAATATACAATAAAACTTTCTTTGGTATTTAGATGGTTTCTTTTTTGTTAGCGCTTTGGCCAGAAGCTAGAAGAAACAATTCAGTTCTGAATTGTTCTCTGTTTAGGCTACTGTGTTACTAGAAGGCTTCTGATATTGCAACTTTTTTTTTTTTTTTTTTTTTAAGTTAGCAAGTGTTCCTCACTTGTATGCTTGACGGACTAATCTATTCCCCACCTAGATACTTTGGGTTATGGTCTCAAGAGTACTTAGTTCTATTTTCTTCATTGTGTATCACAAGGTAAATGCCAAATTCTAGACGTATATTGACACAATTATGGACACCCATCATTTTTTGAAGGTGAGCCACACTTTTTAGGTTTTAAGAATATTGAATGCATTTTAAAAGCCAGATTCTCCCAGTGTTTATGCAATTGTACTATATGAGTATTAATAACTTAGGTCTCTTAGAAGCTGTATGAAGATATGCTAATAAAATTGTTTGCTAATACACAGAAGAGGTATGTCAGTGTTGGTGGTGTGTCTGTCCTAGAGAAAGGAACCTTAGGGACAGGCTTTCTTATTCAGTATCATATCATCAATGAGTATTTTAGGGAACTTGGTGCCAAGTATTCTTGAAGTGATGCTCAAATTTTAAATTTAAACGTAGAAAATTTTATGTACATGTTTTAGGTAGGTAATGCATGTTCAATCCAACATTCCATACACAAAGGGCACCTGCATATTCCTAGGTCTCAGTTATGGGATTACATGAAGTCAAATGAACATTCATAGTTCTTGAGAGCCTCCCATGGCCCCCAACAAGACCACCTGTCATGGCTGGCCCCTCTTCTATTGCTTCATCTGGGCTCCACTGGGCTCAGCACTTCTCCACTGTTGTTCCTGGAGGAGTCAGAGTGGCTGTGAAGTCTGTGGTGAAGTGTGTGGGGCAGGTCCCTCTGTCTGTGTGTCTCACTTCATCACTTCAGCCTGTAGGCAGTACAATTTGGACCTGAGTTTCATAATGGCTTTTATGAAAGTATCCCCTTCAGGGTCATCTTGCAGTGTCTCTCTGTAGAGAGAATCAGACTGAGTTTCTGGCACTGTCTGGGAAACACACAGCATTCTGTTCCATCTTGGGTTCCCATGTCTTCCCAGAACCTTGTGTTCCAAAGTATTTTTTAGTCCAGACCCCCAGCAATGTTGGACATAAATTCATGCAGATACATGTTTTGGGGATAGCAGGGTAGGAAGTTTGTAGCCCCATGAGTCTCAGCACATGCCGCACTACTATTAATATATTTCATTTCAATGGATGGCTGAGGCATAGAGTGACAATTTGATCTCAAAATGTAAACAGACCCAGAGGTTTTATAAAAAGCTTCTTTTGTGATTTTGTGGTGATGACTTTATTGGACTTTTAATAAATTTATCTCCTACAGATGATAGCTGTTGATACAGACACCAACACAGAGAGTGAATAAGAATGAAAGGAAACCTGTGAAACCTGTGAAAGATCCAAATAACAAGGAGATTGTCATGATGTTTTTCCGGGGTGGTTCAGATATTGGAGAGGCGTGGGAGTGTTCAGTAGTCAGTGACATCTGCATGATATTTGCATAGAGAGAACTTTAAAAAGGTTGCATTTCTTTTCTACTTTCATATTTACTTTGGGTTAAGGTTATAGGATCTCCTTGGCAGTGTTGCTGATGCTATTTTTGTAAACCCCAAATCAGTGTTCAAATGTAGTGGGATGGAAATTTTGAGCTACAGCAACAATAAATACATTTTATGTCCCTGTAACATTCAAGCTGTAGTATGTCTGAGAGTCAGTGAAAGTTGTTCCCTGCCTTGAACTCTGAAGTAAGAAAGAAACTTTTGTTTCTAAATGTTAGAGATTTTGTTTTTGCACTTACTGCAAAGTTAAGTGTAGATATAGTCTAATTTAAGCAGTTTTGGCAAAATACCAAGTGTGCTCATTTGTTTGATAAGGGAGGAAAACCGCCAACTTTTCATGAACACAAGTCCTTTACCTGTGTTGAAGATATGTGACTTCTGTCCATCAAGTCTTTGATCTTGTGGACTCGTACAGAAAATACAGGTCCTGTACAAGAAATAAGAGGCAGATATGTACTCCAGAAAGTCTTTCTCATCCATTTTAATAATGCCTGATTTTGAATTTATAGGATTTCACATAAAGGGCCCTATTTATAAGTTTCTTATTCTTCTCTAAAGATGTAAAACTTTATATGCTGATTCGAGTGAAATTGAGAGTAGTCAATATCAATCAAACAAAGATTATTTAACATGTGCTTTAGTATATTCTATATTGGATTTCTTTACAAGGATATTTGTTAAGAGAACAGACGTGTGTGTGTGTGTGTGTGTGTGTGTGTGTGTGTGTGTGTCTATATCTTTCTATGTTTTTCAACTCACCATGCTTCTACACTATAATCTCCTTGAAGGGCAGGGCCATACGGTATTGTTGATTTTGTTAACCTTATAACACCTAGTGGGAGGCTCTCAAGAAATGAAAACCAGTTTATAATTGTATCAACTTTACCTTCTGGAAGATGCCTGTCAGTGGCCTTCTACGGTCCTTCCACCCATCCGGTGGGGTGGATTGAGCAAGCCTTACAGTCCTTATTTTATAGATAATGAATTTGAATTTCAGAGAGAGTGAGTGATTTACAATTCCCGCATGTCTTTCACCGCATCCATTTCTTGTGGCCCATCTCTGGACACTTTATGTTGAGGGAAAGGAGCATTACCCTGCAAAGCTGGCAGGAAAAAGGGCTGCTGACAAATGGTGTGTTTGAATTTATGGATTGGGTTAGTGACAGTTGGCAGAGCCTTCCTATACAGTCACAGGATTCTCCATCATCACTGGCACCTTGCCTCTAGGACCACAGTGAGTATCAACCCACATTGAAGACAACCATGAACAAATTTCAGTGGGATTGGCAATGAGATTTCCAAATGGACAGATCTTCTGCCTGAAGGTGGTCACCAGCATGCCTATAGTGTATAGAGCTCTCTACTAAATCCATAGCTTCTGCTTTACCTTACTTTTCTTTTTTAACCTGGTTTTGTTCATTGTAGATAGAGTTCTCTCTCTGATAGCCAGGAAGTTGTATTGAGAAGGGATCAGCCACAACAAGTTTGACTCACTGGGCACATGTTACCTTGTGTTTTTGTTCAGCACCTCTTTATGTAACAAAACTGTCTTATCTCTCAAAGTCATAAAAGGTTGACATTTAACCAAGTCTTGCATGTCATTCTGGGATGGATATCGTGACAGTTCGGCATGTCCTTTGGCATTGGGTATGTGCTGATACATTTCCATCCAATTTACAAATGTTTCATTGAATGCATAATGTATGCCAGGTGACTGTGCTGCTCCTGGGGAGATGGTGGGAAATGAGGCAGACACAATCCTTGCCCTCACAGAACCTAGTGGGGACAGATGAGAAGAAAGGAATGCCAGTGGAATTAGTGTGATGAAAGAACAATCCCATGAGATAGGAATAGCTTTTTTAGAGCGCTAGGCATTCTGAAACTTTCTGGTTATCTCAGATCTCAGATTGCTTAAACTTCTTCATGTCCTTACAGGTAGGCTCTGGTCTTAGTAGCTCTGAAATATTGTGAAAGTTTCGTGACCTCCTGGGACCATTGTTTTATCATCTGTGAAACATAGACATTAAAGTGTAGGACTTTAAAAGCTTTTGCAATCCCAAAGTATCATTGTTGTATTATTGCAATAGCTAACATTGATCAAAGTCTAACTAGATGCCAGGCACTGGACAGGGAGCTCTGATAAGCATTGTTTAATTTATTAAGTGATTTTGTGGATCTTTTGTGTAAACCTGGCTACAAGCAGCCTAAGGAGAGGCATGGAAGGTACTCTGGTGAAATCCAGATAACCATCAAGGGAGCAGATGACTTTGTCTAGATATCTTTCTCAATTCAGATGTTTCATACACTTTTCAGGGGAACTTGCATCGCATCTATACACACCTATGTTATATTTATATAATATTTGCATGTGAACTTTGTTCTATTTAAAAATGATCAATTTGATGCCTCAAATAATTTTTTAAAGGCATAAAAACTCTAATGACAAAAAAGCAGTTTTCAAAGCAAAACGAAGTCCTCCTATCTGGTGTAGTCATTTATTTTAAAAGATACATTTTAAATGCCCCCTATCCAGCCGTGCTCATCTATATCTCCTTTTGTAGAGTTAGTTAAGCCTTTTTGGAATTGCCTTGTGTCATTTTCAAATGTTCTTGAATTTAATAGCTGCACAACATTCTTAGGCAGACTTAGTCTTCAGCTGCCTGCCAGGGATGAGTTCACATTCCTTTCAATAATGAGAGAGCAGGAAAATGGACAACACTCTTGCAATAGGCTCAAAAACACCTGCCAGGAGAAAGAGATGAGCTGTTTGATGTCCTATGTCCCACCAACCTGGCAACTCCGTTAACTAACAGTGATGATGAAGAAGATGTTGGCAGTGGTGGTGGTGATGACAAGTGCGAATGTGGATTGAGTGGCTCAGGAACTTGGAAAATTAGTTTGCCTAGCTATTTCATTCAATCCTCATATCAACAAACTGAAGTAGATGTGAATATGTCCACTTTACACAGTTGAAACTGAGTCTCAATATTTGTAACCACCTTGCTCTGGGTTACTCAGTCAGTAACTGGACAAACTGGGATTTCAACCCAGGTCAATCTAATTCCAGATCTCAGGCTTTTAGTTTCTACATGACACTAGTTTAATCCCTTCTTGCCAAAAATTCTAAGAGATAAGGTAAACCTGCTGTACTATCTTTAATTCTATAACGATAGAAATAGAGTTATTATTATTTTAATATTATCAATCAGTAACTTAGAAGTTCTCCCAAAGAGTCAAACAATTGGAAAAAGTACAAAGTTGCACAAACATCACAAACTTTTAGCAGTTCATTATTTGGTCCGTGGGTGGGAAGGCACCATGGCACAGAGGAAAGAACCAGGGTTTGGGCTGGCTGGGCTGGGTTGGAGACCTGGCCCCATACTGCTGGCTACATGGACCTAGACCATCCCTAACCCCTCTAAGTCCTAATTGCCTCACCTACAAGGTGTGCTAAAATGTCTTTGTTGAAAAAATGTTAGATTGATTGCAACTCATAAATTAAATGTGTCTGTGCAGTGCCTGGCAATGGAAGTTCTATGTTTTCTACTATTAACTAGATAAATAGTAGAAAAGCTCTTGATAGTAACAATCCTCTCACTACCCTACTTACAAACCGCCCATGCCTACCATGCTCCTGGGATAAAACTCTACCTTAAAGGCCTGCCTATCCATGTCACCAGCCCCATCTTTAGCCATTTTCCTTTTCATTGATTTTTTTCTCATTTCTCATGTGGGATGGTGTCAACCTTCCACCCCAGGGCCTTTGAATATGCCATTTCCTTGGCTGAAAAATAATCTTTCACCCTTGTATTAACTCACTATTCTGTATTGTCCTTAAGATCTCAGCTTAAATGTCACTTCCCCAGGGGAGTCTTTTCTGAAGTCCCAAAGCATCAGGTCCCCCTTGTAAATTCCCAGGGTGCCTTCTGATTTGGGATACCTTTCCCAGTGGTAATTAAGTACTTAATTCACCATTAATTGTTTAATGTCTGTCTCCATCACCAGCATTGACCTCCAACAGGGCAGAGGCTGCATCTGCCATATTTATTCTCTCTCCCCAGATCCTGGCATGGAGCACCGCTCCTAGTTGGTGCTTGATAAATATTCATTGAATGAATGAATAAATGAGTTGATGAATAAAGGATTGTCTTACTTCAAGTATTCCCCTTTACACTTCCTAACCTGTTTTTACTGAAAGAAGACCACTTGATGTGAGCCATGAAGACTTTTACCAAAAGTTTTTGCCCAAAGCTGTGCCCTTTTTACCCCTGATGAGAGCAGAACTTCCTCGGGGACCATTTGTTACCTGTGGTGCAGCAGCCTTGTGTACCAAATGAGCTGCATCCACTCCGTCCAGAGCGATACACTGGATGATAAAAAGATATCACCTCCCTGAAACAGATGCTTCATTTTATGATAGAAACAGAGAAGCTGAAGCCTGCAGGTGCCGGGCTGACACGCGCTCTGCAGAGAATCATTAGAGCCTCCTTAGAGAACTGGGTTTACTCTGTGTTTAATCAGCCCCAGGCAGAAGAAATGGCTTCATTTCAGCTCGACGAGAGCCAGATCACAAAAGGAAGATAGATGGCCAATACGGCTCATCACTATAAGCATATTGTCTTAATTTGAAGGAACAGCCTGGCACCCGTGCTAATCAGGAAAGAAAGTGCAATATGGCTAGCATTGAAGGCCAGTCGGTTTAACTCTCAGTGTACCCCTTAAGGAGAAGCTCTCATTTGTTTTCTTAATTAATATTTTAAGGGAAGTGAGAATCACAAAACACATTACTCAATCACTTAAGAAGTTCCTTGGCTTAGAATTAAAGATGCTCCAGGAAAGACTTTTTATACCTGAAAACTTTGAATCTCTAGCTAGAAAAAAGTCTTAAAGCTGGTGAATGAAGTGGCTTAGGAAGGTAAGGGCTATTAATTTGCTGGTTGCTTTTATGTTGGTCATGTTTGGCAGTTGATCCGGAAGTAGCTACCAATAGAGACAATATCAGATCTACTGTGTGGAAACTTGCTGGTCTCTTGCAGGCTCTTGTTTTTCATGACTCAGTCCTGTGCTTGTTCTTCACCACCCTCAGCTTTTTTGAGGTGTCATTGACAAATAAGGATTGTATATTTAGGCTGTACATGGCGGCTCATGTCTGTAATCCCAGCACTCCGGGAGCTGAGGCGGTTGGATTGCTTAAGCCCAGGAGTTTGAGACCAGCCTGTGCAACATGGCGAAACCATGTCTCTACAAAAGTACAAAAATTAGACGGGCATCTAGTAGTAGGTGGCAGCTACTGGGAAAGTTTAGGTGGGGAATCACTTGAGCCCGGGAGGCTAAGTTTGCAATGAACCGAGATTGTGCCAATGCACTCCAGCCTAGGCCACAGACCCAGACCCTGTCTCAAAAAAAAAAAAAAAGGTTATACCTTTAAGGCATACAATGTGGGGCTTTGATATACCTTGTAAAATGATGACCACAGTCAAGCTAGTTAACATGTCCATTATGTGTATCATTACCTTTCTTTCCCTTATCGTCAGAACATTTGAGATCTACTTTCTTAGCACGCCAGGCACGGTGCCTCAGGCCTGTAATCCCAACACTTTGGAAGGCCAAGTCAAGTGGATTACTTGAGGTCAGGAGTTAGAGACCAGCCTGGCCAACATGACAAAACCCTGTCTCTACTAAAAATACAAAAATTAGCCCAGTGTGGTGGTGTGCTCCTGTCGTCCCAGCCACTTGGGAGGCTGAGGCAAGAGAATCGCTTGAACCTGGGAGGCGGAGATTGCAGTGAGTAGAACCTCTGCACTCCAGCCTGGACGACAGAACAAGATTGTGTCTCAAAAAAACAAAAACAAACAAAAAATCCCCACAAAAACCAAAACAAACAAACAAACAAAACCAAAACAAACAAAAAATTGCTCTCTTTGTAAACTTCAAGTATGCAATACACTATTATTAACTAAGTTACTTTCTGTACATTAGATCTCCAAAATTTATTCACTCTGCATAACTGAATTATTGTACCCTTTCACTAACTCCCCTGCGTCCCTCCTCATGCACAGCTCCTGGCAACCATCATTATACCCTCTTCATCTGCATGCTTTTGTTCCTCTGGAACTTCTCTTCGTTAGGACTGCAAAACGGATATTCAGTTCAGTCACTCTTAGCTTCTCAATTGTCCCAAAATACCAGAAAAGGGATTTTAAGCTTGTGAGGAGCAATAATACATATCTGAACTCAGCATCCTTGCCAAACCCCTCTTATTTGAAGTAAAAGTAGATAATGAGTAGTTTGGGTACTTACAAACAAGTGGATGTTTTAGAATCATTTGGTATGTGTCACATCCATGTTTTCATTATATCCCTTGAGCCTTAGCACAAAGAGCTTTAACAGCCCTTCTACCCCAGTGACTATTTTCCAGATGTTCTGAAACAACATCAAGTGACCCAGTTTACCCCTGAGAGATATATAAAGGTGCATTTATGGAGAGACTGGATGAGTGAGGCTGAGACATTCGCTCAGCAGCTTAGTCCTACATAATCTCCCATGAATGTAGTATCGAATCTTACTTTTTACCTAAGGCATATTGAGTACGGTTTCTAGAAAATGATATGTGAAACACTGCTAAAGTGAAGAAGAAACTTAAGAAGCTTAGCAATGGATGTAGAAATATTATCATCAGCTATCAGGGTAATAGTATCCAGTCATTCCCTACCTACAGGCACAAGATTCAGGCTTAAGCAGCTGAAGACAACACAGAAAGTGTGCAGTCTTAGAGTGTTTAAATATCAGCATGTCAAGGGGAAGGACTTTAAAACCTGGACACGTGTCATTTGCTTTTTGTCCTGGATAGGGTGAAAACAAAATCACAACTGCAGAATTGAAAATACCCAAGAGGCAAGCCAAGGTTCATTGAGAAGCCATACCACTGAAACAAGAGAAATCATCATTTGTAGAAAGGAGATTGTTTCACTCTTTGCACATGGGCTGCAAATACTACAGTGCTCCGTGGGATCAGAACCCAGCTCTTTGCCTCTGTAAGGGAGGTGAGCCATTTCTCAAGGACCAACAATATTCAGTCATAGGGGAAGAGCCACTGATTCCCTCCAAACATGGGCATCAGGCCATGTGTCAAAATCTGGGAAGAAGGTGGGATAATTCTTCCGTAGCACATCTGTTTGTGTAGATGACATTGAGTGAAAAAGGTGCCCCCTCTCCAACTCCCAAAGTAACATGCCAAAACCTTGATATGAAAAGTACTTAATTTTCTATAGTATGTCAATCACCCAATGTCTGCTGTGCAAAATGAACAACGTTCTGGCATGATTTCCATTGCCACTGGCACGGAACTCACTACAGTCATACTTTTGAGGTACTTTATGCATGAAAGGGAAAGTGAACTTACGTGAGGGGGTCTGACATCTCTCAGAATGCCTGCTAGTGGCCTGCTGTTTAGCAACCATTTACATGGGACCAACTAATGGATGACAGTCTTATTGCTGAGTTCAGAAATAGATGCCCTCTCATATCTTGAGAGGCTGGGAAGTCTTGCTTGGCACTGACATGTTTGTCTAGCTTAAACTTTGGTGATGAAGTACAACTCTGACTGCATAGTGAGATGGATGCCCATTTGAGATAAAATGAACTACTCTTTGCTTTGAAAATTTGTGGTCTGGAACATCCAATATTGATCATTTTGAGTCAATTGTTATTGCTGGTGCTTTTCTGATTCCTGCCGCTGATTTGTTCATAGTTAGAAACATGAGTTAAATTACCCTTATCTTAACATCCTTAACCATCAATGTTGTTATTGGTCATACAATTAGCCACTTCCTCTCATTTCAAATCCACTGACAGTTTTGGGTGGTTTGAGTTGAGTGGGTTGGACAAGGGGAAATAGGTGATTTCCGCTGCTTCTTGCGGAGTTAATCTCTCATCCAGATACTGCTAAAGCATCTCTTTCAACAGCGGTCTTTATTCTTAGTTTAGCAGCATCACTGTAAAGAACAAGTTTCTTTAGAATGCTCCAACTCAAAGTCCAAATGATAGATGATTTCGCAGTCCTGAAGAAGTCATTTAAGCACTTACATTTCTTTTCTTTGCTTTTTTTTTTTTTTTTTGAGATGGAATCTCACCCTGTTGCCCAGGCTGGAGTTTAGTGGCAAGATTTCAGCTCACTGCAACTTCTGCCTCCCGGGTTCAAGCGATTCCCCTGCTTCAGTCTCCTGAGTAACTGAGATTACAGGAACCCACCATGAAGCCCAGCTAATTTTTTTTGTATTTTTAATAGAGACAAGGTTTCACCGTGTTGGCCAGGCTGGTCTCGAACTCCTGAACTCAAGTGATCCACCAGCCTTAGCCTCCCAAAGTTCTGGGATTACAGGCGTGAGCCACCGTGCCCAGCCTCACTTGTATTTCTTTCAGCAATTTGTTCCAGTTTGAACAAGATAGTCAATTTCTCATTTAAACATGGAGCAAGCAGGTTATGTGTGTGCAAACAAAAATATCTGGCACCCATTCAAAGTTTGGATGAAAAGAAGGATGTGGAAACATGTTACAGCTAGAAATTATTACTTTATTGTAACTGCCATTTGATATTTGGGGGCTTCTTTCTTCTCAGCACAAATCTCTGTTTTTAAAAGTCCTTTTGGGGAAGCTCTGGGCACCCTACACCATCCCTTCCTCCACCAAATAGCTGCTGGGCTGCTAACATGGTCAAGCTAGCCTTGAATCTAGAGAGTATTTGCACCTTCATCTATGCTGGCAAGTTTTCCTTTCCCCTAAGTAAAACATTTGTTTCAGCTAACATGTTTTCTTCAGTGTGGTACATCTTAGTTGCTAAAATGTCACTTCTGTGGCAAATATTTCCTCAAGGAAACATTTGTAAACATCTTCAAAAAGAAGTCCTTAGCCCTGACTCCAACAAAAATATAGCCAAATCAGCACATGTGTTTCTAAAATCTCCCTTCCTTTATAAAAGTCAGGCTTTTTCCCTGTAACTGATCAGCAGGAAGAAGGATATATATATATGTCCATGTCCTCCATGTACTTGACCAACAGAGGCTCAAAGGGGCTAAAACACCTTTGAGCATAGTATTGATCTTAGTAATCTTGTAACAGGGTGTATTAGTCTGTTTTCACACTGCTGATAAAGATATACCTGAGACTGGCTAATTTATAAAGAAAAAGGGGTTTAATGGACTCACAGTTCTATGTGGCGGGAGAGGCCTCACAGTCACGGTGGAAGGTGAAAGGCACGTCTTACATGGCGGCAGGCAAGAGAGAGAATGAGAACCAAGTGAAAGGGGTTTCCCGTTATAAAACTATCAGATTTCTTGAGACTTATTCACTACCACAAGAACAGTATGGGGGAAACTGCCCCAGTGATCAATTATCTCCCACCAGCTCCCTCCCACAGCATGTGGAAATTATGGGAGCTACAATTCAAGACTAGATTTGGGTGAGGACACAGACAAACCATCTCACAGGGTTTCCAAATGACAGGTTTTTGGAAAACTGAGACCAGCCCCTTGTATCTTGTATGGGTGCCTCTCAAGGGATCAATGAGAACTGGAAGTGATCAATGCTCCCTCATACTCATAGCATGTCTGGGACTCTGAGTGCCTGGAATTCTGCCCCATGTAGAATAGAACCTTGCTAGAAGGTTGAGCCCCCCCCTAAATCTAGAGGAATCACCACTGCACAGAAAACTTCTATCAACTCCTTTCTGTGCTGTGTGAACATAAGACTCATCTCAGTGTAATGTTGTGAGAAAATTCATGCTCCATCACTAAGAAACAGCTGTGTCTTGCCACAGTCATTAACTTTTGAAAGATGTTAAAGGAAGGTATTTGTTTGAAGCCAGTCACTTCAGCCAGAGCTTCCCCTTCAGGTTTCCTTCTGGTTCTCTAAGTGTTACCTTGCTTCTCTGATAGGAGTAGGGGAAACCAGCACTAGAAATTTATGACTTCTATTAAGAGGGTTGGCTGGATGTGTAGACAATATGTCAATAATTATTTCTGGTGGGGCTCTAACAGCAGAGGAAGTGTCTTTGTAGAATGGCTTATTTTAACAGAAGACAGATCTGCCTGACCTGGGTTTTATGACAGATGTCAAATATATCGAAGTGTGTTGTGAAGCAGATCGCCTTATTGGCAAAGAAATGAAAGACCACCAAGAAGATGGATGGGAAACTTTCCTTGAGGGGTTTCGTGTCTCTTGGTGCAGGTGCGGCAGTAATCTGGAGAAAGATCAGTGGGCAGGTGAGAGTGGATACCGTAGGGAGCAGTTTGAACTTCTGCCTATCCATGAGACTTGAAAACAAAATACCCCAAGCCCTAGAGGGTTGATGGAAAATGGGGTGGAAGAAGGGGAGAGCAGGGCAGCTCACACAAGAGCAATTAGGGGACAAGGGTAAAGCGAGTGAGGCCACCCAAGACAGAGCACCCCCCAACTTGTCTCATCTGAGGTACCTGATCAAGAACAGGTTGTTCTTCAGCCTTCCTTCTTGAGTTCAGCTCAACAAGTATCAGTGCCATATGCCAAGAACTGAGCTGGGCATTAGAGAAGAATGCTGAATACACAGGCTCCCTACTCCAGTCGCCAGTTTCCTTCTTCTGGAAAGAAACTGGTGTCTTGGGGTCACTTATTAGCTGCTGGGTAGCCTAAGGCAAGTGTGTTGATGACTCTGAGCCTCATTTCCCTGAACTGGACAAAGGAGCTCAGGACCTGCCCCATAGAGTTGAGGATTGAGAAGCACAGTGCCCTTGTACTAAGTAGGTATGGGAAAGAAGATTCAGGAGACATCTGTTTTAAGTGGGTCCAACACACAGTGCTTCACAGGGCTCTTCCGGTTCTCGTTTACTCTCTACAATATGGGAAGTACATATTATGATTTTGGTTAAAATTGAGGAGGCAGAAGGGATGGTAAAGAGAATCACTCTCTGTTTAGATATAGTTTCTGTATCTATATAGTTTAGATATCTGTTTAGATCTGATATCTGTTTAGATTAGATATAGTTTAGATCTGACCAACTTTTGGGTCAGATATAGAAACTATAGAGGGAGCAGTGAGGACCACTCAACTGTTTGCCTTTCATCTCAAAAAGACAGAATTTCAGGCAATTTATGTGGTCCTTCACTGAAATTATCTTCCATTAGATTATAAGCTCCCTGTATTCTTATTCTCTGAGCTTCCTTGTCACATAGGGTTAGCAGGAAACTGTGCCCCTTGGGACAGATGGATTACATAAAAGCCACCCTTTCTCTAGGCTGGTGTAGTGAGCACTGGAGTGTTGGCCTCAGTGGGAGGACAGTGTGGTGGTTTTCAGTTGCCCCTTCAACCGGGCTCCCATGTCTAGGCACAATCTACACCACTGTTTGTGGTGGCTCTGTGAGCCCTTAGCACAGCTAAGCCCAAAGTGCATAGTCAGCACATGTTTTCCAACTCAGTTTATTACAGTCACTGTTGTGCATAAAATGATGGCATCATGTTTTCAAAGAGATTACTTTAGTCATTGGAAAAACAGAATAGAGAAATTATGGATAAAATGTAAAAAGTCACTGCAACAGTATTCGTTTGTGCTCTTAAAATGTTTCTTCTTTGAGTCCATCATGAGAAAGAATACAGTATTTCATTCCTTCTGGCTTTGCTGACTATAAACCATTAAGGGTTTTGTGTGTTTTGTATTTGATTGGAGGGTCCATGAACTACAGTTATGAGAAAAGCTTGGAGAAACTGAGGCAGGACAAATCATTAAAGAAGAATATTTAGACTGGACTCAGTGGTTCACACCTGTAATCCCAGCACTTTGGGAGTCTGAGGTGGGAGGATCACTTGAGGCCAGGAGTTCAAGACTAGCTTGGGCAACATAGTGAGACCCCATCTCTACAAAAAATAAAAAAAAATTTAAAAAGGATATTTACATTTTTCCATGTATGGGATTCCCCAGGATTAGGTAAGGTAGCTGAAATACAGAAACCAAGAAAAGCTCACAGAAAATGTTAGTTGTGATATAGAATATTGGTTTGAACTATTTTGTCTTCTGCTTATTCTTCAAAGGTGGTCTCGATGGTAAAAGTAAAATCCTTAATAAATGGAGGAACTGTATAGTCTTCTGTTTTGGATTTTTGGTTTGTCCCATTTTGTGGTAGTATCATAGGGAAATCTTTAGAATGCAGATTTACTTGTTTACTTGCCACTTCTCCCCCTTGATCTACTGGACTTTTGACCACTTCACTTACAAAGGGGAAACTCTCAGAAGGAGGTGGGATGCAAGCTGTTTTCATAGATTTTATCCTCCAAACCACTTCCAAAGTGGTTAAGTGCTTTTTCTAAGAAGCAGAGAGTAGAAATGTCCATAAAGAAAAAATAGCAGGATCTGCTTTTATGTTTAAAAAGTGGGGCTGGACGTGGTGGCTCATGCCTGTAACCCCAGCACTTTGAGAGGCCGAGGAGGGCAGATCTCTTGAGCTCAGGAGTTCAAGACCAACCTGGGCAACATGGCAAAACCTTGTCTCTACCAAAAATACAAAAAAATTATGGGGCATGGTGGCATGCACCTGTGGTCCCAGCTACTCGGGGGGCTGAGATGGGAGGACATCTTGAGCTCGGGAGGCAGAGAGGTTGCAGTGAGCTGAGATCACATCACTGCACTCCAGCCTGGGCAACAGAGCAAGACCCCATCTCAAAAAAGGAGGGTGAAGTGGGTAAAGTGCAAACTGAAAACAGGAATTTCCCTGGAAATGAAGTGACTGCCTTGAGTCAGATGCTAGAGGTTAGATTTGTCCCTCCTAGGAGGGTTGCTGAAGTTCTTCATCTCTTAGCCTGCCTTGACGTATGAAAGGAGAAATGATTTTCAGTTTGAATCTAGAAAGTGTAGAATCTGTCACTGGGCAGAACAAGGGGCACATGGATTTTCAACCACAGGACTATTTCACAAATTCATATTCTTTTCTCTTCATTTTGACTCTTTTTTGGTCCCCCCCTGCTCATTTTATTTCCCCTTGAATTTGTATTAAATTTGTTACCTGCTCTTAAGGGAGAGAGGTTCTCAAGAGTGGGGAAGACGCTACCAATAAAAAAGTTGGCGGGGGGAAGAAGTCACTCTTGGTGCATTGAACTAAACTATAGTTTATCTCAAATTACTTCCCCCTTTTTGGAGAACAATATACTTTTCTCCTCCAGGAAGCTTAATGTCTCGAAGGCCTTTATTAACTTGATCTTTGGGAATAGTGTTTTAATTTTTCCATAATCATCACGCAAATTGATCATGATAATCTCTGGAAAGGAAAATAAGTGAACCAATGGTCTCATTAACTCCAGTGCTAGGGGGACCCACATTCCTGAGAGCTAGTGCCTTTACCCCATGGTGGCCCAGGACTTCATTGTGTATGACTTGGCTCATACCCAGTGGGAGCTGTGGATCGTTCCCTGCCTGGCCTGTTTAAATTGCCTCATGCATTTTACTCCCTTACAAAATAATAGGGGAAAGGTTCCAACCTTACAAAAGAAATGTTTGCCTTCTACTCAGTTCTAAGCAGGGCCTCCGACTCTTCTATGACAGAACCATACCATTGATGCACATGTCTTTTCCAGACTTTACCTTAATGACATCGAGGTCTCAAATTGTTAGACCTTGGGTGATAAATTGAGTCAGTCAGCATTAAAATATATGGCTCAGATGCGTAATTCTGAATGCTGTTCTGCTGAATTAGGAGGGCTTTTTAGAGTGTGCTTTAATGTTAATTTCACAATGACAATGGCAAAGACAAATAGATCTGTCTAAAATATACTTAGTAACAGATTTTTGAGTTGGTTATTAATTTTATATAAATGGTTTCTCTTTTTATTTTTATACACTATCAGATTCAGTAGAAATCAGAATCAAATGTGATACACTTTTATTGATTGCCTGCTATGAGTCAAGAAAGGTGTTGAATGTTTTCAAATGCTGTCTCATTTATCCTCATCTTACAGACGAGGAAAATGTAGTGTAAAGAGGCGAAATAGCCTGCTAGCCGGAGAGGGCGCAGAGTCATTTACAGATCTACCTCATCATTGACAAATTTTGGATGCAACCCTTTGAAAATTAATTTCTTCAGTGCTATGTACAGCTAATAACTGTTTATCAGTAGACCTTGTCCTATCGGTGAGTAGAAAGGAAGTGCCTATAAGCCTTGGGGCATGGGGCACCATAAACCTCTGGGCCTGGATTGTCACTCAGTAGGTGACCAGGACCATAGTTTGAGCACACCAGTGCCTTTCACTGGCTAGTCATATCTGTGGACAAAAATTATCTCTTCCTCTTTTGGAGACAATTATCTTCTAGGGAAGTACAGATGCAAGAAGGTATGCACAAAGCTGGTGTTGGAAAGCAATAAACTAACAACCAGGTGGGTTAGCCAAAGAAATCTGCCTCCTGAGACAGAGCAGGGCCACATGCACATCTCCTTCTGAAAAACCCCATTTATCTCAACTGCAGTGAGAAAATGGGTTATATGTTCTTTTAAGTCCCTTCTACCTCTCTGGAGAAATTTTATATGAATATGCATCAACACCAACTACTTGTAAGCTATTACGTTAGAGTACAATAAAGTATACCTTCTATCAGTTTTGTTGAGTGTCTACTAAATGCTTGGAATTGTGCTAAGTGTTACAGTTCCAAAGACAAAAGGGCCTAATAATCTTGTAGGGAAGGTGGACTTATGAACAAATACCTGCAAAATTAAAGAGATGACCGGCAGCAAGCACAAAGAATGACTTGAGGAAGGTGTTGGACAGGTGTTGACACTGGGGCTTGGTCTTGAAGCTATTAGTAAGAGTTCCTTGGATGAAAAAGTTGGGGGAACTATATCCTATTTTGAAGGAACTTCCTACTTAACTTGGCAAAACAAGAGTATGTTTTGGCCTTGAAAATAGCAATAAACATAGTGTAATTGGTTTAGGAAGGCTGTGCTCCATGGAGAAGAGCTGGTACTACATTTAATTTATCTTGTAGCATGGTGTTTTCTCAAACTATGCTTAGAAGAATACTGGTTCCTTGAAGTGTTGATTGGTGTTGACTGGAAATACAGGGAGCTTCTGAGGCCAAGTAATGTGGCAAACACTAGGGTAAGCCAGTTACCTGGGGTTAGCTTTCTGGTAGGACTTCTCAGAGCCTTTAATATGCTACTCTGCATCATAAATTTTCAAGAGCTTGCCCTGTACCTATTTGTCTTTCTCTTTTCATAGTGCACACAGGGTTTCATGGATCTCAACATAGAAAATGCTGCCTTAGGGTAGAGGCAGCTACCAGCAGTCTTTAGAAAGTGAGTGTTTTCTATTTCAGAAAGATAACACTGGGCACCTGGGAAGAAAAACTCCAACGGTGAGAAACTAGACTGAAGGCAACCTATAATGAAGCTGTTAAAATTTTCTAGGCGAAAGAAAATGAGGGTCAAAATTAAGGCAGTGAAATCGGAAGGGAAGAGATAGAATCGAGAGATACTTAGGAGGTAGAATGGATACTCTATAACAACATGGATGGTGAATGAGAGAATAAAAATACTTGAAGGTGAATCCCAAGTTTCTAGTTGGGAAGCTTGGACAGAGAAGTGTTGGGTAGAAGATGAAAAACAATTTAATTTGGGACATACAGATAAAGATGGTCAACTCATAGCCAGCAGCAACTGGTGATACTAATGAAGCAAAGTATTTCCCTGACCCCTTCATGGGCGGGAAATGGAGTTCATGGGTGCTAGAACTAGCTGGCCACTTTGGTGCTGGCAGGGGTGGACTCCACTCTCTCGGTCCTGCTGCGTTTCACCCCTTGTGGGAGGGGGAGAACAGGTGAGTGGGTGCAGGAGCCAGGGTGAGTGCTTTTGGGCACTGGCAAGAGCTAAACTTTGTGTGGGTCCTGCAGCAGCATCTAGGGGAGTGCCCACTACCTCTGAAGCTTCAGAAGGAGTGCTACCATGCCCTTTTAGCTTTCCCATCTGTGGATCGCTTAAGTGTTAACAGCTCAGTGGAGGGTCAGTGTGACAGCCTTTTGTACCTGCACTCGTGGCATCTGAATTCTTGTCTGGCATCCTGGAGTAATGAGGTAGCATGAAAGAATTGGAAATGGTAAATGTGGGGGATTTTGTTGATGATGAGAGTGGCTTTCAGCTGGAAGGGGAGCTGAAAAGGGGAAAGAGCAGGAAGGTGAACTTCCCCTAGAGCAGGAAGGTGAACTTCCCCTGGAGTCTGGTCATCCCCAGCTGGACTCGCTCCAAGGCTATGCCGTCAAGCTGTCCCCCTGAAGTCAAGCTGCTTCTCTCCAGTGTCCAACCATAGTCTCCGACATCCAGCTGCTTTTCCTCTCTCTGTTGGCTGAGCCTGGGGTTTTTATGGGCATAGGATGGGGAATGGGGTGGACCATGGGTGGTTTTGGAAAAGGCAACATTCAAATGGGACAACAGGGATTTTTACTCCTACTTTCTGCCACGGTATTAGACTTTGCAGCTTGAGGGTGGGATCCTTGCTGGGGACCTGCCCTCTTCTCCCCAGAGTTTCCCTGCCTCTGGTCCCTATCAATAATCTGCAGTTCAGGGAAAAAATGAACTTATCTTTATCTTTCTGTGATGCTTCAAGTGACTCTATTATCTTGCAATGTCTTAGGGTCATCATAATTAACATCATGTTGTTAGACCATAAATGTTTAACAATGCAGGTTATAGAGAGCTGTGCTTAATGGAAAGCTGAACACAGATTATTCATTGAGATACTAACATGTGCCTAGCACAACAATGCTAGGTAAAGAAAAAGCAAGCAAACAAATAAACAAGGGAAAAATAAAAAGACATATCCCTTGCTTAATTTTTTTATTATCTTAAGCCTAGAGGAGATATTACAAGTGGTCAGAATACCAATGTTAGGATTCTGACCTTTCACTTACTATGTGACCTAGGACAAGATACATAACTTTTTAGTGCTTGGGTTTTTTCATTTGTAAAATATTATTTGTAGACTATTAGTGTATTTCTCATTAAGGAGTTATGCGGCTTAGCTAGGGTTAAACAAGATAAAACTATTTACTTCATTCTGAAAGTATAAAATAAATTTCTTTAGGAAATAATGTATGCATTGTGATCTATTTAATAAGTTTCACTGTTACTTTATTTGGTTTCCAGGTAATACCAAATAATAATGTGTCTATTTGAATTGCAAAAAATCAAGCTGGTTTGAATTAAAGAAGTGTGAAAAACTCCTAGGTTGGCAAAATATGTAACACTTCTATCAATTAAAAATGGGTAAAATGTGTTAAAAAATAATGAAAAGTTCATGCTTTAATTGAACTGGCTTTTTTCAAAAGCCTATATTTTTACGAAGCTTAATAAAACAAAAGTTGAAATGGTGCCCATTATGAAATCTGTGTTAATTGTTATCATTCCCATAAAGTTCAGATGACTAAAAAAATGCATACTACCTGCCTTTCATTTTCTCTGTATTTATTTTTCTGTATATATTCACCATGGCAAACAGAGCATTTACTAAATTGAAAACTTCCTTTAAACACACTAGAAACTTTTGACACAAGATTGCTAGAATTATAGTGTATTTTTGTCAATCTAACAAAACTTCCTTCATTCTTCCTGATTTCAACTACAAGACTGTTTCTCTACTTATCTCCAATACCGTCATCATCTTAAATATCATTGTGCTGGAAGGCATTGCAATATTAATTAAAAATACAGTCTAATTATTTACCCTAGTTGGTTCATACAAACCTCTTTGGTATAATCAGTGGACTCCCTTAAGGGGTTTCACGGTATTTCGGAGTGAAATAGAAAGGTTTGTTACTGACTTGCACTTGGCTCATGAGTGTAATTAAGTCTAACCTACAATTCACCTTTAGGTCACTAGATCAAATACAACTTATCTGGGCAATGTCCAAAGGTATGTGCTGATGTTGACTGAGTGCTGACGGGCGGCATACATAAATGAATGGAACTTTTAATTTACCTCCAGGCGTCTCGGAGAACATTCTGGGTGTTTCACAGAGTCAGAGGGAAAGCAGAGGGCAGCCAAATAGGTCTTTCATTTTAGACAGTCCCCAGGACAAAGCAGCACAAACCAAGCTGAAAGAGCTGTTCAGATGGCTGAAGGTGTTTGGCGACAACCTCTTCCCACTTCTGGCCTTGGTGCTAACCTAAAGTTGCAGGACAACCTTTTCTAGCTGTTGGTGTTGTGCTACGAAGCCTCCTGGATGTGCCTGGGGCTCAGTCATCGGAGAGATTGCCTTCTCAAGTAAAGCAGTGAAGTGTTTCCAGGCCCAGCGCAGTGCTCAGATCCAGGCTTCAAAACTAGGTCCTTGGGCTCTTCTGGCATAACAAGGGCTCAATTGATTTCTCAAGGAGACTCAAAGGGTCCATTTGTCTTTCTCACAAATATGTTTTAGAAAGTGTGACAGTAAGGCCGGGTGCAGTGGCTCAGGCCTGTAATTCCAGAACTTTGTAAGGCTGAGGTGGGTGGATTGCTTGAGCACCACAGTTTGAGACCAGCCTGAACGACAGAGTGGAACCCCATCTCTAATATATATATATATAAATATATTATATTATATAAATTATAATATATATTATAATATAATTTTTAAAATTATATTATATCTTGGTGCTGACACAAGAGATTGAACTGGGAGGCAGAGATTGCATGGAGACGGAGATCATGCACTGACTCAAATATATATAAATATATATATATTATATATATATATATAATATATTATATATATAATATATATAAAATACATAATTTGTATATATAATCATAATATATTATATATATTTAATATATATAATAAATATAATGGCAGCATGTGCCTGTAGTCCTAGCTACTCAAGAACCTGAGGTGGGAGGATCACTTGAACCTGGAAGGTGGAGGTTGCAGTGAGCCGAGATCAAGCCACTGCACTCTAGCCTGGGCAACTGAGCAAGACCCTGTTTCAAACAAAAAATAAATAAATAAATAAAGGAATAAAATGTTCTTGACTCCCATTTTAAGACAAAAATCAGTGTCTGAAACTACTCAGTTTGAAACATTGAATTGCCTGGCCTAAGGAAGAAAAGAAGTTCATAAGCAGCCCCATAAGGTCGTAAGAGCTTGGAAAATGGAAATCAATGGTAAAAATACTTCTAAACATTGAAATTGATTAGAAATTATAGTGGCTTGGGCCGGGCATGGTGTCTTATGCCTATAATCTCAGCACTTTGGAAGGCTGAGGTGGGCAGATAACTTGAGGCCAGGAATTCGAGACCAGTCTGGCCAACATGGCAGAACCCTGTCTCTACTAAAATACAAACATTAGCCGGGCATGGTGATGCACGCCTGTAATCCTAGCTACTTAGGAGGCTGAGGCACAAGAATTGAACCTGGGAGGCAGAGATTGCAGTGAGCGGAGATCATGCCACTGTACTCAAGCCTGGGTGACAGAGCAAGACTCTGTTTTAACAAAACAAAAGAAATTACAGTGGCTGAACTGTAAATTTCTTGGTGGATATTGTGGGAAATGAGAAGAAAATGGTAGTTTAGGCGACATATGGAAGGCTTTGAATATCTCGAGTGTTTTTTTGTTTTTTGTTTTTTTAAATATCCAAGCCAGTGGTGTAGTTTTACCTGCATAAGCAACTCAACAGAAAGATTTCAATTAATCTAGAATTGAGTGGGAATAGGTATTTTGTATTATTTTCCTAATTGAATTGAACCTAAAATTTTGGTTAAGAATTCCAGGTAGAAATGGACTAATTATGTTTCATAATTCAACAGGTGTTTGCAGTCAGAAAGGTAAATCAAGACGCTGTAGGTTTACCTGAGGAAGATAGTAGATGGTGTCTCCCTTGGGGTGATCTGTGAAGAGGAAAAGAATAAAGCAACCAGAGATTGTGGCCTTTGGGTTTCTGCCTGCTGAGAAATGACAAATAGAATCCCAGCCAGCTGGAAGCTCTGATTCACAGAAACAGGAGAGGTCATGTGAGATATAAAGTCAACCAGAAAGGGCTACATGTATAGTTGCTAAGTTTTATTTTAAAACCTGTTAATCTTGATATTGGGGAATAGAACAGGACTTCGGTGGAATCTGCTAGAAACCTTTCTAAAACAAATCACATCTGTTCCTGTGAATAAGCTGTTCATCCACCTATTCGCTTAAAATAGTATTGAGCTCCTACTATGTGCTAGTTATGAGATAAACAAAAGCAGACAGCCCCTGACCTCATGGAGCTTACAGTCAAATGAAGTGCCCAAGGACTTGCTATACAGTGGGAATGTGAGCAGAGTGTGAGGTGCAGAGAAGAGGTGGTCAATGGCCAGACCATACAGGCCCTTGGAGGCTGGGGAAAATATTTTATTTTAATATTAGAGGAAAGGAGGACCCATTGACTACGTAAAATATTTTCTTTTCATTGTATTTTGAAATGGAGTCTCACTCTGCTGCTCAGGCTGGACTGCAGTGGTGCGATCTCAGCTCACTGCAACCTCCACCTCCTGGGTTCAAGTGATTCTCCTGCTGCAGTCTCCCAAGTAGCTGGGACTATAGGCTCATGCCAGCATGCCCTGCTAATTTTGTATTTTTTTTTTTAGTAAAGGGAGGGTTTACTACATTGGCCAGGCTGATTTCGAACTCCTGACCTCAAGTGATCTGCCTGCCTTGGCCTAGCACATTGAAAACTTTTAAGTAAGGAAATTATATGATCAGGCAGACTAGTTTCTAGGTTTTTTGTTTGTTTGTTTGTTTGTTTGTTTTCCTCCTGCATCTTCATGGGATTTTTTTGGATGCCCAGTTTCTCCCTGCTGACCATGTAGATGCAGTTTTCTAATGACCTCAGAAAATTGACTAGGGCGTGAAAGCTGTTGTGTTGATGAACTGCAGAAATGGAAAAGGATGAAGAGACCACGTTTTCAGTTTAGTTTGGACCCTCACCACCTTCCACTGGATCGCACAGTAGTTTCATTAGTTGGCCAGGGTCTGATGCTTGTCTTTCCTGCCAGACAAATTTTCTCAAACAATTGCTCATGGCATGGCCCTATCCAGAACTTCCACCAGGGCCCTAGGGCCACAGTGCCAGACCACCTTACCGGAGCAACTCAGGTCATCCATGGAATGGTTCCTGTTGGTCTTCTATATGTTATTGGCCATAAAATTTGCAAAACATCACTTCTTAAACTCATTCAATGGATTGCCAGTTTAATGAGATGTTTACAGTTTCCCCATTAAAAAAAAATTGGCTGAGTTTGATAGCTCACACCTGTAATCCCAGCACTTTGGGAGGCCAAGGCAGGTGGATCACATGAGGTCAGGGGTTTGAGACCAGCTTGGCCAACATGGTGAAACCTTGTCTCTACTAAAAAATATATAAAAAATTAGGTGGATATGGTGGTGTGTGCCTGTAGTCCCAACTACTCTGGAGACTGAAGCACAAGAATCACTCGAACCTGGGAGGTGGAGGTTACAGTGAGCCACGATCATGCCACTGCACTCCAGCCTGGGCGACAGAACAAGACTCCATCTCAAAAAAANTAAAAATACTTCTAAACATTGAAATTGATTAGAAATTATAGTGGCTTGGGCCGGGCATGGTGTCTTATGCCTATAATCTCAGCACTTTGGAAGGCTGAGGTGGGCAGATAACTTGAGGCCAGGAATTCGAGACCAGTCTGGCCAACATGGCAGAACCCTGTCTCTACTAAAAATACAAACATTAGCCGGGCATGGTGATGCACGCCTGTAATCCTAGCTACTTAGGAGGCTGAGGCACAAGAATTGAACCTGGGAGGCAGAGATTGCAGTGAGCGGAGATCATGCCACTGTACTCAAGCCTGGGTGACAGAGCAAGACTCTGTTTTAACAAAAACAAAAAGAAATTACAGTGGCTGAACTGTAAATTTCTTGGTGGATATTGTGGGAAATGAGAAGAAAATGGTAGTTTAGGCGACATATGGAAGGCTTTGAATATCTCGAGTGTTTTTTTGTTTTTTGTTTTTTTAAATATCCAAGCCAGTGGTGTAGTTTTACCTGCATAAGCAACTCAACAGAAAGATTTCAATTAATCTAGAATTGAGTGGGAATAGGTATTTTGTATTATTTTTCCTAATTGAATTGAACCTAAAATTTTGGTTAAGAATTCCAGGTAGAAATGGACTAATTATGTTTCATAATTCAACAGGTGTTTGCAGTCAGAAAGGTAAATCAAGACGCTGTAGGTTTACCTGAGGAAGATAGTAGATGGTGTCTCCCTTGGGGTGATCTGTGAAGAGGAAAAAGAATAAAGCAACCAGAGATTGTGGCCTTTGGGTTTCTGCCTGCTGAGAAATGACAAATAGAATCCCAGCCAGCTGGAAGCTCTGATTCACAGAAACAGGAGAGGTCATGTGAGATATAAAGTCAACCAGAAAGGGCTACATGTATAGTTGCTAAGTTTTATTTTAAAACCTGTTAATCTTGATATTGGGGAATAGAACAGGACTTCGGTGGAATCTGCTAGAAACCTTTCTAAAACAAATCACATCTGTTCCTGTGAATAAGCTGTTCATCCACCTATTCGCTTAAAATAGTATTGAGCTCCTACTATGTGCTAGTTATGAGATAAACAAAAGCAGACAGCCCCCTGACCTCATGGAGCTTACAGTCAAATGAAGTGCCCAAGGACTTGCTATACAGTGGGAATGTGAGCAGAGTGTGAGGTGCAGAGAAGAGGTGGTCAATGGCCAGACCATACAGGCCCTTGGAGGCTGGGGAAAATATTTTATTTTTAATATTAGAGGAAAGGAGGACCCATTGACTACGTAAAAATATTTTCTTTTCATTGTATTTTGAAATGGAGTCTCACTCTGCTGCTCAGGCTGGACTGCAGTGGTGCGATCTCAGCTCACTGCAACCTCCACCTCCTGGGTTCAAGTGATTCTCCTGCTGCAGTCTCCCAAGTAGCTGGGACTATAGGCTCATGCCAGCATGCCCTGCTAATTTTTGTATTTTTTTTTTTTAGTAAAGGGAGGGTTTACTACATTGGCCAGGCTGATTTCGAACTCCTGACCTCAAGTGATCTGCCTGCCTTGGCCTAGCACATTGAAAACTTTTAAGTAAGGAAATTATATGATCAGGCAGACTAGTTTCTAGGTTTTTTGTTTGTTTGTTTGTTTGTTTGTTTTCCTCCTGCATCTTCATGGGATTTTTTTGGATGCCCAGTTTCTCCCTGCTGACCATGTAGATGCAGTTTTCTAATGACCTCAGAAAATTGACTAGGGCGTGAAAGCTGTTGTGTTGATGAACTGCAGAAATGGAAAAGGATGAAGAGACCACGTTTTTCAGTTTAGTTTGGACCCTCACCACCTTCCACTGGATCGCACAGTAGTTTCATTAGTTGGCCAGGGTCTGATGCTTGTCTTTCCTGCCAGACAAATTTTCTCAAACAATTGCTCATGGCATGGCCCTATCCAGAACTTCCACCAGGGCCCTAGGGCCACAGTGCCAGACCACCTTACCGGAGCAACTCAGGTCATCCATGGAATGGTTCCTGTTGGTCTTCTATATGTTATTGGCCATAAAATTTGCAAAACATCACTTCTTAAACTCATTCAATGGATTGCCAGTTTAATGAGATGTTTACAGTTTCCCCATTAAAAAAAAATTGGCTGAGTTTGATAGCTCACACCTGTAATCCCAGCACTTTGGGAGGCCAAGGCAGGTGGATCACATGAGGTCAGGGGTTTGAGACCAGCTTGGCCAACATGGTGAAACCTTGTCTCTACTAAAAAATATATAAAAAATTAGGTGGATATGGTGGTGTGTGCCTGTAGTCCCAACTACTCTGGAGACTGAAGCACAAGAATCACTCGAACCTGGGAGGTGGAGGTTACAGTGAGCCACGATCATGCCACTGCACTCCAGCCTGGGCGACAGAACAAGACTCCATCTCAAAAAAAAAAAACTCACCTAAAAAAAAAAAAAAAAAAAAAAAAAAGAGGCAGGGGAGTCTATTAGTCAAATACATCACGAAAACAAATCCTAAGTATAATATCTTCACTCTTCATGAGGCATTTAATGTACTTAGCCTCACTAAAGGCTCCAAGAAGTCCTGCAAAAATGTGATTAACTCAACACTTCCCAAGCATGATCAATGTTAAACCCTTTTCTGCACCTAATCATGGTTACTTGGTTGAACAGTTTAGAAAACACTGCCCTAGTTCCCAGTTTAACCTCTTTGAACTTCTCTTGCTATGGCTCTGTTTATGCTGTTTCTCCCTTTTGAATGCCCAGTTTGGATGGCCTTTTGGATTCTCCCTTTGGGAAAAATCATCATTATCCCTGCTATCTTTCCAAGCTCATCCAACTGAGATGTCACCTCCTTTATGAAGCCCACTCTAATGATTCTAGCTCAGATTGACATTGCTTTTCCTCTAACTCTTGAGGCACTTTTTTAGCTGGGCTATTTGGTGTTCCTTTACTACTACTTTATATTGTTCCTTTCACCATTTATGTTTATAATGGCATTCTTTTCTTTACTATGCAAAAACCAGCTTTAAAGTTTCTTGAAGGGATTGATGGTTCTAATTTTTAGGTTGGAAGGCAAAATCATGAAGAAACATGAGCTTTGGATCAAGACGGTTATTTCAGTCACATTTTGGTTAATCAGCTGCATGACTTTGGGCAAATTACCCAACTTCACTAAGCTTTAGCTTTCTTTTATCTGTAAAATGGGGACAATGAACTCTCCACCTCTTGGAGGTGTTGTGAAGAGTAAATGAGACTATGTACAGTGTCTGACACATTGTAAGCAATCCATACATGTCAGATGCTGTCATTATTGTTATTATTATCACATCAGTGTCTAAGACTGTTATGAAAAAGGTCCCTTTTTTGTTATAGTGACTGTACATGCCCAATATTCTGGGAAATCAAAATTCCTCAATATTCTGAATATTTTAGCATTCAAAGAGGCTCCCTCTCTCTTTGCAAAGGCAGAGAGAGGTATGTTAGATATATTCATTGTCTAGCAAAGAATGGTCTTCATCCCAGAGACAGAGAGCCTGTTGCTGTGACTGCCACATTCACTGGATGTTCTGGTCCATCCAGACTGTAATAGTGAATTTCACGTGCGAACACATAGTCCAAAGCATTCTGACTTCTGGTTCAATATAAGTGCTGTGTCTTTTTTGTCTTTTTTTTTTTTTTTTTTTTTTTTTTTTTT
>NW_016804792.1:1331914-1337135 GCF_001698545.2 Rhinopithecus bieti | reverse complement strand
TTTTTTTTTTTTTTTTTTTTTTTTTGTCTTTTCTGGCGACACAGTCTCGCTCTGGAGTGCAGTGGTGCGATCCTGGCTTACTGCAACCTCCACCTCCTGGCTTCAAGCGATTCTCCTGCCTCAGCCTCCCAAGTTTCTGGAATTACAGGCATGCACCACCATGGCCAGCTAATTTTTAAAAATCGTTTTAATTTTTTTAGTAGAGACAGGGTTTTACTATGTTGTCCAGGCTGGTCTTGAACTCCTGGCCTCAAGTGATCTGCCTGCCTCAGCCTCCCAAAGTGCTGGAATTACAGGTGTGAGTCACTACACCTGGCCAAGTGCTGTGTCTTGCATGAAGACGTACTTGGTCCCTCCCTGTGGCTGGCTTGTCCACCTGGTATACCTGACCTGGACATCAGAGGACTTGTAGGTGTAAGTCAGTGACTGGGCAGATTCAGCCCTTTAGTTGATTTAGGTTAAATTTCGCTTGAATTCACGTGATTGTTTACAATAAAATAGTTCAGCAAAATAAAATGTCAAGAGTCCTTTTATATTTTGCATGATAAATATATATAAATCAAGAAAAAAGAACTTCTGTTTATTCACTAAATGTTTATTGAGTGACTACTATTTACTGGACACAGTTATATGGCCATTGTTATACAACAGTATACAAAACACAGACATCCCTGTTGTAATGGAGCCGAATTCTGATGGGAGAAGAGATAAATCAAACAAGGGAATGAACCAATATATTACATACCAAAAGGTGGTAAGTACTGTGAAAAAATTAAAGCAGGACATGGAAGACAGAGAGTTGGGAAGGTCAAGGAAATGCTTTCTGTTACAATGACATTTGAGCACAGGTGTGAAGGAGAATCTGGGAAGTACGTGGCTTAAGGAAATTCTCAAATGGTAAAGGATCATGTCACTTGATAGACAAGAGAAGGAAGCTGAGATAAAGAAAAAGAATGGTTTGAAGCTAGCTAAAAAACATGCCAGATTTTCTGGCCAAGTAAACAAGTCTTTTTGCAAAGGAATTCAAAAGCCAGTGGCGGGCTTGAAGGAGAGGCACCACATTTGTGTTTTTGGAAGATTACTCTGGCAGTGCCAGGTGGAGAATGGGTTGAGGAGAGTGAAGTAGATCCAGAGGAAGAGGAAGAGGGAGAAGCTTAGGTGACTGACGGGTGCTGTCATTTCCAGGCTGGCCACGCTGGAAGAGGAGCAGGCTTGCTGAGAAAGACAACCACTTAGGTCAGTTCTGGAAGGACACCATTGGGGCAGTCCAAGAGAGAGTCTCTCCAGTGCAGATGGGAGCAGTCAGTTGAAGTAGAACCTCCCTGGAGAGGTTTTTTGTTTGTTTGTTTGTTTGTTTTGACAGTTTCCCTCTTGTTACCCAGGCTGGCATGCAATGGCACGATCTCAGCTTACTGCAACCTCCGCTTCCGGGGTTCAAGTGATTCTCCTGCCTTCGCCTCCCGAGTAGCTGGGATTACAGGCATGCGCCACCATGCCCGGCTAATTTTTGTATTTTTTGTAGAGACAGGTTTTTGCCATGTTGGCCAGGCTGGTCTTGAACTCCTGACCTCAGGTGATTCACCCTCCTCAGCCTCCCAGAGTGTTGGGATTACAGGCGTGGGCCACCACACCCAGGCCCCTGGAGAGGTTTTAAAGCTGGTGGCTTATGGATGGTGACTGGGGCCATAATGAGAGGGCACGACTTTATCAGGGAGCACCTTAGAGTGAGAAAGAAGACGACTGAAAATAGAGACGTAGGAAGGCTGAAGATCTAAGACCTGAAGGAGGAGCCAGAAAGGAGGCCAGAAGACACCCTGGAGCCTGTGAAAACCTGGAGGCTGCCCACCGGATAGCATAATGATCAAGACTACAGGTTCTGGTGTCCAACACACCTGGCTTTGAATCCTGATTTCCCCACTAAAACTGACATGACTTTCGGTACTGTCTTGCAAGGTGATTGGGAGGGATTACATGTACCATGTTTAAAATCTTTAGCACTTTGTCTGGCTTTAGTAGGTGCTCAGTAAAGTGGTACGTGTGGAAAGGGATATGGAGAGGCACATGGATGGAAATGGAGATGGAGACAGAGACGGAGGTATTCTCTAAAAATGTTCAACTCGAAGTCCTTGGCAGCATTAGCAGAAGGAGTGGCAGCATCTCAGCTAGCATGCCAGACTAGGATCTGCTGTAACTCTACACAGCCCAGAGCCTGTCATGCCCTCGGGTAATGTAATGAAAGGTGTTTTCCTCTCTTCAGAACAGGTGCTCAACTGATACAATTTAGAGTCTCAAATTCCAGAGCTTAATTGTTTGTTCTACATACAAGTTAGCCACGCTCAGAACACCTGTGGACTAAGTTCTTTTGATGCACCAAAGCCTGTCTTTTATTAAGCCCTTTGCGGGCAGTCAAAATAAGACCAAATGTCCATGTGTCGCTGCATAACCATGCGGACATGAAACAAGTCAGCCAGCCTGAGGACTGCACAGTAAGTGCTTAAAATAGCAAGTGAATCCTTAGGCTCTGGAAAATATGGTTACATGATAAATGTAACCAGAGTTAGAGATGAAATAACATTAAATATTTTATATATATAGAAACTTGCCTACACACACGTAAAATTCCCTATTAGTTGTACTTGAGGTTTAGTCATGTTGAATCAATAAAAAATGATTTAGAGCGGATGGTTTTCAAAAGCTGGTTGTGCTTTCAGTCTCCCATAAAGAAGTTAAAATTAATTTTAATATGTTGATGGTGCTTATTGATGATAATATTCGTAATAAATATCCATCGGAAAAATTCTCCGGCACATCTATGTGACAGAGAGGTCAAGAATGTTAATGACGATCAGGACTACAAAATGCAATCCAGTCAATTACTTTAATTAAATCTAAAACTACTTTATGTCTTCTCATTTATGTAGTAAACTGATAGTGGAGAAAAGGGCACCATCTTTATCTGGCTCATTGTAGAGTCCAAAGATGCAGTCTCAGATTGTGTTTTAACATTTGTAGCTCTGATATCCTTGTGGAATATTTAAAGTAATTATGGGTCTTATGAGTAATGCTCCTGCTTCTATAACAAGAAGAAAAGGTGGAGATTTCCCTTTGAATGCCGTTTTGTAGAAGCAGAGCTTTCTCTTCACAGACACTAATCTTGTATTTACAGACTGGGTTATATTTGGTAGAGCCAACATTCCAGGGTAAATGGTAGAAACGTCTACATTTCAGTGAATCCTTTTTAATTATATTGTTTGGGATCAGAAGAAAAAGAACACAGCTGTCTGAAGTTCTCCCTACCACAGAGGTTCAAGTGCTTATAACCCAGTCATCACAGCCATGCAAAATGCCTTTTTATTAATTGTGGTGTCTTACAAAAGTTGGCATCACCTATATGTTTAGGTTATTAAACTGGGAGAATAGAAAGGTGAGTATTTTAGAAAATGAATCAGTTAATAAATGAGCAATTCATTCAGTTTTTCCATGAATATTAATAGCATGTAGTGACTATTGTGTGTCATGTAGTGTTATGGGCATCTGAACACAGCTGTAAACCACACAGACAAAATCCAGTCTGGACCTCAAGGGATTCACATTTTAGCTTGAAGGAAATGAGGAAACCACAAAAAAAGTAAACTGAATTATATCAGATAAGGCAAAAACTATGCCAACCCCCCCCCAAACAAACACCAAAGCAGGATGATGGTAGGTTGACCAGCTTTTCCTAGTTTGTCCAGGGCTGCCCTGGTGTTAGCACAGAAAATCTTGTGTCCCAGGTGAACCTTCAGTCCCAGGCAAACTGGGATGATTGGCCATCTTAGTAATGGGAAAGAGAGCAACTAAATGAGAATTTATTTTGGATGAGTGGTCAGGGAAGGCCTCTCTGGGGAGGTGATACTTGAGTTGGGATAAGAGCAATGCAGGACCCAGAGCAGTGACTCACACCAGTAATCCCAGCACTTTGGGAGGCTGTAGTGGGAGGATCACTTGAGCTCATGAGTTTGAGACCAGCCTGGGCAACTTGGACAAACCTTGTCTCTACCAAAAAAAAAAAAAAAAAAAAAATTAGTCAGGCATGATTGTTACTGGGGAGGCTAAGGTTGGTAGCCTCTGAGCCTGGAGAGGTCAAGGCTGCAGTGAGATGTGATAGCACCAAAGTGCTCCAGCCTGGGTGACAGCGTAAAACCCTGTCTCAAATAAATAAATGGAGCAATACAAAGGAGCTCCCTTCATATACCTGCAGATCCCTCAGGATGAGGTTCATCTCCTGGTGGTCTTTCAAAACAAGGGATTCGTGCTTTGAGAAGAAGAATAAACATTTATGGAAAGTTATCTGTGAGACAAACAGTGTAAATATGTTATCTCATTTAATTCCTATAGCCCCAAGTGGTAGGTAGGTTTTATTATTTCCATTTTACATGTTAAACATTAAGTGATAAATAATGTCTGAAGTCTTGAAGCTAATAGAAAATGGCAATAAGATCTTTCTCTGCTTGAATTCAAAGCCCCCAGGAGGTAGTGTGAAAAGTGAGTTTTTGGGAAGAAAAACCACTTTCTGCTTGGAGAAGAGATGAAAATGGATCTTTCATTTATGGATCTCAGGCTCTTGCTATACAGCCCATGAAACCTCCTCTAAACAGGACTGGCTTGGACATTATCCTTTAACTACTCTAGATCTGACAGCGTCGGGGCTAAGCAGCCTCTCTAAGATAACTCTTGAACTCAGGACTGCTTGTGGAAATAGAAAAGACTATGATGATGGGAACTGGAGTTTCTGCAAATCACAGGTAAGAGGGAAGGAATATAAACTTTTATCATTACTATGGTCCTACTTTACCTCTGAGTTAGTGTTGCATATGGATGAATGAGAGGCATGTATCTTTGTCTTATAATTTAGCTTTTGGGGTGTGTGTGTTCTTTAAATCTTCTTAGAGAAGACCTCATGTATCATGTCTTTGGATTTTCCATTGCAGCTAACACAGATGCTTGCATGTAGAATGAAATTCATAAATATTTGTTGAAATTCAAATATTTGGAGGTTCAGCATTGGCATACTGATGAAGTTAAGGTTTTGCTTTTAAAGTGATTTTTATAAGAGAATCTCTGAGGTGACTCACTCCTGGGTTTGACTAACAACTATTTTGGACTTTGAAAAAAAATTCCTTGCCATAGTTATATATATGTAGTTATATATATAGCTATATATATAGTTATTTTATATATA
>NW_016804792.1:1297350-1330293 GCF_001698545.2 Rhinopithecus bieti | reverse complement strand
TTAGATAAAATTCAGTGACAGATTTCTGAATGCCTTGCCTTACTTATTTTGCATTCTCTCTAGGGCCTGAATTTTTATTTTATATTTTATATTATATATTTCCAGTTTTCAATAAATATGTATGAGATACACAAGGTAGTAGGAAAAGTAAAATAAATAAAATGGTACTTGAAGAAGTCCAGATGTTGGAATTACTATACAAAACTTTAAGTCAGCTACTATGAATAGTTTTAAAAAAGGAAGGAAAACATATTTAGAGAACTAAATGAAAGCATGAAAATAATACTTCACCAAGTAGAGAATTTCAATGAATAGATAGAAATTGTCAAAAAGAAAAATAGAAATCTAAAATCAAAAAATACAATAATTGAAATAAAAATTTGCTACAGTTGCCCAACAGCATATACGAACCGACAGAAGAAAGAATCAGTGATCCTGAAGATAGTTCAACTGAGATTATCTAGTATCAGGAAGAAAAAGGAAAAAGAAATGAATAAAAATGAATCTATGGGACACTATCTAGTGTACTAAAATATATGTAATAATCACAGAAGAGGAGAGAAGAAAGGTTGAAAGTATATTTGAGAAAATAATAGCTGAAAACTTCCCAAACTTGATAAAAAACGTGAACTTGTACATTCAAAAATTTTAAAAAGCTCCAAGTAAAATTAACACAAATTAATCCACACCTGGATACATTATAAACTATCAAGACAGAGAATATCTTGAAAGCAACAGAAGAATCATAGAGTCCACAGTAAGATTTAACAGTTGACTTCTGATAAAAACCCATGAATATCAAAAGGCTACCGTTTACATATTCGAAAGGATGATAGAAAGACTATTCATCAAGACTTCTATATTAAATGAAACTTTTCTCCAAATATAAAGAATAAATAAAATCATTTCCAGAGTAGGAAAAACTGAGAGATTGCTACTAGCAGACCTGCCCTACAAGAACTACTAAAGAGAGAGTCCTTCAGGCTGAAATGAAAGAACATTAGAGAGTAACTGATAAATGTACTACATAAGTAAATAAAAAATATAGTATAAATGTATTTTGTTTGTAAATCCTTTATTCTTTTATTTAAATGCCTACTTCATAAAGCAAGAATTATAAAACTGTGTTTACGGGCTTACACTGCATAAAGATACAAGTTAACTGACAAAATTGCACAAAGGAGAGAGAAGAAATGGAGCTATATCAAAACAAAATTTTAGTACTATTGAACTTAAGTTGGTAATAATTTGAACTAGATTGTTCTAAATTTGGATGTTGATCATAATATATGGGGCAACAACTAAGAAAATTTTTAAAAAATGGTAAAACAAGCAGCAAGGATATTAAAACAATATACTATGCAATATGTATAAAATAAGGCAATAATGGATGAATAGAGGAATCAAATATGGTATAAGATACATAGAAAACAAATAGCAAAGTGGGAGATATAAACTTACCCTATTTGTAATTATTTAATAGAAATGGGTTAACCACTCCAGTAAAAAGGCAGAGATTGGCAAAATGGACAAAAAACATAATCCAGCTCTATGCTGTCTACAAGAGACACACTTTAGATTCAAAGATGCAAATTCATTGAAAGTTAAAGGATGGAAACAAACTAGGCAAACAGTAACCAAAGGAGAACTGGAGTGGCTTTCTTGAAGATGAAATAGACTTCAAGACAAGAATTGTTACTAAAGACAAAGATAGACATTTTATAGTAATAAAAGGGTCAATCCATCTGAAAGACTTTAAAATTAAAACATGTATGTACCCATCCTGACAAGAGAGAAATAAAACTCTCTTTGAAGATGACATGATCTTGTTCACAGAAAATCTCAAGGAATTTATTAAAAATTCATTAGTGCTAATAGTTGAGTTTAGCAAGGTTGCGGAATACAGGATCAATATATCAGTATGTAATATAATCAATAAATTCTATTTTTATATGCTAGCAATGAACAAGTTGAAAATGAAATTAAGACAACAATTCTATTTTAACACGTATCAAAAAGAATAAAATATTTATGAATAAATTTAACAAGAAAGAGCAAAAATGCTTTCACTAACAAACTGCCCCCAACATTTTTTGAAAGAAATTTTAAAAGGCCCTTCAAATAATTGACAAATTATCCTATGTTCATGATTTGGAAGACAAGACTTGATATAGTTCAGATGGCAATCCTCCCCTAAATGGTCCACAGATTCAAGACATTCCCTTTCAAAATCTTAGTTGCTTCCCCCTCTGCATTAAATAACTAGTTGGTCCTAAAATTTAAATAGAAATGCAAGGGATCAAGAATGGACAAAACAAAAAACCTTGAAAAAGAACAAAATTAGGGGACTAACATTTCTCAACTTGAAAATTTAGGTACAAGGCCGGGCGCGGTGGCTCAAGCCTGTAATCCCAGCACTTTGGGAGGCCGAGACGGGCGGATCACGAGGTCAGGATATCGAGTCCATCCTGGCTAACACGGTGAAACCCCGTCTCTACTAAAAAATACAAAAAACTAGCCGGGCGAGGTGGCGGGCGCCTGTAGTCCCAGCTACGTGGGAGGCTGAGGCAGGAGAATGGCGTGAACCCAGGAGGTGGAGCTTGCAGTGAGCTGAGATCCGGCCACTGCACTCCAGCCTGGGCGACAGAGCGAGACTCCGTCTCAAAAAAAAAAAAAAAAAAAAAAAGAAAATTTAGGTACAGTAATTAAGATAGTGTGGTTCTGGCATAAGGATAGATATTTAGATCAATGGAACAAAATGGAAAGTTCAGAAATAACCCTTACATGTTCAGTGAATTAATTTTTGACTGGGGTGGCAAGTCAATGGAGGAAAGAATAATCCCCCAAAATGATGCCAGAACAATTGGAAATCCACTTGCAAGAGTAAATTTAGACACTCTCTCCTGCATCATATCCAAAAATTACCTCAAAATGGATCATAGACCTAAAGGTAAGTGCTAAAACTGTAAAACTGAATTAGGCAGTGGTTTCCTAGATGGTACCAAAAGCAAAAGCAACAATAGAAAAAAATAAGTACATTTTATTTTATTTTTATTTTTATTTGTTTATTTATTTTTTTGACACAGGGTCTCACTCTGTCACCCAGACTGGACTGCAGTGGCACGATTATAGCTCACTGCAGCCTCAACCTCCCAGGCTCAAGGAATCCGCCCATCTCAGCCTCTTCATTAGCTGGGACCACAGGTGTGTGCCACCAGTCCTGGCTAATTATTTTATTTTATTCTGTAGAGGTGGAATCTCACTTTGTTGCTCAGGCTAGTTTCAAACTCCTGGCCTGAAGTGATCGGCCCACCTCAGCCTCCCAAAATGCTAGTATTACAGGAACAAGCCACTGTGCCTGGCCTAATTTGACTTTATTAAGGATAACAAAAAAACTGCTGTGCTTTAGAACACCACCAAAAAGGTAAAAACAGATTGGCATGTGGTTCATGCCTGTAATCCCTACACTTAGGTAGGCTGAGGTGGGCTGATTGCTTGAGCCCAGGAGTTGGAGACCATGGGCAACATGGCAAAATGCCCTCTCTGCAAAAAAAAAAAAAAAAAAAAAAAAATTAGCTGGGCACGGTGGTGTGCGCCTGTTGTCCCAGCTACCTGGGAGGCTGAGGTTGGAGGATCACCTGAGGCTGCAGTGAGCTGTGATCACACCATGCATTTCAGCCTGGGTGACAGAGTGAGACCCTAGTTCGAAAAAAAAGAAAGGAAAACACAATCCAGTGAATGTGACAGAATATTTTCAAATCGTATATCTAAGAAGAGACTTGTATCAAGCACTTTGTATAAAGTGCTCTTACAACTGAATAATAGGCCAGGTGCGGTGGCTCACGCCTGTAATTCCAGCACCTTGGGAGGCCAAGGCGGGAGGATCACCTGAGGTTGGGAGTTAGAGACCAGCCTGACCATCATGGAAAAAACCTCGCCTCTACTAAAAATACAAAATTAGCCAGGTGTGGTGGTGCGTGGCTGTAATCCCAGCTACTCGGGAGGATGAGGCAGGAGAATAGCTTGAACCCAGGAGGCGGAGGTTGTGGTGACCTGAGATTGTGCCATTGCACTCCAGCCTGGGCAACAAAAGCTAAACTCCATCTCAAAAACAAACAAAAAACAAAACAAAAAAAACCCCTGAATAATAAAAAGACAAATATGTAATTAAAAAAGGGGAAAGAATTTGAATAAGCATTTTTTTCTGAAGAAGATATACAAATGGGCATAAGTACATGAAAAGATAGTCAATATCATTAGTCTCTAGGAAAATGCAAATCAAAACCACAATGAGATTCCTGACACACCCATTAGAATGGCTGAAATTTAAAAAGACAGACAATAACAAGTGTTGGTGAGTATGTAGAGGAATTGGAACCCTCATATATTATTGGTGGAATGGTGAAATGCTACAACCTCTATAGAAAACAGTTTGGCAGTTTCTCAAAATGTTAAAGATAGAATTACCATATGATAGAGTAATTCCATGATTAGTATAAACCCAGAAGAGCTGAGAACATATGTCCACAGAAAAGCTTCTTCAAGAATGGTCTTAGCTGCATTACTCATAATAGTCAAAAAGTGGAAGTTGCCCAAATGTTCATCAACTGATGATTTGAAAAACAAAATACAATATACCAATACAATGGACATTATTTGGTCATAAAAATGAATGAAGTACAGAATTAATGCATGCTATGACACAGATAAACCTTGAAAACATTATGCTGGATGAAAGAAGCCAGGCACCAAAACCCCTGCATTGTATGATTCCATTTCTATGAAATGTCTAATGCAAGCAAGTTCATGGAGACAGAAGGTAAATTAGCGGTTGTCAGGAGCAGGGAGAGGGAAGAATAGGGAGTGATTGCTAATGGACATGGGATTTATTTTCGAGGTGTTGAAAATGTTCTGAAATTAGATACTGGTGATGTTTGTATAACTGTGGATTTACTAAAAACTGCTGAATTGTACACTTTAAGGGGATACATTTTATGGTATGCAAATTATATCTCAATGCTGTTATAAAATCTAGTAATATGCTTTGTAGGAAAATGTCTATAAAATAAACATCTTGGTAGATAAGTTTTTATAAGGTAAAAAAACAGAGGCAGGGGTTCATAATACCTACTAATATCTCATTTTCTCGTATCTGTTTTAGATGAGTGTAAGGCCATTTACCTGGACTTTTTCCCCAGCTTCAGGTAGGTCTACTCATTTGACTGAATTCTGGCCTATATGGTAAGAAAAAAATGTCTTCTGAAATTGCTCTGTTGTACTCTTAAAAGAAAATTGCTGGCTCTCTATGTCCTCCTTTCCATTTTAGGCAGGTTGAAGTGTGCACATGAGGGGTTGAGCCATTGTTTTGTTATTATTTTTGTTTTTTTGAGACAGGGTCTCAAAAAACTCTGACTCCCCAGGCTGGCATGCAGTGGCAGCCAGCCACTGCAGAAAACTTCAAAATCACATGGGTTGTTCTATAATCAGGATTAGCCTTCTACTTTAATTCTCTGTGTGCTGTTTGTCTTTCTTTCTAAAACAAATTATTCTTTTACAAAATTAAATAATTTTAAATTATTTTTAATGCCAAAAATATTGCACATGCAATGGTGTGCATTCCCCTCCGAGGCTCAAGCAATCCTCCCACCTCAACCTCCCAAAATGATAGGATTACAGGAATGAGCCAGTGTGCCTGGCTGCCATCTTTGAACTGGTCGTTAAGGGCAACAACGTCAGGAGCTGGGATGCTGGGCCACTTGATGAGTGAGCCTACAGAATCGCTCTAATGCCAGAGAGAAATACATTCTCTACCAGATATTGGCCATTGTTATTTTTGCCACTTTAAAAGCAGTCAAACCAATCTTCTCACTTATAGAATAACATCTTTGGTGTCATGATATATATTTTTAAAGATTTATTGTTCCTTCCCTTGAATCTATGTTCAGATGGTTCCAAATGAAAAACTCTGAGGGTATCAGGACACATATGACCATCCTGATCCTCTGGAAGTTTCAAGTAGGAGTTGTCTGCGTAAATAGCTAATAGAAAACATAATTTGAAACACAAGAGCAGAGTTTCAAACGGACTTTTGTGGAAGTGTGGTTCAAGTTGAGGGGAGCAAAGGAGTGCTGGAGGAAGACGTAGAGGAGGAAGGTGACCTGAGCCACCCCCTGGATGGTTAGGTGGAGAACTTCAGTAGGCGGAAGGGTGTGGCCAGGGGGGAACAGAAGAGAGGTGTGTGTAGTAGACATTAGCCAAGGTCAGAATATAACAGAGTGACTGAAGGGGAAACTGGTTGGAGATTATGCTGAACTTTTCAAGTTGACTGGTGCTGTGGATGTTTGGATTGGAGCTCAGGACAGATGTCCAAATGAGAAATTTAAGTTTGGGAATCATCTGCAAAAAATCACATGGACCACGGGGCGCGGTGGCTCCGCCTGTAATCCCAGCGCTTTAGGAGGCCGAGGCGGGCGGATCACGAGGTCAGGAGATCGAGACCATCCTGGCTAACACGGTGAAACCCCGTCTCTACTAAAAACACAAAAAATCAGCCAGGCGTGGTGGCAGGTGCCTGTAGTCCCACCTACTTGGGAGGCTGAGGCAGGAGAATGGCATGAACCTGGGAGGCGGAGCTTGCTGTGAGCTCCAGCTCAAAAAAAAAAAAAAAAAAAAAATTCACATGGATTGTTCTGTCATCAGGATTAACCTTTTCCTTTAATTCCCTGTGTGCTGTTTGTCTTTCTTTCTAAAACAAATTATTCATTTAAAAATTAATTACGGTGACTCATGCCTGTAATCCCAGCACTTTGGGAGGCTGAGGCAGGCAGATCACGAGGTCGAAAGACTGAGACCATCCTGGCCAACGTGATGAAACCCAGTCTATACTAAAAATTAATAATAATAATTTTAAATTATTTTAACGTTAATAATTTTATAAATACGAAAACAGTGGTAAAAATTTCACTTATATGTGTTAGTTACAAAACAACTCTACTTTATCAGGATACAAAAACACTGTAAGGAAATACACATTGGATGGCCGGGTGTGGTGGCTCACACCTATAATCCTAGCACTTTGGGAGGCTGAGGCAGGAGAATTGCTTGAGCCCAGGAGTTCAAGACCAGCCTAGGTAACATAACAAGACTCTATTTCTACAAAAATCCAAAAATCAGTTGGGCATGGTGGCATGTGCCTGTGGTGCCAGTTGCTCCAGAGGCTGAGATGGGAGGATTGCTTGAGCTCAATGGGGTGGGGTGGGGTGGGGGATCAAGGGAGCAGTGAGCCATGCTCATACCAGTGCACTCAGCCTGGGTGACAGAACTGGACCCTTTCTCAAAAAATAATACTTATAAATTGGAAAAGGAAATTATGCTGCCTTTACACACCTGCAAATGGTTTTCTAAGGGGTTAGTTGAAAATTATACTTTGCTTTTCTCCAGGAGTATTTACTTATAATTATCCCGGCGCCAATTTGGCACCATAATGTGAATACAATACAATACAATATGTTAATACATACAATTTTAAAGGTAAATTAGTTATTATCAAATTGTTTTTATTTTTAAATAATTTTAGAGTTACAGAAAAATTCAAAATAGTACAGAGAAGTCCTATACACTTTTCACCCAGCTTGCCCTTAAGTTAACTTCTTACTCACAGCCATGATTCCAAGAAATTAACCACAATTAAGCATAATACTATTAACTAAACTCCAGACTTTATCAGATTTTACCAGTTTTTCTTCTAATTGTTTTGTGTATGTGTGTGTTCCAGAATCCAGTCACCGATCTAAAATCGCTGGTAGTCTTTAAGTTTTAAAATCCTCCTTACTCATTTAAAAACGTGGTAGTACAGAACATCGCTCTAGTCCATCTGAAGCAAAGAAGACTGGAAGGGGAACTATGAAGTGCCTGTTCGAGACCAGGATTGGTTATTAATAAAACCCTACACCTGTCAAGTGGATGGTTGTGGGAATCAAACATGAAAGCACTCTGAAAATTATCAAGTACTGCACTCCAGTAAGATCATTTATTCATTCATCAATTTTTCAGAAACGATTTCCTCAGCACCAGTCATATCTTAGGCACTAGGTTAGGCATAGGAACCACACAAAAAAGATGCCAGTTCTTGGTTGCTGGTAATTCTAGCCATGCAAAACTGATCATTAAGTATTTATTGAATGTCTACCACTGGCCCTATGATACCAATTATTACCTTTCCATTAGAGTGCAATGACTGTTCCATTACAGGCTTGAAAGAGTTAATGTGCTGCAAATGCCTCTGTGCCTGGGGAATTCTGCACCACCTCTGCCCAGGCTGCAGATGCATTAGGCTCCAAGTATGTATTTTCTTTTCACTTCTGTTTATGTCTCTGTTTTCTGTGAAGTCTGCTAAACTGCAGCAGTATCTTCCAAGTTCTCTGACAATGTTATAAATTTCATTAAGAAGATGTAGCCTTCTGGGGCAATTAACTCCAAAAGTGGTACAAAGCCATAGCAAGGAGATACTGGCCTGTAGTACTTAGCACTTAGCTCTGAAATTGAGATAAGCCCTATCAACCCGGGGTTGTGTTTAATGTTCACTGCAGCTTCCATACCACAGCTACAACCTAGCGGTCACCGTGTTAACACTCCCCAATATCTATTACAATTAGTTTTTGATTAAGAGGCCTAACATGGCTTTTGAAGCTTTTTATGTTGTGTCAAATGGCTAGTGATGGAGTGAGATGCACAGACACCTCCCAGTAACAAAGCATATTGTAAAAGGTTTCGAGTGAACTATTTTATCATCCTAATGGAAACCAGATGACTCGAACTCCCCCCTTAATTTCAACTATTTACTGAAGAGTCCTTGTTTTGAATTACTGAAAGATTTATTCTTAAATGACTAGCTCATGCATTAAGAATCGCTAATAACAGAGCCATTTGGAATTTGGGAAAGCTTTTAAAGATGACCAAAGCAATGTTCACAGAGGTTTTATTTTATTTTATTTTATTTTATTTTATTTTATTTTACTTTATTTTCGTTTGATTTTAAAGAGCAAATGTCTTTGCCCTTTCCTAGTGTTTAATTATTACTTTAGTTATTGTTTATGAGGCCTTTCTCAGTTGAGTTATACTGTCTTTGCCAGGGTTTCAGTCAGTAGTCTTGGCCTGTTGTTTAAGAAAGAGGTCACTGGTATTTTGTGAGGAGAGAGAAACTTTGTTTAGTTATGTAAGATGTAATTCTTTGTGAACTGAAAATATATGCTATTTTTGTAAAGGCCATTTGATGAAACACAGTACAATTATTTAAAAATCCCTCTGTAGATTAAAAAGCTGAAAATCTGAATTATTTGATATTTTATTACACTTAACATGAACTGTCACATGTAAATGTGATGGAAATGGTATAGAAATATGACTTAACTTGTGAGTGTGAATCATAAGAGCTTTTTACGGCCGGGCGCACTGGCTCACGCCTGTAATCCCAGCACTTTGGGAGGCCGAGGCGGGCCAATCACAAGGTCAGGAGATTGAGACCATCCTGGCTAACATGGTGAAACCCTGTCTCTACTAAAAACACAAATAATTAGCCAGGCCTGGTGGTGGGCGCCTGTAGTCCCAGCTACTCAGGAGGCTGAGGCAGGAGAATGTGAGCCCGGGAGGCGGAGCTTGCAGTGAGCCGAGATCGCGCCACTGCACTCCAGCCTGGGCAACAGACTAAGACTCCGTCTCAAAAAAAAAAAAAAAAAAAAGAGCTTTTACTAACATACCTTTTACTGACTGTCTCTGGCCTCATTCATATACTTCCCTTTGAACCTCAGTTTCCTCATCTGTGATCTGGGGGTTGAATAGACGTGCCCTGAGTTTTTGTTCATCTCTAGATGTTATTGATTCTGTGATGTCAGATGTGCTGCAGACTGTCAGTGCCTGGAGTGTAAGAGTTTTATCATGGAGATGCGGTGTGATGTATTGGGTTCAAACCCTGGCTCTGCCTGTTATTGACCAGTCATTCTTTGGCATGATACCAACTTATTAATGCTCAGAGTCCTTCCATACAAAATAAGGACAACGTTAGCTATTTCACAGGTGACGTGAAATAACCTAGGAAGTAAACAAAATCAGATATATAGGGTGCCTTGTAAATGTTAGCCTCTCAATCATTTCTGTTTCCCCCTTTTTGCCTTCACGTTTTGTCCTGTTTAGTGGTGCCTTGGACAGTTTGAATGAATGAAATGACCATGATGTTTGTCATGTACATCCTCATATTACAAACACTTAGCGAACACTTGCTATGTGCCGATGTTGTGCTAGGTCTGGGGATCCTAAGACTAGAGGCAGAGGCTTGCTCATACAAAGATTGGGTCATAGACATAGGCAGAGTATTTTAATGGAGCCAGACAGTCAGAGATGAGTAGAGATGGCAGCTCTCAGCGGGGCCGCTCCCTCAGTGCAGATTGCAGTTGGGGCTCACTCTTGTATATGATCACATACATCATTTCAGGTAGTCCTCTCAGCCACCCTCTCAGCCTAGCAAGGCAGGCGCTATCAATCTCCCCTTTGTAGATTAAAAAGCTGAAGATCTGAATTGTTTGATATTTTATTACTTTTATTAATAAGATCCGTTCAGAATAAAACTTGCTGTCACAGATGTAATTGCAGCAAACACGTGCAAAGATTTAGATGAAGTAAAAAAAAGAAAACCTGTAGCAGATTTACGCATTTATATTTCACTCATCAGAGTCTCTTTTCTAAGCATTATCACTTAGAGACCCATTAATTTCCTTCATTTATGCATTTGTCCAGCATTAATATGCTGTTTTGCAAGCACAGGGCTAGGTGGTGGGGGTTTGAAGATGAAAGCAGTAGCCTCTGCCTTGAGCAAGGAATTCGCAGTCCTGTGAGGTGATAGGCACTTGCGCCCATGATTGTAGTGAGAAGTCGGGGCTGGCCCAGAGGTTAACAGAGGTATTTGAGGGAACACAAGGGAGAGGCCCCCTGGAGGGCTTAGATGAGGCCTTCTGGAAGAGGGGAGGGGACACAGGAACTTAGTTGAACTTTATAGGATTCAAAAGGGACAAGCGAAAGTAAAGGTGACATGGAGATACTTGAGGTGAAGAGAGTCTGGGAGACAGGAAAAAGCATGGCTCTCTGGGGCTATTGTCAGTGGTGACAAGGTACCATGTGGTGGGGATGTGGCTGCGGAGAAGTGGGGAGGCACCAGGTTATGAGGACATTTGGCCAACACCCCTCCTTCAGCAAGAAACAAGTTCCCATACACACTTTATAGTTCACATCTGTTGAAGTCTACCCCACATTTAACTAGTAAACAAGACTTGTATCTTATTTATTTCCATTTCCTCTCGAACCCATCTCATTTGCTGCCTGTGGCTAGTCTGGGTTTATAGTCCACCTTAGCAGTTGGTTAGAGGCTGTTATTAGTATAACCAACCTTAAATAATTTGATTTTCAGGTTGGGTAAGTCACAATATCTCCTGTGGGCTTGATAGTCAAGCTACACATTTATTTAAAAATTGGTTTCTTCACATTATATTTGAAAGCAGTGCTACTCACTCATCTGTAAACTATTAGGCTATGTGTATAAAAGTATCTCATCTGACTTTCATCTACAGAGTTCTGAGGATCCGTTTCAGGTCCTTGCGGATATTCCAGATCTCTATGAAGTCTATTGTCTTATTTTATTAGCTTTCTCTTTAGGACAATCCTATAGTGAACTGTGTATTTAAAGGAGAAGAGAAACCGTAGAATAAATTGTAAAGATACACTCAGGCTTTCTTCCTCCTTGGCAAATTTTCAGGTGTTCTTGTTTGTTTGTTTATTTATTTGTTTTTATTTTAGACGGGAGATTTAAACTGGGTCTGGTGTGGCCTGCAGTAGATAACGTATTGTTTGGTCCATGAGTTATAAATCTAGAGATTTCGCACAAAATATGGCTTCTTTAAAAAATCAAAAGATATGATGCTGTGGCTCTTAGGGGCTTTCTGTGGGGCTAAGGCACATTCACTCCTGGGTTCCTCACGGTCCCTGGGGCACCCACTTCACTCATCAGGATTCCCTGCCACACCCCCAACGCATTTGCCTTCGAGTCTACAGCTTGGACTTGACCTTTTCCCATTAAAAAACTGGGTGAATGCCAATCAGCGGGTACAAAATGTAACCCTCTTAGCGCAGAAGTTTTTTGTTTGTTTGTTTGTTTGTTTGTTTGTTTGTTTGTTTTGAGACGGCGTCTTGCTCTGCCACCCGGGCTGGAGTGCAGTGGCCGGATCTCAGCTCACTGCAAGCTCCGCCTCCCGGGTTTACGCCATTCTCCTGCCTCAGCCTCCCGAGTAGCTGGGACTACAGGCGCCCGCCTCGTCGCCCGGCTAGTTTTAGCGCAGAAGTTTTAAAACAAGACTTGGACTTAATAACTCAACGAGGAAGCCAATACTTTTAGAGAGGCTTTGCAGATTAGTGATAAAATACATTTCCTGAGTGATTTTACACATTGCCATGGAAGGAAAACAAGGGAACCACAAATGTTAGACTAAGTAAAATTTATCAAATCAGTGATCATCCAGAAAATTTTCCTTCATCATTGCACTTACTTTTTATCATGACTGTCTCAGAACTGTTTTTTGGTGAGAATATGAGAAACATAAAAATGAAGAAGTAATTTTTTCACTCTCTAACAATCAGAAATCACCATTGGGGTTTTCTTATATTTTTGGGGGGTTTCCTCTGGCACCCACTTTCCTGAGCTTGGTTGGAAGTGCTAGTTTTTCCTGGTGTTAATTATTAATGTGACCTGTTTATGTACCAGTTATCCGGCTAACCATTAATATCTGTTTACTCATTGATGACCTTTGCAATTGCGTACCTAGCTCCTGGCTGTAAATGTCAACTTTTTGTTTTTATATGCTAAATGTTTTCTCTATATCTACTGAGTACCTGAAACAACTCCTTAACAAGGTAAAATAATATCAAGCAACACAAATATAACCTTTACGAATATGAAAAGGAAGACAACTACTATTTTTTTTATGAGGCAACAGAACTTTCCTGTTTGGAAGGAGCAAGATATGTACACAAATGGCAAATGCAAAGGATCCCTGAGGGGAAAAAAAAAAAAAAATTGGCAAGAAAAAAATGTTCTTCTGCTTCTCTGCTTAGTTTGGAAGTTTGGAGAGGCGGGGTCGGGGTGGGGGCGGGGACAAGGAAAGGACTCTGACCTAATCCTGGGGAATGAAACCCAATTTTACTTTTTCAAAATGTCAGTGTTAAGCACTTGCACATTCAAGCAGCCCTGCAGGATTTATCTCTAGCTATCCAGTCAGTCTACATTAACCCCAACACGAGCAAGACATTTCCATTCCACACAATTGTAATGGCTAAAGCTGAGATTAAGCAATGCAGCTTGGATTAGGGCTGCAACTGGTGACCTTAATTTTACCCATCATTGGAGCCTGTGTACATTTGACTCTTCTTAATTGCATTTGCCTAATTTAAACAGACAATAGTAGCCCAAGACATGTTTTCACCCCCAAATAATAAAAAAGGAAGAAGAGCGTTTTCCTAGAAATTAACCACAGGGCAGTCTTATTATGTCTGCTGCTTGGGTAACAAAAGCAGCTGTTTTCTTTTTCTTGCCCCATTAACATACCAGCACTGGGTAGGACCCATTGAAATATTATCATCTTTGCATAACAATACAACTTTAAAGTCTCACAGTGCTTCTTTAGCGAAATATTTTAAAATATTAATATCATCCCAGCCATAAATTACCATGATGGCATTCATAGAGATTAAAGTTTTGAGATACACCTTAGATGTACATTCACATTTTCTTATTCATCGAGTTCTAACTTCAGTAAAATTAGTTTTTTTAGATAGAGCTCTGAACACTTGCTGTGACTGTCACTTCGTGTTGAATTTATCATATAGAATTTAAGGCGGAAGACTGGGGAGCAATCTGTCACAAACGATTGTATTCATAATCATTGAGGGTTGGGATGGGGGCTGGGGAGGAGACAAGCATCCTAGGGCCGCTCTTGTCGCCTGCACCATTCATTCGGCTCCAGTGGCAGTGGCGAGGGGATTTGCGTAGGCTGAGTGTGTAATGTGTTTCCTTCAAGCCTGCCTTGATGGCTCTGTCTACGCTGTACTTCGTGCACATAAATGCCTCTCAGGTTTTCTCAGCTAAATGATAACTCAGCTTGTCTTTTCCGGTGAATTCGGTAATAAATAGATATATGGGCTAGACGTGGGGTGTTCTGACTTAGTTAGATCCTCTCGTGTCCTGGAATAGACAAGTGGATTCAATCATTGTGCTAGCAACAAGATACATACTTTCTGGGGAAGCATGGGGTTTTATGCTAAGTTTACAATGACATGAACTGAAAAGCAATTCAAAGTCCAGGTTAGTATTGCAACCTCATGTCTGTCTAGGGCATCTAGAGGGGAAAACGGTCAAAATGCAACATTATTTTCTCTGAAAATTGAACATCTATTAGGGGATTTTGAAATGATCGAGAAGTAGAACAGTTGAGTTGCTTCTTGAACTCATTTAACGTGTACATTTTACTCTGGGAACTAAGTATTTTCCCAAGACTGCTATTCAGTGCTGCATTTTTTTCCTCTGATGTGCCAGGCATTTCTTCACAACCTCTGGATGTTGGAAGTCAAGTACTCTTAATAGCTTGCAGATCTATATCTGGGTATCAAAATCACAGGCTTTTGAACTTTGCCAATCAGAATCCCACATTTACATTTCCTTTTTATGTCACATGCTCAATGAGCTTAATTGACACATGGAAAATTTCCTGTATACATCTTACTCAAGGCAACACTGGAAATTTGGGTTTATAGAATGTGTCGGCAGCCCTGAATGCTCTTGGCTTCTTCGCTGCTGGCTTGGTCTGTGGCCCAGAATGATGCAAGTTATGCGTAGCTCAGAACTCTCAAATTAGCTGCTGGGGCAGTATTAGGAGTGTGTTCAGGCTCAAGAGCCATTTTTGAGGGCTGAAAGAGGGAGGGGGAGGCTCTGGCCCACTCCCCACTGTGAGGCAGTGGAGGTTACTGTTGTTTGTGAAGACTCAGGCCATTAACTTCTGCAGGAAATCTGCCCTCATTCCCAGCCTGCAGTATGGCTAGGGGCCTCATCCTAGGCCCCTGTGGGATCCTGGGATTATTCTATTTGTAGCACTTATCATATTGCACTAAAGATCTTTTCATGGGTCTCTCCTCCAACCAGACAGGGGATGCATTGAGAGACAGGACTCAGCACCCAGCTCTGTGTCTGACCTACAGAGATACTCAGTAAAAGCAGCCTAGGTGCTGGGTAGGCTGTAGGGCTAAGCAGGATTGGACATGGGGATGACAATGATAATAGCAGCTCCTAATTATGGAACAGGTACTCAGTGATCATAAATGCTAGCCTAGGTGATTCCTTATACCCATTTTACAGATGAGAAAAGTAAATAGGATGTAGCAAGTTCAGGTAGTGTTCACAGGGTAAATTAGGAAGCCAGAGAACTGAAAGGGGAACTGGGGAATTCCAGGCTATTCCTTATACTCTGAACATACACACCGCTGATTTATCTGAAGAAAGATAATATTTCCATGATCAAAATACAATTGAACAGCAGTTACAGAGCTAGTGAAGCCTAGAAAGAGTCCAGGCCTTGCTGTGGTTTCACTTCCAGTGGCACTCAGAGGGGTCTGTGTTTTCAGTTTCTGTATTATTTTTTGGCCTATGCAGTATTTCATTCTTAGCATTTTGCAATAAATTGGTGGACTCTCAATATTTCTATGTATCTGGCTTTACCATGTCCTAGTTCTGTGATCTTGGAAAATTTACTTCTGTGCTCCTGTGTCCTCTGCTGTGAATGTGGGGATGGAGGGTTGTCTTGAGGAGTGACCATTCTAATATTTGCCAAGATCCTAGAATGGTGCTTAGCACATTCTGAGTGGGCAGCAAACATTAGATGTTCTGATTTTTAGTTTTAGCTGTCCCTGTCTCTTCTGCTTGCTACTGTCCCTACCTACCTGAGCTTCCCTCTTGTGTCTCTGCTGCCCGCAAGTGTGTTGGGTGCTGGGAACATTGGCTGGAGCGTTTGCTGCATCTGTCAGCCTGCGATTAGGGGCCAGTGGTCCACGCTCACCTGACAGCCATCCTCACTGAGAGATAGCCACTTCTGCAGGGGCTGCCATGGATTGAGGCCTGTCTCTGTAAGTGGCCTGCTTCTCTGGCCTTCGCCTCCTTTCTATCTATCAAAATCTCTCTCTGTCTCCCTGACTCTCTCCCTCCTCTCAAAGGCCCGAGCTTCTGCCCTCTTCCTCCCTGCTGGCATTATCTCCTCCCACAGCTTAAGCTTTGAGGAAACAAAAGCCAGGTGTCTTGGCTTTGGACTTTTAAAACAAACCTCCCTCGAGGCAGGGGAACAGAGAGGCCTGGCTTCCTTTGTAGAGCAGAGGGCAAATGCTGAGATAAAAACACAAATTAATATATCAGTAAATTATCCTGCCCCACTGACATACTCTCTAATCGGAAAGACAGTGAAAACACGGGAGGATGCCAGGAAAGAATCCAGGGGAGGAAGGAGGAGCCACAAAGTCAGCAGCAGCCCAAGGAGAACAGCCCCTCGGGAGGCTGCAAAGGCTGAACTTTTCCCCTGACATTTTACTGGATGTGCAGGGAGCACCAGCTTGCACCACTGTGGGGTGACAGGAAGAGACAGACAACAGCAAGAGATGGAGAATGGAGGAACCAAGGAAGAAAACCGAGGCAGGGGCAGAGAGGCAGGGCTAATAACCATGTGGGCTAAGATCTCACTCCTTTGGACTCATAATCATCACAGTGACCTTCCTTAGTGGCCATACTCACTACAGAAGTCACCCCATTTTAAAGACAAGGGGCTGGGTGTGGTGGCTCACACCTGTAATCTCAGCACTTTGGGAGGCCGAGACGGGTGGATCACCTGAGGTCAGGAGTTCGAGACCAGCCTGACCAACATGGAGAAACTCCATCTCTACTAAAAATACAAAATTAGCTGGAGGTGGTGGTACATGTCTGTAATCCCAGCTACTCGGGAGGCTGAGGCAGGAGAATCGCTTGAACCTGGTAGGCGGAGGTTGCAATGAGTGGAGATTGTGCCATTGCAATCCACCCTGGGCAACAACAGTGAAACTCTGCCTCAAAAAAAAAACAAAAGATAAGGAAACAGGAAGTCCAGAATAAGTGGACTTTCCCAATTTCCTGCACCTGCTAAATGATGGAGTCAGGTTTTCAGCCAGAATGTGGAGAATGGTGATCATGCACTTAACCACTTTGCTATTAGTACAGCCAAGTCTGTGATCTGATCAAACTGGAGAACTCAGTTGATATATGTAAAGATAAACAAAAACCTGGTAGAGCCAGAAGAAATTGAGACTATAAAAGAGAATGAGCCAGAAGTGGTGGTGTGAGCCTGTAGTCTCAGCTACTTGGGAAGCTTAGGCCGGAGGATCTCTTGAGCCCAGGAGGTGGAGACTGCAGTCATCACACCACTGTACTCCAGCCTGGGTGACAAAATGAGACCTCATCTCTAGGAAGATAAAAAAAAGAGAATGAAGCTCTACTCCCAGGGCTTCAAATATGAATGAAATTTTCAAGTGAAAGAATAAAATTGTCACATCCACCACCTGGTGAAGAGCTTGCACAAACATGGCCTTATTGGCTCCACTCAACCCCGTGGGACAAATCAGGGCTTATTGCCCTTTTATAGATGTGAAAGCTGAGGTTCAAAAACATTAAGTGACTGAGCCAAGTAAATAAGAGGCAGAGTTTAAGATGGAACACAGTTCTACTGACTCAAAATCCAATGTTGATGGCATGGAGGACATTATTTGTCAGGGGGGCTCATAGTCCTATACTCAAGGGTTGCCAGGGAAGAGGAATGAACTAATATCTCTTTTCCCCATGCATGCTGGTGGGTTCACTTAGGAGAAATGCATGTTGAAGGTCAACTAGTGGGGTTGCACAGGTGGGAAAAGAGGGATTTTCAGGTGGCTTTCAGCTGATGCATTTGATTTGTCAGGAGAGGACAGGTAGTTGGGATTCATGATATGAAAGAAATATGCAGGAAGGGAGCAATAGTAGCAAAAATTGCAAAGCTATGAGATAGAGAGGAAATGCAGGAAGGATTTCAAAGCAGAGTATAGGCAAAGAATGCCTGGCATACAATCTGGAGAGGAAAAAGATGGGGAAAGGAAGTAGGAAGTGAAAACTGAGGGAAGTGGAAAAGAAAGTGAACATGTGGATGATTTGGAAGCTGTCCTCAAAAAGTAGAAATGTGGCCTGGAATTTGTACAACACAAACTGAAGGGAATATAATGTTTGGGATAGGAGAGGAAACACCTGCTTAAGAAGGGTGTTTGAAAAGTCAGAGCCACACCCAGACCAGAAGATTCAGGCAGACTGATGGACATCATTATGATGAGAAAAACAAAACAAAACAATATCTGTAAGTTTCAGCCAAAATAAAAGAAAAAATGTGGAGTGAGGAAAGGAAGAACAACCACAAAATCAATGTTCTTTCTAGAACTTGCTAGAATCACAATAGAAATATTGAAGCACTATTAGACCAGTATTTTCTAAACATATCTGAGGATAGCACCTCCTCTTACTTTTTATTTTTTTAAAAAATTTTTTGAGACAGGGTCTTGCTCTGTCACCCAGGCTGGAGTGCAGTGGCACGATCATGGCTCACTGCAGTCTCGACCTCCTGGGCTCAAGTGATCCTTCCACCTCAGCTCCCTGACTAACTGGGATCACAGGTGCATGCCACCACACCCATCTGATTTTTCTGATTTTTGGTATAGAGGAGGTCTCACTATGCCGCCCAGGCTGGTCTAGAACTCCTGGGCTCAAGCAATCCTCCTGCATTGGCCTCTCAAAGTGTTGGGATTACAGGTGTGAGCCACCATTCCCAGTCCTCTTTTTTATTTTTAAAAATCCTTCTTTAATATCTTGTGGAACTATAATTTTAGGAACATAGTTTATAAAATGCTAACTTGGTAGCATTAAGGTGGACTTTTCCACCCCTGAATTCCCTCCTCCCAAATTGTAATCCTTTTTGGTTTTTGAATGATGGCTAATAACTCTTCTGATTCTTGGTGTTTTCACTGTGCCTGCCTATACGCGACCTCTGTTAGGCTATGAGCTGGAAACCCAGGCTTGTTAGAATTTTGCATAAATAAGCATCATAGGATTTTGAGCATTGGCTTTAGAGACTCTCCCATGAGCAAATATATGAGTTTGGCACCCTGAAGCTTTTGCAGCTATTTTGACTGCCCACAGAATTTTTCTTGCTTACTTACTTGTTTCTTTGCTTCCATTCAGAAGGTAGAACTTTCCAGCTAATTGACCTCCAAATAGTTGAAGTGTGATTGTATTATTGCTACTAATAATATTGGCATTGCATAAAAGCAACAGAACCAGTCTGCAGATTATACACTGCAGAGGCCCTTTAAAGAAACAGTTAATCCAGAGATTAGGCTGCATATTTTGAGGACTTTTTCAAATTTTTGTCATGCACACACACTCATCTGATGCTTGCAACAGTGTTGAGCATATTGTTTGTGAAGTGATAGTGAACCTCAGTACGAGAAATACATGACCACCTACTGGTGGGGTTACAAAGGCAGAAATTCAGCTATAATCAAACAAGCAAATGCATTCTTCTTTCTACACATTCATGAGACAAGAGTGTAAACTCACTTATGGAATTTACAGTTTTCCACAAGTGGATTTGGTGGAGGCATCTGACTGGGTCTGTTTCTATGTCTTTCACCGTATGCATCTCTTATCGTAAAATTTAAACAAAGAAATGACAGTTGGCCTCTTGCCATGGAATTAGATTCCATTATAGAATAAGTTCTTATCACTAGTCCCAATGGTTATACCCAAGATGTCTTTTTGGATACATTTAAGGTAGATATTTCAGGGTCCAATCAGATACATCAAAGGAAAATAAATGCTAACATAAAAATGGACAAAGGAAGGGAAATAATGATGTTGCTTTGTGCAACTTTTAGAGTAGTTTGTTTCATGCCAGACATTACCTTTATCCTGTCTGCCCTATTTATCATAAACATTTTACTTTGAAAATGTTATTTTAGAAGGAAATTTTGTTGTGACAAGACTTAAATGTAGGAGGTGAAAGAATTAGATAGTGAACATCCAGGTATCCATCACCCACTTTCGACAATGAACACTTTACTTCTCTTGCTTTTTCACATCTCTTGCCATCTGTCCTTCCCTCCACCCAATCATCCAACCATCTTGATTTTCCGACGCATTTCAAATGAGTTGCGCGTCTTGATACCGTTACCACTAAACTTTTCAGTATGCAGATCATTAACTAGAATGCAATATTTACTTACAAGGTTTGTTTTGAGGTGGATAGAGTATAATGTTCAAACTATGTACATTTTGGTGGATTTTGGCAAATATACACAACTATGTAACCCAAACAACTCTCAAGATCTGGGATGCTTCTAGCATCCCAAAGTTTTCTCTCATGCCCATTCCACCAATCCTTGCCCCATTTTCCCAAAGACAACCATTATTCTGATATATGATTTTTTACCCTAGATTAATTTTACCCATTTTAGGATTTCCTGTAGATACAATTATGCAGTGAGAAAAAGACGTGCAGGGCTTTTTCACTCAGAATAGTGGTTTGGAGTTTCATTATGTTGTTGTGTGTCTCTACTGTAGTTTGTTCCTTTTTATTGTTGAGTAGTATTCCATCATAGCCATATACCACTGAGAAGAATTTTAAGAGAGATAGAATATGCACCAAAGAATGGCAGAGGAGAGTTTCTGGGATAATAAGATGGTGGTGGTTGGGGGGACCTGAGGTATTTTACTATAAAAAAGAGCACTTTTAGGAAAGGACATGAGAACCACCTTCTACTATTTAAGGCAAGAATGAGCACACATTCTAGCAATGGGCCAGATAGTAAATATTTTAGGCTTTACTGGGCCATGTGGTCTTTTTTCAAGTACTTAATTCCTACCTTATAGTAAAGTAAAAGCAGCCACAGACAATATGTAAGTGAAGTATGATTGTGTTCCAATAAGACTTCATTTATAGACACTGAGATTTAAATTTCATGTGATTTTCATGTGTCACAAAATATTATTCTTCTTTTGATATTTTTCCCAACCATTTGAAAACTTGAAATCCGTTCTTAGCTCATGGCCCATATAAAAACAGATGGTGGGCCAGATTTGGCCTACAAGCCATAGTTTGTCAATCTTTGATAAAAAAGCAGTGTCAAATGGAAGAAGGAATCATTATTCTGTTTAGAACTAGTGTGTAATATGAAGACTAAAGGAGGCAGTTTTCTCTCAGAAAACTGAAGATCTTTCTATTAATTAAAGTAGTGTTGAAATGGATTCTAATTCCCTACTTTGTCTCTGTCCCTTAACCCTATTGGTAGCATAGGATTAGCAGGACAGGCTACAGGGCTAGTCAGTTTAGTGCAGTTGTTCAGCTCTTTACAGTCTAACTGTGTGACCTCTGGCAAGTTAGTTAACTCTTTTCTGTTTCCATTGATTCATCTAACAAATAAGAGCAATAATAGATCCTGCCTCCTAGAGGCATTTTCAAGATTCAATAAGTTAAGTGTCTATGAAGTCCTAGGAAAAGTGCTGATTCACAATCAGTTCTCAATATACTTAGGATAGTGTCTGGCACACAGTAAGTGTGAAATATGTATTTATTATTATCATTACTGTTGTTATTGCTTTAATCATTGGGAAGTTGGATAGGCATGTGTGAGAAGTTTGTTGAAGGAATTCCTACTTTTCATAGTAGGCTGGACTAATAGATGCTTACGTTGCTTTCCTGTCCTAATCATCAGCATTCTCTTCAATTTAGTGCCTGATACTTTGACCCTGAGGCTCAACTGTTATTGAAATCTGAGAAGAAATAACATAACATTCTAGACATTAATATTAGCATAGCCTACATAATAAGGTAAAAGTACAGTTGGGCCTCCATATCCCTGGGTTCTGCATCTGCAGCTTCGAGTAACCACAGATTAAAAATAATTGTAAAAAAAAAAAAAAAAAAAAAAAAAAAAAAAAAAAAAAAGAAGAAGTAATAATACAGCAATAAAATGAATACAAATAAAAATACAGTATGATGACCATTTACATAGCACTCACATTGTATTACGTATTGTAAGTAATCTAGAGATGATTTAAAGTATACAGGAGGATATGAGTAGGTTATATGCAAATACTATACCATCTTATATAAGAGACTTGAGCATCTGCAGATTTTGGCATTGAAGAGGGTTCTGGAACCAATCTCCTGCAGATACAGAGCAATGGCTGTGTATTTTGTTTCTGCTTGATCTCTCCTTACCCTGGATCTTGGACCCACCTCTCAGTAGATCTGATTAATTATAAGGCCTCATGTGGATGCTGACTAGTTGTAATGCTACATATGAGAAAGTGAGAGGAGTAGGGATCTTTGCTTTGTAAAGGGAAATGTGTCAAAGCATCAAGCAAGCATTAATTTTTCCTAAGAGCTTTATTCACATATTGGGCAATGCTGAATAACCGGATAGTTGTGCGAGTATTAATGCAATTATGTCTGGATGTCCTGTGATGTTGTGGGACTGGTGCTCCAAGTCCATTATGATTGCTGCTGCCTGTCGAGAACAGGGGAATTCAAGTAGAGTTGACTGTGGTGGATCTCCATTTGCAACCCCTCATCCCCCAGTTATAACACTTATACTAGATTGTTGTCTTTGTTTACTTGGTCTACGAAATGTATTTTCCCAAGCCTGATTATTTATCTTATTTTTCTCTGTTAGCTGGCTGGAATGATGGCCCCTGTTTCTAGGTGTGGTAAGCACGATATAAAATCACAAAATGGTACTAGCAGAGACCTGTGGGATTATTTATGTCAGCATTTCCGTTTTCCACATGAGAAAACCAAGGCACAGATAAGAGAAACTTCATGCTTCTGGTCCAGTGCTCTTTGTATTATGCCAGATTCATCTTCAACTGTAAGCAGGATCAGATGTGGGGCGTGTTGCTGAAGGTGGCAGGAGGGCCAGATGGAGGCAAGCCCCATCTTCATGCCTACAATGTAGAGTTTTGGCATTATTTCCAAATAAATACATATAATAACTGGAATACTACCTCTATTATATTGAACAGTCTCAGAAAACACTGTAAATATCAAATAATAAAGCCTAATTCATTAAAAAATCCTGTTAGGGGATGTCTTTATTATTTCACATATTGGAATCTCAAATGGTGGCATTGGTCTCAGTCTTTCTGTAACTCACAAAAGCCCTGCTGATGAGAAAGTGATACCATAGTATTTACATGGGTGCTTAAACATTTAGACATCCATGTGAACAGATAATTCCAGGAAGAATTGCTGTTAGGACACAGAGCAACATCAAGGCAGGCCTTGATTGATCCTAGATGATAAGTTAAAAAAAAGGTCAACATGGATGTGAAGAAAGAACAATAGAAGGGAAGAAATGCTAGATAGTGAAAAGGGAAAGAAAAGAAAGGAGGTAGTGTACCCTGGCAGTTCCCATGAAGTTAAGGTGGCAGGGGAAACGTAAAGCTCTCTGATGGGGCTGAGTCTCCTAGTCTTTTGACGAAAGTAAAAATGGGGGCTTTCCCCATTAACCCCCACATGACTTAATGTAGCCTGTTCAATAGTCTCATGTGTTTTTTGAAGCATAAAGGATTTGAGTTGACTCTTACTATTTTCTAGCTTGACTCAAAGATGGTTTACAGCACAGGAAGTTCCAAGGTTTCACATAAACAATGTCATGAGAGTTATTAATTTTTGGAGTTAAGATTATTGCCTCCTAACTGACTTTCTGAACTTTTTGGATTTAGTAACTACTGCTTTGAAGGCAAATATTTGCTTTCCATATTAAAAAAACTCCACTTTTAGAGTATGTAAAATGACACACTAACATGAACTAAATTCATAATGAAGCCGAATTCTTTTAAAAAGTATTACATCTATAAAATTAGAAAACCATTTCACCCTTTTGTGTAAAATACCTATGCTAATGCCTTGCTCACTCAATTTTTTTTTTTAAATCAATTTTAAGGAGAATAAAGAATTCTGCTGCAAAAACAAGTTGAAAGTCTGAAACTTGTTTATCGCAGTAGAGGCTCCAAGATCACACATGTCCATTAGAGGTATTCAGTGCAGGGTCACTGGAGGGTCGGCAAGAGACAGCCAATTAGATGTCTGTTTTTCCTTTCAAAGTCCTGTCTGTTTCCTTCACTCTCTTCAAAACACCCTAAGTAGACGTATATATCATGAGGCCAAAGCAAAAAAATAAATAAATAAATAAATAAAAAGCCTTAGAACAGTGGGAGTTGTATTATCCAATAGTCATATGCATTTTAAATACCCATCATTATCAAGAGGAAAAACGAAGCCCAGTGTCTGATAAGAGGATGTGCTACAAAGTAGAATATTATTCAATTCTGTCTAAACTTAGGCAGGAAAAGGCTACTGAATACAATCCTTGGTTTTTCACCGTGGGAGATAGACGACTTCAAAGTTGTAGCAAAAGTATTTGTTTAGAGTAGGGAGGATCAAGACTTTCTGGTATTTACAGTGAAAAAACAACAACAACCCAGCCTATCTTTTAGAAAAGGAATGCATGGTTAAATTGGCTCAGCTTGTCCTTAGCAACCTGAACTCGGAGGCCACATTTTTTCCTCTCTAAGAAGCAAGTGGGAACTTGAAAAGTATGTAGCATGTCGTGAAAAGGGAGCAGTGAACTTTGCCCAGGTCTGCAGCCAGCACTGAAATCTGAACCTTCTGTAGTCCCTGGACTGGTGTCCCACCTCCCTGCCCCCCAACCTTCCTTTTTAATCCCTCTGCATAGAGCGCTTTAGCAAGCTACCTAGGACTGGAAGCAGAGCAGTTGTGACTTCTAAGAGAAAACCTGTTCTCTAAGTATTTCTGATGCCATTAAGAAGGAAATGCTAATGACACACACACACACACACACAAATCCCACTAAACCCAACTTTATAATTATGATTATGATATTCAACCTTATTTTTTATAATATGTATGGAGAAAATATAGAAAGATTTTGTTTTGTTGCATTCATTTTAAAGATAGCTTGAGAAGTTTTGGAGGTTCCCTATCTAGAGATTATCACTGCCTGGAAAGATTTTTCTTACCTTGTTGGCGGGGAACATCATTAAAAGCCCTGCATTTAGGCAGCTTGCAGTATGAATCTTTTCACAACAGTAAGTTACTTGGTAACTTGAGCTGCACTCGTTCCTGAAATTCTTTCACATAATTGAAGATTAACTTGATTCCCCGGATTGTTGAAGGTGGTTGACAGTGTGGGGCTGGGGTGGGTGGAAATAGATTATTCAAATCACAAAGAAGTAGGTGTACCCTAAGTGACTGCTCCATTACTGATCATGATGGTTTGCCTTCCTAAGTATTCATCAAGCTTGGTGCTGCAGGATCGTGTGGGGAGGGAGGAGAGTGCACCGCCAATGTTCAGAAAGCAGGTGAACCTCAGAGAAACTTAAATATTTTGTAAAGAGACTTATATGTAGTAATGGCTACTCCAGAATCCATTAACGCCCAAACAGGCTGACTCAAGGGTTCTGGCTTTCTCAAGTGGCTAATGTAAACAATATGAAAGTCAATAGTCGGGGACATTCCAAGATAGTATTAACACGATTGATTTATTGATGGTTGCACAATGGGAGGTTATCTTTTGTTAATTGACTCAGTAAATAAGCTCCCAGGCGTCAGTGCATAGGGGGAAAAGCAACCAGTGGAGGAAAAGGTGAGGCACCTGGATTATAATTTTTTTCCACTCCCAGCCTGTCTTAGTAAATTCTGTACCACTTCCTCTGCCAACCTCAAACACAGCTTAGCAATTTTAATTTCGGCCAAAACTCTGCATCCATGTTTCATGAGGGGAAGATTCAAGGGCAGTATGTTCCTATCAAACAATCAAACTCCTTCTTTCCCTTTCTTTCTCCTTCCTTCCTTCTTTCCTTCCTTCCTTCCTTCCTTCCTTCCTTCAATCTTCTCCTTCCTTCCTTGCGTGTCCTTCCTCCTTCTTCCCTCCTTCCCTCCCTTCCCTCCTTCCCCTCCCTTCCCTCCTTTCCCTCCTTTCTTTCCTTCTTTTCCTTTCTTTCCTTCTTTCCTTCTTCCTTCTTTCGCTTCTTTCCTTCTTCCTTCTTTCCTTCTTTCCTTCTTTCCTTTCTTCTTCTATCTTTCTTTCTTTCTTTCTATCTTTCTTTCTTTCTTTCTTTCCTTTCTTTTGCTTCAGGAAGATATAAAGCAATAGCAGGTGAGAGAGAGAGTTCACTGACTTGGCTTATTTATTAATACAAATCTAGAAATGGCAGGGAAGAAGCGTGTATGATCTTTTAACCTCCAAGAAGTGATTGAACCACAGGGATAATACATTGTTTGCTGTTGGCAGTTATTTATGAAGCACTTCTCTATAAAGACTACTATAATTTGGTACTTCCTCCTCCTAGGAGGAAGGGGAAAGAAAAAAAATGCTTTATAAATTTTGGCCGATTCCTAGTACAGCAGTCCCCCTTATCCTCAGTTTTGCTTTCCACAGTTTCAGCTACCTGTGGTCAATCGCAGTCTAAAAATATTCAGTAGAAAATTCCAGAAATAAACAATTCCTAAGTTTTAAATTTCACACTGTTCTGAATAGATGAAATCTTCTGCCATCCTACCCTGTCTCACCTGGCCTGTGAATTGTACCCTTTGTCTAGCGGATCCACGCTGTATGCCCACCCCTCCCCATAGTCACTTAGGAACCATCTCTGTTACCATATTGACTATCACAGTGTCACAGTGCTTGTGTTCAAGTATTTCTTATTTTGCATGGTAATGGCCCCAAAGTACAAGTATAGTGATGCTGGCAATTCAGATATACCAAAGAGAAGCCGCAAAGTGCTTCCTCTAAATGAAAAGGTGAAAGTTCTGGACTTAATAAGAAAAGAAAAAGTATCCTGAGGTTGCTGAGATCTACAATAAGAATGAATATATTATCTACAAAATTGTGAAGAAGGAAAGAGAAATCCATGCATAGTATGTATAGGGCTTGGTGCTGTCTTCAGTTTCAGGAATCCACCCAGGGTCTTCCAGGGTGTCCCTCAAGGACAAGGGGAAACTGCCGTATTATATCTGCTGAAGTGGGACCTCCTGGATCAATTCCTAACACTTTGAACTTGGCAACATAGATTTTTTTTGGACTTCTACACTTTTATCAGCGATAGTTGAAAAAATTAAATTGCTCACTGTTTAACCCTTACCGTCTTCTAGAACAGTGGTCCCCATCCTTTTTGGCACCAGGAACCGGTTTTGTGGAAGATGATTTTTACATGAACAGGGTTGTGGGGATCATTTTGGGATGACACTATTCCACCTCAGTTCATCAGACATTAGATTTTCATAAGGAGCACCTAACCTAGATCCCTGGTGTGAGCAGTTCACAATAGGGGTCGGCTCCTATGAGAATCTAATGCCACTGCTGATCTGACAGGAAGCATGATCCAAAGTAATGCTCCCTCGCCCACTGCTCACCTCCTTCTGGGGCCTGGTTCCTAACAGGCCACGGATTGGTACTGGTCCGCAGGCCGGGGTTGGAGACCTCTGTTCTAGAAAACTCAAAAAACATCAACATCTCCTTTCAGGTTGTCTTTCCCTCTGTCTCCCTAAGGCCTTTCTTTTTTTAATATGGGAATTCTTTAAGCTCTGACTTCTCTTTTCCTCTTTCCTCTGCCATCTCCTGTCAATCTCTTCCAGCTGCTGGCTGCACTCTGTAGGGGAGTGCAGAGTGAGAGTGAAGTACAAATCAACACCTGCACCCACTCCAGCTCTGTCTGCACCTTCCAACCATTTCCTGTCCTGACTTTTCTATTTCTGTACCTAACCCACCCCATCCCATTCTGCCATTGTTTTTGGCCCCAAAACTTGGAGTCCACCTCACTTTCTCACTTTCTTCTGTAAGTTCCCAAGTCCTATAGATTCTGCTTTTAAAATGTATAGTTCATAAATGATGAGCTTTGCGGCGTCCCAGGTAGATTACATTGGACTGTGGATTGGCACACGGTAAGTATTCAATTAATTTCTGTTGAATGAAGGAATGAGTGAGTGGCTCCTCCTTAAACCAGGGTCCCTGCTCCAAAAAATAATCCTACGTAGCTTTGCATACTACTGTATTCTTCTTCATAATAATCATCTCTGATCACATTATTTCAGGGCTCAAAAACAGTCAGTAACTAGTTTTCTCCTGAATCCAGGGTAAACTACTCTTTTTTCAAGCCACCCACAGTGTCTTTTTGTTTATCTTCCACTGAACTCCTAAATATCCTATGCTTAATACAGAATATTGCTTATTTTCCTCTAAATTCTTTTTTTTTTTTTTTTTTTTTTTTTTTGAGATGCAGTCTCGCTGTGTTGCCCAGGCTGGAGTGCAGTGGTGCGAGCTCAGCTCACGGCAACCTCCGCCTCCCAAGTTCAAGCAATTCTCCTGCCACAGCCTCCCGAGCAGCTGGGATTACAGGCATGTGCCACCACACCTGGCTAATTTTGTATTTTTAGTAGAGACATGGTTTCTCCATGTTGTTCAGGTTGGTCTCAAACTCCCGACCTCAGGTGATCTGCCTGGCTCGGCCTCTCAAAGTGCTGGGATTACAGGCATGAGCCACCACGCCCGGCCTTCTCTAAATTCTTTATATCACTCTGCTCTCCAATTGTAGCTCATTTTATTTCTTCAATCAGAATGTTTGTTCTATCATTTTTTTAAGCTGCTTTTTTTTTTTTTTTCTTTACTGTTTTTTTGAGGTCCATTTCAAATGCTACCCTGTCCATGAAGCTATTTTTAGTTCCATATACCTCTTTCTCAGCCAAGCTAGATGTGCTTTTCCTCTTGGGGCGTTTATTGTATTCAGCCTGTATCATAGATATTTCTATACTTGATTTATTCTTTCCTAATAGAAGGTAAATGCTTGGGAGACAGGAGCTAAATCTTACTTCTTTTTTTCTATGCCTGGACTCTCAATGCCTTGCACATAGTAGGCACACAGAATGCTATTATTGAATAACAATGATTTTTATATTCTCATCCATGTGAGTTTTTTTCTTTCTCCTTTGATTGCATGTTGTTGTTCAGCATTGCGTGAGTGTGCGTTTTTCTATTTGCTATGTCCTGCTTAGCACCTTTAGTTTTGAAAGACACATTTAATTATTTATCTTTCCCATTTTGACCTATCAAATAAAATGTATTTTTTTCATGTGAATATCCAAAGTGAGAGAGGATACTGTGAAATGTCTCATGAACTGCTGTTCCGAGGTAGTATTTATAAGCAATCCCTCTATCTGGATTTCTTTGAAATTTTATTTTTATTTGTACAGATTTAGGGGGTACAAGTGCAGGTTTCTTACATGCATATGTTGTGTAGCGAAATCCACATTTATCATCATTATTTTAAACTGGTCTTCGGAATGCAGGGAGGTCCAGGAGAAGGGCTCCTTCAGTTTGCCCTGCTGCAGCCTGCTTCGGGTTTGCCCAGCTTTCTGTTCTTTCCCTACCCCTTTTAATGTCTGGGAATTAGTTACACTGAAGTTCCACTTCATACAGAGCTGCCTGCAACTTGAGATGCAAACTCCAACACTGTGGGCCACTTTTTAGAAGCATGTGGTCATTCGGGAAACAAAGGCACTCCTGTTTCCTCTTCTCAATAACAATTAAGACATCAGATTAATAGAATCTTTAAATTCTTGAACTATGCTCGCAGAATAGTTTGTGTTTGCTTTAACACAAAGGAATACTTTCTGAACCCTAAAGGTCACCCAAGAAATAAGAGAGAGACGGCTTATGAATCGTGTATACTGGTGGATTTTTGGAGAATGGCATGTGTCCTAGGCAGGGCGCTCTGGCTTTGGAGGGACTTGGCATGGGAGTACTCTGTGATTTACTCTGGAGAGGCATTTCCTGGGCAGGGAATCCCCTGTATTGAAGGGGAATGCCATTAGGAGGAGAAGAAGAAATGGGGGCGGGGCAGGATGGGGAAGAGGAAGGCTTCTTGGTTCACATTCTGGCATTCACTTAATGAGTGTAATGTTCTTGCTAATGGGATATAACCACAATACCTATCCCTAACCTTGTCACCAAAAAGGTAGTCTACATGCCCCTTTTTTTCAATACTGTCTGCCTGGTAACTGTGCAAAAGTCTGTTCTCCCAATTTTCTAAATGGTAATCCTAGAATGATCTTGGCTCAGAAATAAATGAAGAACTCGTGTACAGGACTCAAATTTCCCTACAGGGGTTGTAACTGAAACAAGGATTAAGTGCCAGTACACAAAACCTCTCAAGCAATGGACAACATGTCAATTGCTAAACATTCTATGGTAGAAGGCCTTTAGTTTTTCTCTTTTATAAAGCTTGAGATCGAGTTTTGGTAAGAAGTGAAAAAGCAAGGCCATTTAGTTCCTTGAAAGGATTGCTTGTTGGGAAGGACAGAGCTATATTTAACTCTGTGGCTGTGTCTCCAGGAAGCTAAAGCAACAAGGCAATTAAATGGTGAATTGTGTATGTAGAGAGGGGGTTCGGGGGAGGGTGGGTTAAGGAGATAACAATATAGGCCATAAAAAAGAGTCTGTTTAGGAAAAAAATTTTCAAAATGGTTGCAAAGTATCATGAAGATACAACAGGCTATTGACTGACCACCTGTTGCACATTGCAAACCTTTATTTTGAAGTGGCACAGACAAAGCCTGAATAACTCCAAGTTAACCCATATGGTGATAGCAATAATAAACTCCGTGTCATTTATTGAGTATCTTTCGGCAGCAAATAACAGCAGGGTCTTGCCCAAGATCACATAGCTGCTAAGTGATTGAAACAGATTTGAATCTTGCTCTCTTTCTCTCCCCACTTTTAGTTGCTTATACACTATGCCTCCTATACTCTTCCCTGCTGCACCACTATTTTATGGTATTTAAATTCTTATGTTACAGCACTTTGACCATCTAGGAGAAAGGCATGAAATACACCCCCCTCCCATAATGCCCATACTCATATACGTGTGTGTGTATAAAACATCTACATCTAAATCTACAATTTAAGTGGAGTGCTATACTTAAAAAAGGAATAATGAGAAACTCTCATTTACACTGTAGTTTACATTCAGATTTCCTGGAACTGTAGCTTTACTCTCTTTTGCTTTTTTTTTAAAAAAAAAAAAACCCAAAATTCCTTTTATTTATAATAATTCCTGGAGATTTGACTCTGCTCATGTCCTAGATATGGGGTTATGGATGTGGGGCAGAGATCAGCGAGATAGACCTGTGCCAGGAAACAAAACAGCAGGATAGAATTGAGTGTCATGTAACTAGCTCTCAGTGATCATTTTTCTCTTATTTTGTATGGTAAACCTAAGGCCTGTTTGATTTTGCATCTTTGAATTTAAATCCTGGGTAAACAGGTAGATGTCAGCCAATGATCCCAAATGGAAATTATTGACTTACAAGAGGGTAAGTAATTTGACCAAATCGCAACACAAAATTCTTCTTCTATGAGTGGAGTTTAAAATTGCAGGACATTTTAGTGCATTGTCATTTTTCCTTTTCACACCTATTCCCTTATTGAGATAGGTAGGAATCAAGAATTGCATCTCTAGGAAGATTGATAAGTATTCTTTCTGAAAAAAATCAACAGTATACGAATAAGAAGTATATTTCCTTGAATGACACAGTTGTTAGTTTAATACCTTAAATAAATAAGGTATTCAATAAGTTTTAGGAAAATCAAATTTAGAAATAAACATTTGGGTATGGAGGGCCTAACAAGGTTGTTCTCAAAGTAGACAAAGAGCTACTTACAATCTTGTTGAACCTCTTTGGGACCCAGCTGGACAAGATCATTGCTCAGGTCCTCTAGAGCTCTAATATTCTTTGAATCGATAATAGCCCAATGCCCTTTCCTTTCTAGGCCCGTTCATTTAGGGATGGGATAAAGTGGTCAAGAAAGCAAAATTCAGCTGTTGAGTCTGGAGGTAGTTTTAGATATAAATCAGAATATTTCTCCCTACCAGATCAAAAAGAGAGAAGTTCTTATATCTGCTCGTGTTTGAAGCAGAGCGGTAAAAATGGTAGTGGATGTAAAAATCTAGGCTTATTACAAGACCTGAGAAGCAGTTCTCAGGGCGATGGTCTTGCTGTCAGTTACCTGAGACTATTTAATTACAAGCAACTCATGATTACCTGTAAAGACGAGAGATGTGGTGGAAAACTCAAACAATGGTTGTTGCGAAATCATATAAATTGGCTTAGGAATATCCCGTGTGACTTCACAAACCTCCCCCCCCTCCAGAAATTTGCCTTCCTAATTATGTTTTGCTTAGCCCAATATTAAAAATTAGTTAGTTTCCCCAGAGTAGCTCTGAAGTTAAACTGCAGAGGGAGTTGGTTCAAGAGCATGCCAACTGGAATACGGAGGATGAAACATTTTCTGGCACGAATGTGGCAAAAATTCCTAAAGTTATTTTAATCTTAAAGAAAAACATAATCTTGAGCACCTTACTAGCCTTCACATATTATCTGAAATGCTATAAACATTTGTAATGATTACATAAATGAGATTGTTTTTATTTAGAGATGTGTGTTTTTACCTTGAGAATGTGTGTTCTCACTCTCATCCTTCTTGTCAGCTGAAGAAAATAATAAACCAATTTTCACAGACTCAAGCATAGTGCTCTGCACACACAATTGGGTGCATAGTGCATTGAAGACAGATTAGGCTAGATTTGGAAAGTTAAACCTAGAGGTGGCTTAGAAATCTTGGATCCTTGGGCTACAACGTCATTGTCATAGGGGGTTTCTTGATCGAATTATTTTCTTTCTTTCC
>NW_016804792.1:1278364-1297132 GCF_001698545.2 Rhinopithecus bieti | reverse complement strand
CCCTCCCTCCTTCCCTCCCTCCCTCCCTCCCTCCCTTCCTTTTTTCCTTTTTTTCCTTTTCCTGAATTTAAATGACTTCATAGTCCAATATTCCTAGAGCATATACAAACTTGAAAGTAGGCATATATTCCTGAAATTTATGGTTTTTATACAATTGCAAATCCAAAACAAATTTACAAATTGATCTCAAACAAAATGACAAACTCAGCATTCGTATTAACAACATTGACTTAATGCGATGGGTGATGGTTTGCTAACATTTAATTGCCACTCACAGCATTAATGTTGTTCCAACAGATATGCTGATGATGTTTTGATTTTAGTATGCCTATATTTCCTCGTAATGTATAAGATAATTCCTTAACACTTCTCTTTAAACTACTGCAAAATTTTGGTCCTCACAGCATGCTGGAATATCATTTAACCTTCACTTGGTACAAATGCGTAATTTACTTACTTGGGGGTGGGGTCCAGGTTTTGTGGATCCTGAAGATTACACAATTTTAGGGCTTTTAAAATATATAAGTGTGTGTGTGTGTGTGTATATATATACACACATATATATATGTAATAAAAGTGAAATAAAATTTGCTAGGGTCCCTCCCAAGACATTGGAAGGAATCTGCATAGGAGTCGAAGCTCAAGCTTCATTAGCTTCATGCTAAATCCACCTGTGTTAATGTATCAAGCCCTTCTCTATTTTTTTCTTGTTGCCAATAAAGAAGAATGACCTCGCAACAATGAGTAGTGACATTTTTTTTTTTTTAACTTTGGGAAGATCAATCTTAAATCACACATTAGTGTCTTTAAAGATTATTCTCAACCTAAAAACAGAAAATTAAATTGTCATTGTCATTGATGACACAGAGACGACTGAGAAATACCTTTTGGTTAAATTCATTTCCCTTGATAAATTCCAAGGAGGAGCTGCTGGAAGCAAGTTTTAGAGCTCTCACCATACTTTTCTTGGTTAGATTTACAGAGGTCAAAGTTTGGAGTGCAACTAGAGAGGTTAGCAGTTCACTTTTCCCAGCCTGCCTGACTTCTCATAGCTTAATCTTCGGGCACAGCTGCTGTGAGCACACAGTTCCTGGGACTCATATCTTGCCCTGCTCCTGGCCTGATTACAAGGTTGGGAGGAACTGTGGGCAGGTAAGGCCACAAGGAACCTCAGGCCAATATTTCTCTGGAGGGCAGAGGGAAAAACAGAATCCAGAGGTTGGGATCTACCTCAAGGACAATGTCTCAGAGTCCAATGGTTGCAATGAGATGTGTTGTGAGTCCGAGCCAGGGAGGGAAACAGCAGGCACAGGGGATGTTGAAAGGTCAGCCAGGCAACGGAAACCAGGGGTCAGGAAGAATTCTGAGCTATGATATCAGTTGGTATGCATGGTGGGGCATGTATTCATAGCAAAACAAAGCACGTTTCATTTTTCAGGACCCAAGATCTTCCTGCCTTCCTTTCCTGGTAGGACTCAGGGATTCTTCCTGGGCTCATAGACACTAGGTCTGAAACCATGCATAAGGACAGGAAGTGGGTGTGGCTCTTCCTTATTGAGGAGATTCTGGAATTATTTTTATCAGAGTTGATTGGAGAATAAAATATGGTAGTCAAGATCAGACCTCTCCTCTCAGGCTCTTTTCCTTCTAAGACAGGAGAACCTTCTGAGAAGTCCCCATAGTAGAGAACCCTCATGCTGCAAGTAGCCAGGATACACATTCTGATTTGGGCTGAGTTCTAAGAAAATCTTTATTTTGGGACATTTGAGGCTTGTCATCAAAGAACTCTAACTTTCTGTCTCCCTGCTATCTGTCTATCTATCTATCTATCTATCTATCTATCTATCTATCTATCGATCATCTTTCTATATTCTTTCTATATATTTTCTATTTTCTCTATATATTTATATTCTATATATTTCTATTTTCTATAGTATATATGTTAGATATATACTACAGAGAGATATATTCTTTTTCTCTGTATATATATGTAGGAAAGTGTTTTGTAAATGGTGAAGAACCACCATATACCAGGTTATTATAATCTCATTTCTGCCCAATGGAGATGCTGATTTGTATCTTGCTTGATAATTGTTTTCAGGTGAGATTATATCACCCGATATATGCTTTTAAATTTCTTTTCTTGTTTCCTTTCTGTTTGTTTTCTTTTGCTTTTGTTTCTTTAGTTTTCTGGTGAAAATGATTCCATTGGAAATTTTATATCAGAACAAGTGTTTTCAGAAAAGGAAGGGATTCTCAGATTTAAAGGAAAAACTTTCCCTAAAAGTCAGAGTAGCCAGAGCTCCTAGGAAACCCCTTTATCTAATCAATCAATTCTTAAATATAACCCACTCAACTGATGCTTGGGTAGAATATAAATTCCGAGTCACATGAGGTCTTATCAGTTATAATACTGAGAAAGAATTAGCCACTCTGTTTTGGTAAGATGATAGCTGTGGGCTAATTCATTTTTTCTTGAAATATTTGGGGGATTTGAAAGCTTAAGAAGTAAACAGGTTGTTTTGTTCAGGGAACCTTCTCTGAAAGAGTTACCAGGGTTCATCTGATGACATTAGCTTTGCCAGTAATTTCCATGATGTCAAGGGCACACGGGAGATTAAAGAGGGATTAAGACCTGCTTGCACAGTCAAAGCATCACAGTAAATTGACTTGACTTGGCAGGCTGCACTTCAGGTTGGCACCCTTTCACCACCTAATCATATACAATCCAGGTTTGTGGTGTTAGCTAGGCTACTTTCACAGAGGCCAAGAAATGTTAAGCAGACAAGGTAGGAGGTAAAAGTTGCCGGGAAGGGGTGGATGGACTTCCAGGAGAATGCTCAAGGCCAGGCTGCCACCATGAGCTGCCGACGAGGATTAAAACATTAAGGAAAATGTTTGTTGTTGTTGTTGTTCTTTTTTCCCTAGAATCTTTCAAAAATGAATTTCATTTTCTATTTACCCTCCTTCCACCCACTCCCAAGTTTTCCAGATATGTGTTCCTCTTAAAACCTTTTTGATCCCTCAGGTTATTACCAACTCTTCTGCAAAAGGAGTCAGGTTTGCCCAGGAACTTCACTGAATAAAGATGAGTTTATATTTTAAAAAGGAAACAGCTGGATGGCAAAAGCCAGGGAGGGAGGCAGCTCTTGTTTCATTAGCGAAGGGAAACTCGAGGGCCCGGAGAGAACAACTGGGCTGGCAGCCACGGCGGGGAGAAGAAAAGGAAACACACGATCATAAAGAACTAATCATGAAAAATGGAAAGTGAGAAAGAGCCAAGAACAACAAGCAATAAATAGATTTGGAAGGGGGAAAAAGATGAGGAGGAATGAAAAGCCACGCTCAGGAAAGAAGCAATAGAGCATGTGCGTTTCATTTGAAAAAAATTAATAATTCTGAAAATCATTAAACAGGCTTAAGGAAAATGTTTGAAGATAACTTTTCAGACCCACATTTTATTTCTACGTGTTGTTTAAGAGTCTCTTCCAGTGCATGAAAAAAAATCAGATGGAACTAGCGGGAGAAACTTAACATGCAATGTGCCTGAGTGATTGGTTTCCCTCTGCTTTTTTTTTTTTTTTTTTTTTTAAATAATTTCTGACTGATGGTGGGGAATAGAAGTTTGGCTATGTAGGATCACTGATAAATCAGGGGATTCTAAGATTAACTCGTAGAATTCTAGTCATAATCAGAAGTATCAAATACATTTTCACCAGTGCAGTAATCACGCAATGTTCATTTGTTAGTCATGAGGGGTTGATAATTCAGCACTTACAGGTATATCTTTAAATATTTTCAGATGAAATTAGCAGGGATTTAAGGAGGAACTAAGAGGAAAACCGGATCCTAGTCTGTCCTTCATCTTAAAGGAGGACTGTTGGTCATGTTTGTATATTTTATCATGTTGAATCTGTTCATCCAAACATGGCCAATAGTTTAGGCAATCCTAGAGAGAAGATACATATATATATATATATATATATATATATATGTATGTATCTTCTATACACACACATATATTCTTTGAAGTTTCACGTCAGTTACAGATAATACTTTACCAATGAAATGTTGCTGGTCCTTTATTTGGGGGATGCCTTATTAGCTTTTTAAAAATTAGTTTTTAATAGCAGCATTTGTTTAAGAAGGAAGAAAAAATGCTTGGTGGTACCTTCTGGAATGTACATTAATCTTGTTAATGACAGTACAGTTCATGGTTGGCAAAACAGGACTTTTGAATCAACCTGTATTGTGTGTGTGAGTGTGTATGTGCTTGAGAAAGAAGGCCAGGGCACTAAAGATACATGAGAAGTGCATGAAGACAGGATGCAGGATTTCCTATGATTTTATGTTGTTCTTAATTAGGAAGCATATTGGCAGCAAATGCTAACATGTGTTAGGATGTTTAGCTGAAGCCAAATAAATGTTTTCTATTACAACTCTGAATTCTATGCCTGGTTGGAACCCGTGCAGTTCTGCTCATGGCTTACAAAATCCCGTTAAAAGTCATCTCAAGGGCCAATTTTCTGTTGGCTCACAGAGCAAAACTACTTTCACCACATGTTTTCCTGAAGGGTTATCTACAACTCCGGGTGGAAGTCAAAGATTGGAAGAGGATGACCTCTGATCCTGGAACTGCATTGCTTGATGGTCAGGAAGGGTTCTTAGTAAGCAAACTCAGTTTAATCCCAGAGTCAGAAGTGGGTGTCAACAAGCCAAAGCAGCATCCTTTCAGTTCTGCTACTTTTTGTCTTGGTGGAAGAATAGCCAATGGAAGAAGATGGAGAGTCCAGACCAGAAAAAAAAAAAAAAAAAAAAAAAAAAAGATGAGGTAAAGTAGCTACACTTGTGTACATGAGCCATGTAAAAATATGCTATTTGTTTATTTATTGTTTTGAGACAAGGTCCTGCTCTGTCACCAGAGCTGGAGTGCAGCGGCAGGATCTGGGCTCACTGCAATCTTCACCTACTGGGTTCAGATGATCCTCTCGCTTCAGCTTCCTGAGTAGCTGGGACTGCAGGAACACCCCACCATGCCTGGCTAATTTTTGTATTTTTAGTGGAGACAGGTTGCCATGTTGCCCAGGATGGTTTCGAACTCCTCAGTTCAAGTGATCCTTCTGCCTTGACTGTCCAAAGTGCTGGGATTACAGGTGGAAGCCACCGGGCCTGGCCAGTTTTTCTGTCGGTGTCTTTTTCATTGCTGTGTCTGAGAAATTTTACACACGCTCATATATGTAGCTGAAATGATGCAGGAGTTCCCTGGGACCAGCCGCTTGGTACTCTCATTTATTAATATCAATAAATCAATGAAACCAGGTTGCAAGGCAATCTTAGGTATTTATTCACCATGCTAGGACCGCATTGCCTGGAACTCTTCAGCAGTTTTTCACTGCAGGGCCTTCACAAAAGCTCGTCCCTCTTTCTGGAACATTCCTCTCCATGTTTTGCAAGGCTTATTCCCTCGCCTGGTTCAGATCTCTTCCCAATTGTACTCTCTCTCCCAGCTTTCTTTGATCCCTTCATCATTCTTTCCTCTATTTGTATTCATTTATTTTTGTTCATTGTTTTCTTCCCTCCTCTAGAACGCACATTTCAAGAAGGAAGGACATTTATTTTGTTTTCCCTGCCAATGCCTAGGACAGTGTGAGGAACATAGAAGGTGCACAACTAATAATTTATTCACTGAATTAATAGGTCCAGGGTGTTTTTATCACTTGTTACAGATGTGTGTGTGTAACATTTTCAAAGCCTTGGAAGTTACTAAATCACTTTCCTGCATTTTATATCCAAGATTCCTATTATTTTTAATAAGAGTCAGCTATACATCTAGACTACATTAAAAAAAAAAAAAACCAACTACATTTTCCTTCGCCTTGTAAACAATCCCACATGGTATATGGGCCAAAAAAAAAAAGAAAGAAAATTAACAAAAAAGGGAGAATGTACCAAACCATATTCAGTTAGTAAAAGGGGATGTTTTCCATATTCTTAAATGAAGATCTTTTAACCAATATATCCAGTCTCTCATAAACCATAAAATGAAGTGACTGGCTATCAGAACTAATTTTAGAAGAAAACTGTCATCTTTAAAGCAGTAAAATCTTCATAAAACTGTGTAAACTAATTACTGGGTTAAGTAAAATCACTGAATTATATCAGGACCTTCAAATGTCTCCAGGGCAGACATAATACAGTAATTCTCTAATAGTCACTCTGGGGAGATACTGTAATGGGCGGGATGAAGTCATTGCAATATTCTCATTTAGTTTTGGTCCTGAGACTTATAAAGAGAATACTGGTGGCAGATTGCACATATGGAAGAGATGCCTATTCATTTCACGTGATACTAGCTGGCCTTTCCAGGCGGTGGATCATGAGCTCAGGGGAGCCCAATGGAGATGGGCATACTTACTTATTCTGCAAAGAAGATATGCCTTAAATCCATTTGAATGTTTCTTCTCATCCCTCCTCATCAAAGAGAATGGAAAATATTTGTGTACAGTATTTTTTGCTTTAGGTTATTTAGATGCCCTCATGTATATTAGGTTTTTACACGTGAGTAAATAACTGAAAACAAGAGCAAGACCTACTAGAAGCTTCAACGGAACAGATGAACCATAGAAGACCTCATGTTCTTTTGAATTAGTAAAAAGCTCCTTAGTTTAAGTAGGTATCTTGGTAATCTAGGATAAATCACAAGGATTGGGTAAACTCAGTGGAATATTGAAGGTTTATTTTATTAGGTAATTTTATGTACATTTAGGCCATGTATGGTGGCTCACGCCTGTAATCCCAGCACTTTGGGAGGCCAAGGTGGGTGGATCACTTGAGGTCAGGAGTTTAAGACCAGTCTGGTCCAACATGGTGAAACCCCATCTCTATTAAAACTACAAAATTTAGCTAGGCATGATGGCACGTGCCTGTAGTCCCAGCTACTTTGGAAGCTGAGGTAGGAGAATTGCTTGAACCCGGGAGGTGGAGGTTGCAGTGAGCCAAGATCACACTACTGCCCTCCAGCCTGGGCTACAGAGTGAGACACTAACTCTCTCTCACTCTCTCTATACATATATATACACATACACACACATATATATACACATACACACACACATATACATAAAATACGTATACATAAAATATCATTGTTTTCTCAAACCTCAGACTAATCTTATACTCAATATGGAAGATAATCATAACTCGTCACTCTGGATTATAACTGCTTACATATGTCTTTCTTATGAGATAATTCGCCCTTGAAGGTGAGGACTTCACTTTATTTGCTTCATTCTCCAGTGTCCAGTTTGTGGACTGAATGAATAACCCTTAACGGAAACCTGGCTGTGATTCCCTTCACTATTAACTTTTCCTAGAGTTATGAATTCCAGTTAGAAATTTGTTCAGAAAACCACTTGTCCTTAGAAATATAATTTCACAAGACACACAAGTTGATTTCTTCATAGTCTAACATGATGATTTCTACCCTGGTTCAAGGCTGTGATCCATGAAGAAGAGTGATAGGAACCAGACTTCTTAAAAGTGGTGAGTATCAGGCCACAATCTCAGAAGATAGTGTATGAGGAGTAAAATTGGGAAGACACATTCACATTTACCCAAATGGCTTGCACATTAAAAGCTGTACACCCTCCCCAACTCCAATTAACTCGGAGGGAAATCTTTGTGTGGGTTCGGTTCTCTCTAATGTGCCTGAGCCTGCCATTGCCTGGCTGGCCCCTGTGTCCCTTTGGAATTGATAATGAGGTTCAAGAGAGAAGAATAGTCCTCACTAAGCATGTCACCCCTATTTAGCACCTTTTCCAGGATGGCAGCCACTATTGTTTTATTATGTCTCTGATCAGCTGTCACTATTCATAAAGTAATCACTGCCATTAACACATCACGCCTCAAGCCATCTGCTGCAGCATGGCACACACAGGGCTGTTGGTTGCAAGCAAAGCAGGTGTCACCTAAAAATGACAGTACCACAGTAAAGGTGGGAGGTCATCATGGTGAAAGAGGATATGTCATGTCAAATAACTCTATTTTTTGATGTATTATAGTGCAATGAGCGATAGTATTTCTTGCTCAATTTGCAGAAGGCTAAAATTAAAACTTCTTATTTGAGATACTTTTTTTCAATATTGGTAAGTTATGGAGATAAAAAATGTCATTGAAATTTTTAAAACAATAGCATCTAGATTGCAAATGGACTCTTGCATTAAATTTGCAGTCAAGTTTAAAGCATTCTTGAGGAGATCTGATCTGTCAAACCTTTATTTGACAAGTGTTTATTGAGCACATACTAAGTGACACTGACACGTGGCTGACCCACTCGAAATATACAGTTGCTCCTTAAAACAAAATCACAAGTAATGTGTACAGTGGAGGTTCCTGATCTTAGCTGCATTTTTGAGCCTTGGTCTGTCCCTAACACTTATCTTGATTTTGGATAATTTTTTGGATAGTTTTCAGTTTTAATAGGATCCATATTGATTGGATTTTATGTGGATGTATTGGAAAATAAGCTTGCATTGGAAAAATACAAAGATTTCATAAAGTCTATTAAGAAGGACAATATATTTATAGGACAATTAGTTGTCTTGGCCACCTTCATTGTAAAGGGGCTTTATATTTATACAACTGACAGAGGAGATATAAATTTAATTGAAGATCTTAAATGTTGATAGAAAGTGAGACAAGGGATCATAATTGGGTTCAACTATCCTTCTAGCCCCTTCCCCTCCTGCATATACACTGGAATTGCATCCTGAGCTTAACTTCAGAAAATTCATATATTTGCCCTTGGCAAATATACACACATATACATCTACATGTATATGTAAAAATTTAACTAGGGTAGTTAATAATTCTACTCTCCATTTTATTGCATAAGTTTCCGCTCTTTCCCTGGGAGTGAGAAGTATTGGATGAGGGTTTGGATCTTCTATACCATCAGCTACTCTTAGCAACATTGCCCATCCTTCCCTGCTGGTGATGAGAGCATCTTGCTGCATAGGTGGTGGTTCTGTTGTATACAACACAGTACTCTTCTCCATGATGCACATGTCCACACACCCTATATGCTACTGCTGGTTTAAGGGATTTTCAAGGGTCAATTCAAAAGTACATTTAGAATTTAACTTCTATGGGGCATGCTACTCAATTACAAACAAATTGAGGAAGGCTATATAACTCCAAAGTCTATAGAAAGCAGATACCCATCTTCTATATCAGGATTTCTCAACTACTTTTGAATCCAACTTTCTTTTGAGAAACAAAAATCTCAAGCTTTCTCCCCATCCCTGACAATTTGTAGAATCATCTGTTGTAACCAAAAAAATAAAATCGAGCTTGAATTTTGTAGTTTGCATTCAGAAAACATTTTTTATTTTATTTTAATTCTGTAATGATCTATATGCTTTTCAAAATGGGTCCCCTTTCTCCCTGGGGATTATGATATGCCAAGCATAAGGGGCATTTTAACTTTAAAGATGACATTTGTGAATCTGGGATGCACGCTTTTCAAGATACCAGTGAAGCATCAGAGAATGAGCAAGCACGTGTCTTCTGATGACTCATGGCCCTTTCTTTCCTTCTTCTTCTTTTTTTTTTTTTTTTTTTTTTGAGACAGAGTCCCAGCTCTGTTGTCCAGGCTGTAGTGCAGTGGTGCGATCTTAACTAACTGCAACCTCTGCCTCGCAGGCTCAAGCGATTCTCTTGCCTCAGCCTCCCGAGTAGCTGGGATTACAGGTGCCCACCATCATGCCCAGCTTTTTTTTTTTTTGTAGTTTTAGTAGAGATGAGGTTTCACCATGTTGGCCAGGCTGGTCTCAAACTCGTGACCTCAAGTGATCCACCTGCCTTCGCCTCCCAAAGTGCTGGAATTACAGGCATGAGCCACAACACCCAGTCTGACTGATGGCCCTTTCTAAGGAGCCTGAGGTGGTACATCTGTGATTACCAGATACAGTAGAGTTGATGTTGACTGTTGCACTTGTGACTTAATAGTTTTATAAAAGCCCCAAACTGTTTGATATTTCATTTGCATCAAAATGTAGCTCAAATGGCTTTATCAGATAGGCTCCTTAAAATATCATGTGCCATTGTTCTAGGCTCAGAAGGAACACAAAGACAAAGAAAAATGGTTCTTGGGTCCTGCCCTCAAGGCACTTACAGTCCAGTTTCAGTTTTAGAAGTTCAACCAAGAACATGGCTAATGACTAGTAGAGATTGTACTGACTATTATACCACTTCTGTTAAAATATTATTTTGGTTGAAATAATAAAATGTAGATTCAAAAATAAAATAAAATAGTATTTTACTGCATTTTTCTGTGAAAGAAGTGGGGGAGTCTTGGGATTTCAAGATAATCCAACAAGCTGAGTAGGGCTGGCCATAAGTTTGGAACTCATGAGATCACAGTGGAAACCCAGGAAAATGTTCTCCTGAGGCTTGCGTCTACATTAATATTTTCTGCCTAGGTAATGTGCTTGCTGTGGCTCTGTGAGTAAACAGGAGGGTAAAGAGGAGGCTGACCGAGTTAAAGACATCAGCAGGTTGGGAACTATTAACACTGAGGATCATCTTTCTGTTTTTATTTTCCAGACAGGGTCTCACTCTGACTCCTAGGCTGGAGTGCATCACGGCTCTCTGCAGCCTCAACCTCCCAGGCTCAAGTGGTTCTCCCACCTCAGCCCCTCAAGTAGCTGGGACCACAAATATGCATCACCACACCTGGCTAACTTTTTTATTTTTATTTTTTGTAGAGACAAGGTCTCCCTATGTTGCCTCGATGAGTCTTGAACTCTTAGGCTGTAGTGATCCTCTGGCCCTGGCCTCCCAAAGTGCTGAGATTACAGGTGTGAGCCACTGCACCTGGCAGTTGAAGATTATATGCGGATCACCTGAGGTTGGGAGTTGGAGACCAGCCTGGTCAACATGGTGAAACCTGGGGGCTCTACTGAAAATACAAAAAACATTAGCTGGGCATGGTGGCAGGCACCTGTAATCCCCCCTGCTCGGGAGGCTGAGGCAGGAGAATCACTTGAACCTGGGAGGCAGAGGTTGCAGTGAGCCAAGATCACACCACTGCACTCCAGCCCAGGTGACAAGAGTGAGACTCCATCTCAAAAACAAAACAAAGCCAAACAAAACAAAAGAAAAAAAAAAAGTGGTCCCTTTAGGTTATAATGGTATCATATTTTTACCATACCTTTTATATGTTTAGGTATGTTTAGATACACAAATACCATGGTGTGACCATTGCTTACGTCATTCAGTACAGAAATATTTGTACAGGTTTGTGTACAAATCTGCACAAATCTGTACAAATATTAGCCTCTATAGATTTGTAGCCTAGATGCAGTAAACCATATCATGTAGCCTAGGTGTATTGTAGGCTATGCCATCTAGGTTTGTATAACTACACTTTTTGATGTTCACACAATGACAACAAAATCACATAACAATGCATGTCTCAGAATGTTTCCCAATCATTAAGTGACTCATGATTGCACTTAATCTCTCTGGTCTATAAAATAAAGACAACCAGAAAACCAACTACAAAGGGTTGTTGGGGTGATAATATAATACTTAAAATTAATACTATAAAATAACATAATACAAAATATTTATGATATATATAAATACAGACATAAAACATAGTTTTACTTATGATAATACTTCTTTTTTTTCTTTTTTGGAGATGGAGTCTTGCTCTGTTACCCCAGCTGGAGTGCAGAGGAGCAATCTCGGCTCACTGCAACCTCTGCCTCCTGGATTCAAGCAATTCTCCTGCCTCAGCGTGCTGAGTAGCTGGGATTACAGGCACCCACCACCATGCCCAGCTAATAGTTTTTGTATTTTTAGTAGAGACGGGTTTTCACCTTGTTAACCAGGCTGGTCTTGAACTCCTGACCTCAAGTGAACCTCCCGCCTTGGCCTCCCCAAGTGCTGGTATTACAGGCATGAGCCACTGTGCCTGGCCTACTTATTATAATACTTCTAAGTGTGATAAAACACTTATATGTCTAGCACACAATAAATCCTCAATAAATATAATGTGCTAATATGGCAGATTAAGAGAAAAAGCCAGTGAAATAAAGCTGCAATACTTGCATTTAGAAACTACTATAGGAATAGGACAGAAGGCTTGGCTGACTGAAATGAGGAATATATTAAAGGAAATGTCTTAAGAGTAGGTGACATTTGAATTGGCTGGTGAAAGAGAGAGAGAATAGCTTGTTAGAGGAAGTATCAAGAGCAACATTTTGGACCATGAAGGAGAAGGAACCAACTGCTTTCTTCCTTCATCCCTCCCACTGAAGTGTTTTTCTCAGTTTGCCTTAAATCTCATTTTATGGGTTCTTCAAACAATTTGCCCATTTTTGTGTTTACCTGAGCATAAGATCTGTCATGTAGATTTTCTTTATGGAGACCCACACATTTAAAAAAGACTCTCATAAACATCATTGTTTATTAATTAGTATTAGTATAGTTGATAATTTTATACCTTAGGCTTACAATATAATGATTTTAAGGTTTTACTCATCCAAAATTAACTTCTCCAGCCTCCCTTACTATTAACTCACTCTTTGTATTTAATTTATTTTTCAGTTTTCTATTTCTTTGGACTGAGCGGGCATGGGAAATAGAATGGGAGAGGAAGCATGCAATTAGATAATATTGTATAAACCTGCTGGCTATTTTATATAGAAAATGAAATTTGAGACCTCAGGATGCAAAATTAATGCATAAGAATTTCATCACTTTGTTAGAAGATGCAATCGGAATCCATCCAATATGCTGTCAGAGACTTGGTGGATATTTGTCAATTTCATTTGTCATTCAGGAGGAATACCTGGATTATCTCTGCTTGGTCTCAGTCTACATGGTTTATGTGGTGCTTTGCCAAGTACACTCCCTATCCACCTTCCAGTCTTAAGCAGGGGGAATAGCTAAAGCTCAGTCACTCAGGCTTTCCCTTCTAGGAAGCTGAATTCTGAGTGGTGAGACACAAAAGTGGGAATATGCTTGGAACAGATTCTTCCTGTGAGCAGAACCTTGAAGAGGCTATTTATTCATTCCTGCTATCTGGAGCTCTGAAGCTATCTGGTTCTCATCTTTGTTCTGTCATGATCTGAGTATCTAGCTTTTGGGTTCTCTGAGCTGCTCCATATCCTTCCAGGTCTTTTGCTTCATGTAGTCAGAGTTTAACTGATTGTCTAAGTGATAGAATGAAAATGTGAACACAGAAAAAAATATCACTAGATGACAGGTCAGATTACTAGACAGCATTTTCTCACTGGACATGTATTTTGAAAGCACATACCAGCACCAGGCACTGTTCTAGGCACTTGAGTCAGTGACAAACAAAATAAAATACTGAGAACAATAGATGTGGCTGGGCACGGTGGCTCATGACTATAATCGCAGCATGTTGGGAGGCCAAGGCGGGGGGATCCCTTGAGCCCAGGAATCTGAGAACAATAGATGTTCTAATAGATATTTGTTGTTGAGCTTTCAGGAGCTAAATGAATGGGCTAATGACATTTGTTCAACCTTAAGATAATTTTTATATGACCCTCTGTGATAGGTTCTAATAATTTTTTTTACAAAAGAATAAGAATATTAACAACAATCTAGGTAAATATTTCAAAAGAGTTCTTCCTCTGGAAAAGCAAGCCGACTGTTGATTTAAATTTCTCAATGATCAAAGTGTTAAAGTAATATGTTTTGAATAGAGCCATCTATAAAACATACCCGTATAAACAACAAGACTTGTAAATGCGTAATGGGCAAAAGTAATAAAACTATTGCAATAATGCATTTTCCTCATACCAACTCTATCCATTAATTTTTTACAGTTTTCTACCATGTAACATTACCCTTCATAAAAATGATATTTTAAAATGAGATGGGGTTGGTAAAAGAAATAAGGGGTAATAATGGAAGGAGGATTGCAAAGCTGTGCTCTCCTGGATGAGGGAGAAGGGAAAATAGAATTCATTTGGGCTTTCTGTGAGCCAGAGGCCATGGTCTGTAGCCTTTAAAGGGGTGAGCAATGCTCAGAGCCAAGGATTTTTATATCTTTATTTTGATTATTTGTTTCTTTTCTCTAAAGAAATCAAACACAAGCTATTTAAAATAATGAAATTCACTTCAATATAATACTTTATAACCAAAGTTGTGAATCTCTCACGTATTAAACATTTAAAAGTTCTTCATGCATTCTTAGATGAGTTGCATAGAATCTAAATGTAATATGATGGTATTCTTGCATGAGGCAACTTGGTGCAGTCAGAGGGACATAGATTTTGATTCAGATGGATCTGAGTTCTAATCCTGACTCTGCTATACTCAAGTTATTTGACCTCTATGTAACTGTATTTCTTTACCTGAGAAGCAGAGATTATAACTCCTAGCAAGTCGTGGGTACTCAAGAAAAGATGGTTTTCTGGCCAGGTGTGGTGGCTCACACCTGTAATCCCAGCACTTTGGGAGGCCGAGGCGGGTGGATCGCCTGAGTTCAAGAGTTCAAGACTGGCCTGGCCAATATGGTGAAACTATGTCTCTACTAAAAATGCAAAATTAGCCAGGTGTGGTGGCAGGCGCCTGTAATCTCAGCTACTCCGGAGGCTGAGGCAGGAGAATTGCTTGAACCCGGGAGGTGGAGGTTGCAGTGAGCCAAGCTCATCACGCCATTGCATTCCAATCTGGGTGACAGAGCAAGACTCCGTTAAAAAAAAAAAAAGATAGTTTACTTCCACCACCTTCATCCTTCATTCTGATAATACTTCAAATCAGAAAAGATTAGCTTATTTGCAACTAGAGGCCAATACAGTATTATTAAGAGACCCACTTAAAATGCTTAATATCCTTTGATATTATGTGTCAACTAAGTAAAAATGTACATGCTTGTAATTCCTAAAAATAAATAAATAAAAGGTTGAAATTTTTACACTTACATTAAAATGAGATTCCATACTGTAGCATACTTTTGGAAAATGGAATTATCTGGGATATGAATGCTTTATTTCTCCATTTATTCAACAAAATCCAAGCACCATTAAACTCTTGGCCCCCTGATAGGCATTTAGAATACAAAGATAAATAAAACATGATTCTGAATTTCAAAGAGTTACTTCACCCTCTTCCATGGTGAAGATCACATGCAGAGAATTAAATGCAGAAATGTAGGATGAAGTGCCTTATGGGAACAATGGGGAGGATCACCTCATTGGTGAGCATGGGGTGTCAGGTGACACAGGAAGTTTTCCAGCAGAGGTGGTGGTGATGGTATGTATGTCAAGCCTTAGGGAATGAGTTGAAGTTATCTAGGTGGACTAGGTGGGAGAGACTAGAGTAAGAGGGCATTCCAGGCAGTGAGGCAGGAAAATCACAGGGAGATGAACCCACATGGTGTGTGTATGTGTGTGGAGTGTGTGTGTGGGTGGGAGGTAAGAAAGTGCCAGCAATCAATGTTATGCTGCACAGAGCTAGCGGTAGGGGGTAATGAGAGTGATGCTATTGGAGAGGCAGGCAGCGGCCAGGTCATGGGTGTTTTCTTTCCCAGGTCAAATTGCTTAAGCTTTATGCAGAAAGACAAATGATGGCTTGGGCACAGCTGAAATGCCTCTGCTCAAACCTGTGTGAAGAATAACAAGTAGGGTGGTAAAGCCCATTAGGAAACGGGTAATGTAGTCTGTGGTCCAGGGCCAGTCTGTAAGGGCTTGGAGGAGGTGAGGTTCACTGGGACGCAAAACAGTGGGAGAGCTGGGTGGTTGGTAGCAGATAGGGGTGAGCTCAGGTGCAGAAGGAAGAGAGAGAATCTAGGCTGACTCTCAGTTCTGGAGTATGGTACCTGATGTCGTGGCAACCATCCAAGATAGGGAATAGATGGATATGAATGAGGGTTATGGTCCAAGTTTAGGCATTCAATGAAATCAAACTGTGGGTCTCTTAAGAACAGGGGTGACTGTGGGTTTTCGAATACCTTGGTGAAATTTTGTTAAAGGGAGCTGCATTGACCACTTCTCCTGGTGCATGCAGAAGGCCTACCATGGAGTGACCATGGGGATGATAAGACAGAAATAAGCTTTCACTTTGCTCCTTAGTAGCTCTGGGATAGTGGGCAAGTCAATTTAGCACTCCAGATTTCCTGTCCCTCATTGAGAGAATAAGTAGGTTTGACAAATAATCTCTAGTTAAACAATTATTCTTATTTGGTTCACTAAAACCATGTAATGTGGTTCTCCCTCACCATTTGTTGGTTAATAGTAAACACCCCCCTGCCTGCCGACACACCATTTCAAAAGTTTTCCTCTCCCAAATTGATGAGGCATTTGATATTTGATGTCATAAAGGGGTTTTTCTTAACTCAAGAATATTCTTAGCTCCTTCTCTTCAGGAATTGCTTGCAGCTCTTAGATGATGTGAATCACCTCCAAAGCATTTATTTTCCAACATTCAAATGCATGTTTTGAAAACGAACATCAGCTGTTAACCAGAGCTTTCCCAGGTGCAGCAGAAACCCTCTTCCACAAGGCTTTACCTCCCTTCCCTACTCAGTAAACTGCCCAATCCAAACAGGGGGCCACTTCTGGGGCAGTAGCTTCTGACATGAAAGAATGCATTCTAAGTAAAACAAAGTGTTTTTCAAATTAGCACACATACCAAAAAAGATGTATTTACTTAGTACACCTTAATGGCTTTCGAAGAGCCATTAGGCTCAACTGAGTGAATATTCCGTGTATTACCAAAAGATGCACAATATATCCCAAAACAGTCATTATACCTGTAAATATAATAGCACAAGCTCATTTGTCTTTGAATTTTCCTTTGCTCCTTTCTAAGTAATTTTCTTAGTCCATTTGAGAGCAAAGGGAGACATTTTTTCAAGGTTTGGGTGTTTGCTTGCTTCATTCCAAAGTTCAGGGAATAACTGAGAAGTGTGTTCATCTACCATTGAGTGGCCTAAACGAGGTGGCATTCTATCTAGTTAAGACCTGCCTAAGTTTCCTTGTTAACAGAGACACCAGCAAAGAGTAAGTAGCCTAAGGAGATTAATGTAAAAAGTCTGCAGGATAGAAATATTGCTTTAGAAACAAAATAATATACCCTCTACCCCCCATGAATTAGTACCTGAGGCACTTTAATTGGACAAACTCAGTGTTTAGATCAGGAGTCTGTCCAGTTGCTATCTGTGACCACAGGAAGCAGAAGCAAAGGGGTTAATAGTTGCTGACAATTTTTTTTTTTTTAACAAGCAGTTTTATTGCAGAAATGGGAGTTGAACCGGAACATTCACAATCAGAATGAAAGGGCAGGCAGGCAGATCTGGAAAACTCACCATTGTATGTGAAAAGGAAAGTTTTCATGGATTTTAGAGAGACCAAAGAAAAGGGCTTATTTTATATTTGAGAACATAGTTTAATTTAGATTTTTAAGGACCAGTCACCCAACATTCAAAATCCATATATAATTCTCTGGAGAAATGCAACAATGCCTCCATTTGATCATGGTAAGGAAAGCATTCAAATCTGACAATACCTTATGCAATGCTTATAAGACATATGTTTCTAGGTGGTTTCAACAGAAGTATGTGCAATTTAATATGTTGACTTTTATTTGTAAAGAATTGTGTTGTTTACCTGCTATCTTAGAGATCACTGTTCCACCTTGAAGAGTGAAGGTGAAAGGGTACACATCAGCCAGTGTGTATCTTCTGACAATTTCCAGATTTTTATCTAGAGACATCCAGCAGCAGAGAATCATTCATGGGTGGCATGTTATAGTAAAAAGAACACTGCACTTGGGAGTCAGAAGATAGAATTCAAAGTCTCAGCTCACACCTGTAATCCCAGCTACTTGGGAGGCTGACGCACGAGAATCACTTGAACCTGGGAGGTGGAGGTTGCAGTGAGCCGAGATCGCGCCACTGCACTCCAGCCTGGGAGACAGAGAAAGACTGTCTCAAAAAAAAAAAAAAAAAAATTACAAGGCCATGGGGAAATAGTTTCTTCCAATAGTTCCCAAACATCACCGTACGACAAAAACGTCTGTTGAGCATTATATATGCATATATACACCTGGACCATCCTCCTGAAATTTTAGCTCAGTAGGTCAGAGATTGGTCTCCATATTGTTTACAAGCAGCGGGGGTCAATAACTACTAATAAATCCCTCACACTTGAGTGTCCTCATTTGTAAAATAGAAACAACATTTTCTTTTCAGCGTACAGGACTGTTGTGAAGACTAAATACAACGATATACTTAAGACATCAGTGCAATGCTCAGAAGAGGGTCACTTATTTTTCTTCCAATGGGCCATGGTTGTTCTAGTTCAGAGCTCCCCAAAGTGAATTCTAAGGAGCAATAACCCCATGAGATTGTCTATGGAAAAACTGTGTACCATCAATCATATTTGGCAGCTGCACATTATACTCCCTTCCAGACTGTTAATGGGACCATTAGCTCCTTAAAGTTTCTGAAAGAACCTGACAAAAAGGAACTGGCTAAGTTGGTTGGACTCAGTGTTTCTCAAAGTTATTTAACTACCCAATTCTTTCTTCAAGTGGCAATTATTTATTGATGTTTGATGGAACATGATTCAGTGAACACTCCTCTTTACGATCTCTAACTAATGTCCTACCTTTCTATAACCTCCCTCAAGGAATTTCCTGCTTGTTTTTAGTCTGACTGAGACCCAGCCTTTTTTTTTTTTTTTTTTTTTTTTTTTTTTTTTTTTTTTTTTTTTTTAGTTGGGC
>NW_016804792.1:1268003-1275642 GCF_001698545.2 Rhinopithecus bieti | reverse complement strand
TTCCCTTCCCTTCCCTTCCCTTCCCTTCCCTTCCCTTCCCTGGGACAGCATTGGTTTTGCTCTGTTGCTCAGGCTGGAGTGCAGCAGCATGACCTTGGCTCACTGCAGCCTCCACCTCCTGGGCTCAAGCAATTTTCCCACCTCAGCCTCCTGAATAGCTGGGACCACAGGCATATACTGTCACACTTGGCTAATTTTAATTTTTTTTTCAACAAAAACAGGGTCTCAATATGTTGCCCAGGCTGGTCTCAAACTCCCACCTCAGCTGATCCTCCTACCTCAGCCTTCCAAAGTGCTGGGATTACAGGTACAAGCCACCGTGTCTGGCCAGGATGCTTGTCTTAAAAACAAAGATTTACTACCAGCAACCTGGATGGCCCAAAATGTGACTGGCAGCTTATTTTATATTCCCCATTCACATTAAATGTAGAAACTTAGTAACTATTAGATTTGATTAAATATTAAAATGTCATATTGTTCAGCCAATGAAAAAATTGTTTTCAAGCTGCTCTGTGGGGAGTGACTAGCCTGCTACCTTTTTATGGTATTAATTTTACGGTAATTTCTCTTCCTCCCTTCATAGTAAAAATCCTTGAAGTCTTACTCTCCTTAGGAACACTTCCTCATGGGTTTTGAATCTCCGGCTCTTTCCACTCCCAGGTACTGAAACCATATTTTTCACAGGCCCCTTTACCTGCCCAAGGGTCAACTTGATTCTTCTCCTTTGCCATTTTGCACCACTGACCATGTTGAAAATCCTAGGACTTGCTGTCTCTTGCACTGTTCTTGTATTTTGTTTTCTTCTGAATTCTGATGAATACTGTTCTGTTGCTTTAAGGTGCATGCTCAGGGTTCTGTTCATTATCATCTTCTCTTTGCCTGATCCTTTATCTTTAAGCAAACCCATCCATTCTTGCTACTCCAGTTATCTCCTCTATCCAAAGAGCTGGGCCACCATGATTTTTCTCCTAAGCTTGTTATCTTCACCTGGATTTCCTCAAGCTCAGTATATAAAGCCAAAACTCTTCAATTGTCTCTGTAAGCCAGCTCTCCTATCCCTTCCCCTTTGTCTCAGCCATTTTGTTTGTATATGGAAATAAACCTCCTGGTGTTAAAACCTCAAAACTTCAGCATTATCTTTGTCTCTACACTCTTGTTTGACCTCTAGATCCAGGAAATACCCCAGCTTCATTGTAAGGCCTGTCAATTTTATCTCACAATGTTTTTCACACTTATAAGCTAGATAGACCGAAGCAAGGGTCTGTGTGCATATTCTCTGTGATGCTCATTCTTATGTTCTCAAGATAGTTGCTGGAGCTCTAGCTGCAGCTTCTGCATTTCAGGCAGAAAGGAAGAGGATGATCACAGAACCAAAGGGCATCTGCAAACTGAATCTGCCACCCTTTAAGGGGAGCATTCCTGAAAGCAACATGTAATAATCTTTGCTGACATTGAATTGAGCAGAGTAGTGTCGCATGACCACCCTGATGTACAAGGGAGGCAGAGAAATGGAGTTCAAAAGATCGGGACACAGTGCTGTTTCAATAAATGGGAGTTATATTAGAAAGGAAGAAAGTCCAAAATGTTTTGGGGTGGGCAATTGACAGTCTCTACACACCTTTCTCCTTAACTTCCCTACGTTTACTTGAAATAAATTTCCACTGACTTTGAATAAAACACTCCTTGTTTCCCACCATCATCATCTAACTTCACATCTTCACTGTCCTTTTGCTTAGATTTTTACAAAGCCAAGTGGACTCTGTGTGCCTCTACTTCACTGCTACTGAGAGGTGAAGCCAGCTGGGCTTTGCGGTTGGGTGGAGAGTTAGAGAACTTTTCTGTCTATCTAGAGGATTATAAACGCACCAATCAGCACTCTGTAAAAAGGCACTGATCAGGGCTCTGTGTCTAGCTAAAGGTTTGTAAATGCACCAATCAGCACTCTGTAAAAACGCACCAATCAGCGTTCTGTATTTAGCTAAAGGTTTGTAAACACACCAGTCAGAACTCTGTCAAATGGACTGATCAGCACTCTGTAAAATGGACCAATCAGCACTCTGTAAAATGGACCAATCAGCAGGATATGGGTGGGGCCAAATAAGGGAATAAAAGCTGGCCACCCAAGCCAGCAGCAGCAACCTGGTCAGGTCCCCTTTCACGCTATGGAAGCTTTGTTGTTTTGCTCTTTACAATAAATCTTGCTGTTGCTCACTCTTTGGGTCTGCACTGCCTTTATGAGCTCTAACACTCACTGTGAGGGTCTGCGGTTTTATTCCTGAAGTCAGTGAGACCATGAACCCACTGGAAGGAAGAAACAACTCCAGATGCACCACCTTTAAGAGCTGTAACACTCACTGTGAAGGTTTGTGGCTTCACTCCTGAAGTCAGCGAGACCACGAACCCACCAGAAGGAAGAAACTCTGGACACATCTGAACATCTGAAGAAACAAACTCCGGACCCACCATCTTTAAGAGCAGTAACACTCATCTGGAAGGTCCGCGACTTCATTCTTGAAGTCAGTGAGACCAAGAACCCACTGGAAGGAATAAATTTCAGACACACTACTACTGTCCCTGTTCATTAATCTATTTATTCAGCAAGAAAATATTGAGAATGGGCACTGTCCTGTGTGCTAGAGATGGACAGAATCATGACTTTTGCCTGTAGGGCCTCACAGTTCAGTTGGAGAGAGCAACATGGCCCCAGCTGATTCCAGGGCAACACAATTAGTGACATAACAGAGACAGATGAAAGGGATTGCAGAAGCAGAGAGAACATCCGGACTAATTCAATCTGTGAATGGTGAAGAAGACCTTCCAGGGCTGATGCTGTGGGCTGAATTGTGTATTAGTAGGAATTTCTTGGTTCAACACACAGAGAAATAACAAGTTTTCTGTTGTTGTAAACTATTCCTTACTAATTAAAAACAAAGTGGTTATATTCTTGACCTCACTCTGAATTTACTTTTATAAGAATGTAATCGTAAGTGAAAGCAATTTTAAATATAGCATTATAGGGCACAGTATTGATAAATGAGAGGAAAACTTGTTCTTAAAGAGTGTATCACTCACTTACCATGCCCTGAAATTAACTGAGAACTCATTTGTCAAGAGAGCACCTACCCTATAGAGAATTCTTCCAATTAACATCAAAAGCGATCATTCTTAACCTCCCATGCATTAAGAAAATCTTGTCTGCACCCAATGTTCTGTTCATAATCAATGAAGCCCTTTATGTTATTCCAAATTTATCACCCTGTATATTACTAAAATGGATGAATTAATAAATGAATCTGCTGTAGGTCCAGAAGCCAGATTTATTTGTTGTCTTCTGGTTCTCATGGGATTTTTCTTTGGTCTCCAAGACATTTCACTCTGCACTCTCTCATAGTTTGGGATATTTATTGATAGCTACTGACAGCATGAGTTGGTACCCATAGACTCACAATGGCTGTATCAGAAAAGTGCTTTTGAGGGGGATTAGTTAAATTCTAAAAATGTCAGCCAAGTCACTCTCAGGCTATGCTAAAAAGGCAGTGCAAGTGTTGTGCTATTATCAGTCCTAACAGCATTATATTGCTACAAAAAGCATACATCAAGATAAATTAAATGATGCTTAACACTGGTGAGGTCATGGTAAGCTTGATATATTCATAAACATTAGTTAAAGAGTGAAATAGTGCAACATTCCTGGGGGCCAAGCTCATGATATGAAATTAGAATAGGTTAGGATATATTCTTAAGATCTGAGCCTTATTCCACTTGCAAGAATCTACCTGTTGAGATGACTACAGATGTAGAATTGTAGGCAAGGCTGGGTGCAGAAGGATGGCCAATGAAGTATTACATAAACTACAGAATACCCATGAGCTAGAACACTATGTACTCATCAAAATTGGTGCTTTCCGATAATTTTGATTACATGGAAAAGTGCCTGCTATGTTCAATGAATAAGAAGAAAAACAATTGTATCAAGGTCTGATCCATACGGAGGGATACATATATCATATATGCATACGCATCTTTCAAATGATTTGTATCAGAGTGCTAACAATAATCTAAGTTTAAGTGATTTCTATTATCATCTTTAAAGTTCTCTAAATTTTATGAATTTCTGATCAAGATGCATGAGTTTCACAATTAGAAATAAATCACTTTTTTTTTTTTTTTCTTTTTTTGGAATTCAGTGATGCAATTACAGCTCACTGCGGCCTCTACCTCCTGGGCCCAAGCGATACCCCCACCTCAGTCCCCTAAGTAGCTGGGACCACAGGTGATATGGTTTGGCTGTGTCCCCACCTAAAATCTCATCTTGAATTTTAGCTCACATAATTCACACTTACTGTGGGAGGGACCTGGTGGGAGATAATTGAATCATAGGGGTTGGTATTTCCCATGGGATGTTCTCATGATAGTGAATAAGTCTCATGAGAGCTGATGGTTTTATAAAGGGGAGTTCCTGTGCACATGCTCTCTCTTGCCTGCCACCATGTAAGACGTGACTTTGCTCCTCTTTTCCTTCCGCCGTGATTGTGAGGCCCCCCCAACCGTGTGAAACTGTGAGCCAATTAAACCACTTTTCTTCATAAATTACCTAGTCTTGGGTATATCTTTATTAGCAGCATGAGAACTGACTAATACAACAGGCACGTGCCACCACACCTTGCTAATTTTTTATTTTTGTAGAGATGGAGTTTTACCATGTCCGAGCCCAGGCTGGTCTTGAACTCCTGGGCTCAAGCGATCCTCCCACCTTAGACTCCAAAAGTTCTGGGATCACAGGAGTGAGACACTGCCTGGCCAGAAATTAATCACTCTTAAAAGGAAAACTGAAAAGGACCATGTAGTAGAAGATGAAGAGATTATTTATAGGTACCTTTTATATGTATGTATTCTACACGCCTAATACGCAGATCCAGATACAGTGTGAGGTCAATTTGTCTAAGGGGCTCAGCACAGGCTCTGGCCAGGGAGGGTGCTTCGGGCTTTGAGCCTAACTGCCTGCCGTCACTCTCTCCCCTGCCATCCCATTCTCCAGGCTGCCATCAGATTTCTGGTTCCAAAGCTATGGCCCTGTATCCTCTCTCTGGAAACATTGTTAAAACCTGTTATCCTCTCTCTGGAAACATTGTTAAAACCTTCCCAATTGTGCACAGAATACATTCTCCCCCTCCACTTGGCTCCAGTTCATGTCCTCAGTCTGATATCCCTCACATCTTTCAATCCTCCTGCACTCCAGCACAATAGAGCTACTTTCATGACACTCTTCACCTCCCCCTGCCCACCACTTTACCCTCATTTTTGCCTGTCCTACCCGTTCTTTAAAGCCCTGCTCAAATTCCCAGAGTGACCACTCTGAATTAATCTTTCCTTCCATTATTTCCTCTTTGCACTTTATTGATCTCTTTCATTGCATTAATCAGAATTTTACTTGTATTATGGTTCCTTGTGTCTTTCTGTTCTTGTACTGATTTTTAGCCATCCAAATCATGTCTTGATTCATAACCTTTATGGAGTGGTTCTCAAACGTTAGCATGAATCAAACCATCTGAGGGTTCATTAAAACAGATTGCTGGGCCCCATCCCTGGTGTTTCTAATTCAATACATCTGGGGTAGGGCACGAGAACTGGCATTTCTAATAAATCCCCAGGTGACGCCGCTGCTGCCTCAGTATGGCGACCACACTTTGAGCACCACTGCTTTTCAAAAATGGGAAACAATGAACTAACATAAGTGAACTTGCTATAGTAGATAGGGAGTGGAAGTTCAGAGGGCAGGATTTAGAATCGGAGGCTTAGGTTTGAATTCCAGTTCTGCCACTTAATGCTTCAACAAATTACTTAATCCCACTGAATCTTCATTTTCTTGCCACAAAAATTGGGATATTATTACAGTAAGTCCTCAATGTCACCCATAGGTTCTTGGAAACTGTGAATTTAAGCAAAACGATGCATTAAAAAAAAAAGGCAATCTTACCATGGGCTTATTCACATACTCAAGAGTTAAGGGCCTAGGAAGTACTTCTGGTCACAAAAACATCGCCAAACTTCTAAATAAAAACTAGAACACGGCTGGGCGCGGCTCACGCCTGTAGTCCCAGCACTTTGAGAGGCTGAGGCGGGCAGATTGCCTGAGCTCAGAAGTTTGAGACCAGCCTGGGCAACATGGTGAAACCCTGTCTCTACTAAAATACACACACACACACACACACACACACACATACACACACACACACACACACTAGCCAGGCATGGTGGCGTGCACCTGTTGTCCCTGCTACTCGGGAGGCTGAGGCAGGAGAATCACTTGAACCGGGGAGGCAGAGGTTGCAGTGAGCCGAGATCGCGCCACTGCACTCCAGCCTGGGTGACAGAGCGAGACTCCGTCTCAAAAACAAAACAAAACAAAAAACAACAACAAAAAACTAAAACACTTCTGATATTAAACATTGAAATAAATGCGATTACACATATATTTAACAAAGATTAATAAACACAAATAAGGTCATTATTTAAATGCTTTTTCCAATTCAGGGTTAGGAGTGATCAGAGCCCATCCTGGCAGCTCAGAGCATAAGGTTGGAACCAGCCCTGGGCGGGATGTCACCCCATTGCAGGGGTCACTCATACCCACCCACACTTACACTCACTCACACTGGATCAGAGCCCATCCTGGCAGCTCAGAGCATAAGGTTGGAACCAGCCCTGGGCGGGATGTCACCCCATTGCAGGGGTCACTCATACCCACCCACACTTACACTCACTCACACTGGGACTGTGTGGATACTTCGGATAACCTGATGTGCGCATCTTTAGGGGATACCTGGAGAAAACCCAAGCAGATTGTGGCCCCAGCTGGGATAGATTTTTTCCCCATTAATATTGTAAAGAAACAAAACTGAATGAAATAGTTATTCAAGAACCAGCTGTACCTCTTACATAGGGTTGTTCTGAGGGTTATATGAGATCACTTTCGTAAAGTGCCCAATAATAGGTGTGCAATAACTTTATAAGATAAATTTTGCCACCATTTCACAGACAAAGAGACTGAGGCAAATGGAGGTCCCATAATTTACTGGAAGTCGTCTACCTTATGAAAAACAAGACTGGTATTCTAATTTAAGTCATTTTGATGCATTCTACTCTACCCACCACAGCCTACTAAATATAATGCACACTCAAAAATATTGGATTTCTGTTTTTTTTTTTTTTTGAGATGGAGTTTCGTACTTGTTGCCCAGGCTGGAGTGCAATGGCGCAATCTTGGCTCACCCTTACCTCCACCTCCCAGGTTCAAACGATTCTCCTGCCTCAACCTCCTGAGTAGCTGGGGTTACAGGCATGTGCCACCACACCCAGCTAATTTTGTATTTTTAGTAGAGATGGGGTTTCTCCATGTTGGTCAGGCTGGTCTCGAACTCCTGACCTCAGGTGATCCTCCTGCCTAGGCCTCCCAAAGTGCTGGGATAACAGGTGTGAGTCACTGCGCCTGGCCTAGATTTCTGTATTTCTTTATGTGAAATCCTCTACTGGCATTACCATCTCTCAAAACATTTTCCTGGACTTTTAACTAAAGATTATTTCCATTGTGATGGGCACAAGTCCAATTTCCTTTTTTTTTTTTTTTTTTTTTTTTTTT
>NW_016804792.1:1149809-1266436 GCF_001698545.2 Rhinopithecus bieti | reverse complement strand
TTTTTTTTTTTTTTTTTTTTTTTTTTTTTTTTTTTTTTTTTTTTTGAGATGGAGTCTCACTCTGTTGCCCAAGCTGGAGTGCAGTGATGCGATCTCAGCTCCTTGCAACCTTTGCCTTTTGGGTTCAAGCGATTCTCCTGCCTCAGCCTCCCGAGTAGCTGGGACTACAGGTGCATACCACCATGCCTGGCTAATTTTTCGTATTTTTAGTGGGAACGGGGTTTCACCATGCTAGCTAGGATGGTCTCAATCTCCTGACCTTGGGATCTACCCGCTTTAGCCTTCCCAAGTGCTGGGATTACAGGTGTGAGCCACCGTACCCAGCCTATGTTTTACTTTTACAAGGGAATAGTAGAAGGCAATTAGGGCCAGCTTTATGGGCATGCAACCTGTGTTACCACACAGGGCTCAACACTCCAAAGGGCCTCACACTTAGCTTAAGACTCTGCTGCTTGAAAATCTTCACACTTCTTTCTTTCTTTATTTATTTGAAATGGTGTCTTGTCTCGCACTGTCACCTGGGCTGGAGTGTAGTGGCGTGATCTTGGCTCACTGCAACCTTTGCCCCCTGGGTTCAAGCGATTCTCCTGCCTCAGCCTCCCAAGTAGCTGGGGTTACAGGTGCCTGCCACCACACCCAGCTAAATTTTCTTTTTTATTATTTTTGTATTTTTAGTATAGACAGGGCTTCACCATGTTGGCCAGGCTGGTGTTAAACTCCTGACCTCGTGATCTGCCTGCCTCAGCCTCCCAAAGTGCTAGGATTACAGGCATGAGCCACCGCGCCTGGCCCGAAAAATCTTCATAATTTTTAGACAAAAGACCCTGCATTTTCATTTTGCACTGGGTCCTGCAAATTATGCACCCAGCCCAGAAGGTAAAATTACTCTGTAAGCTTCAGGCTTTCTGACTCTTTCATGAGTACTTTCCCTCATCCATTCCCCACTATGAGGACAGCACAGGTAGCTATATTGTTTAGTGGGACTTAATCTCTGGCTATTGTTGATTGGTTCAGAAGAGGGCACCTCACTCCAGATGGTCAAATTTAGCCCATTCCCATAGTCAAAAGTGATTGGTCCAAAGATGGACACTTGAGCAAAACTGAGCCAAACTCTAGCAATTTTGACACTTGGATGGCACGACTGAGCTACTAGACTGTTGATGGCAATATTTTCCACTATTTGAACTAGGAAGGAAAAGAAAATTGATTTCAAGAGAGAATAAAAAGGAACCTGGCTGGGCTAGTATCTGTAATCCCAGCACTTTGGGAGGCCGAGGGAGGTGGATAGACTGAGGTCAGGAGTTCAAGACCAGCCTGGCCAACATGGTGAAACCCCATCTTCACTGAAAATACAAAAATTAGCCAGGCTTGGTGGCACATACCTGTAATTCCAGCTACTTGGGAGGTTGAGGCAGGAGAATCCTTTGAACCTGGGAGGCAGGGGTTGCAGTGAGCTGAGATCATGCCATTGCACTCCAGCCTGGACAACAAGAACAAAACTGCATCTCAAAAAAAAAAAAAAAAAAAAAAAAAAAAAAAAAAAAAAAAGAACCACCAGGCATGAAGACAGTTGCAAAGGAGAGGACTGGAAAGAGGATCTCATGAGCATTCCTGGATCCATTTGTTTCTGAGGCCCAATTGCTTTCCTGTAGTTGGATAACTATTATGGGAATAAAGAAAAATTCTTTCCAATCCATTCCCATTTTGTCAATTCAGTTCAAGATAGGGTTGTTCTTATTTTGAGAGAATTGTCCTTCACTGTGCCACATGTAATCCTTTACCTGGAGTGGCATTCCCTTTCTGACTTCTTACTGACTCCGTGATCCTGTGCAGGGAAGGTGCAGCATGTATTCTCATGGTTGCATTTACATGGGCTCTGATTTTTTTTTTCTTTTGTTCTACATATGTGGCATGGATAATTTGAATCTGATAAAGAATCTAATATTTTTTAATCAGATAATATTCAACTCAATCTATCTTTAATCTGAAACTTTGCTCAATAAGAACATATAGGAAATGCAAAAAAAAAAAAAAAAATGTAATAAAAGATGGAAGACCTAAATCCACCTTGAGACATAAACAATGGTGTTACTTTAAGAAATGCACCTGCCAACCCTAATAATGTCTGTAATAGTATATAAAAGCACCTCCATGCCTCCTTCTTTTAGACAATATGGTCCAGTGGGAAAAGTTTTGGCTCTAAAAGATACTGTTCTCTAGCTTCATGATATGTTCATTCCACCTTTCTTCATCTCAATCAGAGGATCTGCATAATGTAATTCATAATTTTGTTCTGTCAAACCTGCAAAACAGTACCAGCACCTATGGATAGCATGTTGTAGAAAATGGCAAGTATATACATAAAAATGGAAATGGATCCTAACTATCTAACCTTACTTGCTCCTAGAGAAGTCCAACAGGTGAGTTGGAATAATTTATTTTTTCTTCCCCAGTCATGCAGGTCTAGTTACAATTGATACACTTTTCCATTTTGTCCAATAGTAAACAGTCTGAAATGTAACTTAAAATACAGTTTTCCTATAAATTATAAAAGTTCTGAGAAAACTCATTTACCTAATGGTCACTGGATATCCAACACTGTGCTGTTGAGAGCTTCCTTAGCAAGAGGTGATCAAATCAGGAAGAGTTTCCTTCGGAAATCATGTTCAAATCAGGAAGACAAACTGAGCAGAAGTGAAACCACTTTTGACCAAAACATATGCTTAACTGTATATAGATGTTGATCAGGAGGTGTTTGGCAGCCAGTAGAAATATTAATTCAGCTGGTTTAAATGATTAGGACTTTTATTATCTAATATAATAAAGTTTGGAGGTACGTCCGTATCTGAGTGTGGCTTCTTCAGCAGTTCAATGGCATAATAAAAAATGGAAGGCTTTTTTCCTGCTCTGCTATTCTCAAGGTGATAGTCTTGTGTTCCCAAGTTGCTACAGAGCTTCTGCAGCTCCAAGCATGACCACTACATTTGGCTGCTGAAAAGCATGACAAGGGCAGAAATCATAAAGACTTTGCCCAGAGGGCCTTGACTGTCCTTGCCTTCTGGTACTTTAGCCAGAACTTCATTGGTGGTGGCTCCAAAAATCAGTAGACTTTCTGTGATGAATTCACTGTAAGAACTGCAGGACCCAGCCTCCCTTGAAGGACGTAAGTACCCGATATCTGAAAAAAATAGAGGTGTTTTTGTTTTTGTTTTTTGAGTTGGAGTCTCTCTCTGTTGCCTAGGCTGGAGTGCAGTGGCATGATCTTGGCTCACTGCAACCTCTGTCTCCCAAGTTCAAGCGATTCTCCTGTCTCAGCCTCCCGAGTAGCTGGGATTACAGGCATGTGCTACCACGCTCAACTAATTTTTACTTTTAGTGGAGATGGGGGGGTTCATCATGTTGGCCAGGCTGGTCTCGAACTCCTGATCTCAGGTGATTCACCCACCTAGGCCTCCCAAAGTGCTGGGATTACAAGTGTGAGCCACCGTGCCCAGTCTCTCCTGGCTTTTGTAGACTTGCATTTGATTCAGCTATAGGGTCTTGTATGATACTGTCTATCCAAGTCAACTGCTTGGTTCCATTTTTCTTTTCTGTTCTCCATTTGGTTGGTTTTATAATCTACAAATTCACATCCAGAAGGTATGTATTTTTTCATCTAGTATATGGATAAACTTATTGTGAGATTTTATTAGACTTTTTTGAAACTTCCAAAAATTTTAAATTGCATTTACTGCTTAAAGGAATAATTTGAGATATAACTCAAATCAGTAAGCAGTCTTCTTAAGAGAGATTCATATTAAATATTTTTGGTAATATTCCATAAGGGATATGTTGTAAAATTCTACTTGATTTAAATAGTATTTGTTACCTTTCACTTTTCTCAGCTGCACTTTCTCAGTTTACACTCTAATCTCCTTTTACCTGGACAATTCCAGTCGCTTCCTAACTGTGCAATGTACACATCCTGTTGCTGACCATGGGAACTCTCTAAAGCACAAATATGATGCTCTCTTCCTGTTTGAAATTTCAATCAAGGTTACTTGCAAAATCAGCTTCATAGTTCTTGGTCTAATGCCTGAGACCCTGACTGACCTTGCAACTTCCTTCCTTTACAGCTTCAAAAGTTGCTACCTCAAAGAACCTTCCAAGTTTTTGAAAAGTACTTTAAGGATGAACCTACTGTAGGCATGAGGAGTTGTTTGTGGCTCCCCAAACATCCCATGTTCTTTCAAGTTTCCATGCATTTGCACATTCTGGTACTACTATCTGGATCATGATTTTCTACCTATCCTGCTTTATAGGAGAATTTATTTATTTCTCAACATGCAAATGTTCTCTCCTCAATGAAGATGTGCTGAAACTCATCTTTAGCCCATTTCCATGTAGCCAGCAGTTAATACTTTTGCAACATCGTATATGTATTTCTAGTACAGGATCCAGATCTGTACATCACATGTACATTTAATATAAACTCTAATCCCCACATTAGATGAGACTTCATTGTCCGAGCCTAAGGCATGAGAAAGAGAACTGGTTAGTAGGCTGTCAATAGGAAATAGAAAGATGAGCAGGTTGATTCTTCTTTGTGACTTTTAAAGACACTGGATAAGTAAATCTGATGAAGACAGACTTCAGTTCAAACCATGGATTGAACAACTTGCATTTCAGTCATATTATCACTTTTACAAAATACCCGTATCATATTATGGGTATTTCACTCATATATCTCAGAAAAATCTATTCTATGGTTTGTGGAGGTAACAACTGTTTTAGAAACTGAATTTTAATGCAAAATTGATAAATTCTTGTATGCAAATGGTAATATTTAAAGAATTTCCACCATTCTCCACACATTACTGGGACTGGATAATTATCTGAAAGGCAGATTCTGGTTTTGAAGTTTTAGACAACGACACAGTAGACTTTCTTTTTAGTACTTACTTTGATTATCATTGACTATCTAACATTAATGTAAATAAGAATTATAAAAAATGAGAAAACATGTTTGTTTTATTTTAGGGGTAACAGAAAGTATATTTTGAAAGGGCAGTTTAAATATTCCCAACCCTCAAATTATTAAAATACAGTGTGGTGGCTTTCTCTTTATACTCTGAGCTTGTTGGTAGCAAACCCATTTATCTTTGTTGTCTTCCTAACCGATAGTATACTGGCTTGCATTTGTTTTCCTTCTGATGTGAGTGTTTCTGGATCCCACAAACACATAAGTTGAGGTAGTTTTGGGAGACAATTAAGCAAATGAAGCACACTTCTTCTGCTGGGCTGCAGTTGGATGATTCTACCTCATGTGTTTGGGGGAGCTGGTGTAGTGATATAAATTTTAGAGCCAGAATGCAGGGTTTAAATTCCAGCTCCGTTACTTACCAGTATGTGCTACCAGGAAAGTCATGTAACTTCTTTTTGCTCTGATTTTGTCTACCGTTAAGTAGGGATAATACCAATTACTATCTCTAAGAAATCTTGAGAAGATTACATGTGTTAATACATGTAAGGTGCTTGAAACAATGTCTGACACATCATAAATATCATGGAAGTGTCAGCTCTCACTTTATTGGTTTCAAGTCTTCACAATCAGCCTCCTTTCTCTCTGTCCTAAGGTCATGCAACATTTTGTATAAATGTTTCTTATGAGAGAAAATGCTCCTGTCTGTTTAGGAGTGTGGGTGTGAGTGTTTAAAGACAATGATGACTTTTGCCCTTTAATGGAAATTCTCTGCACCTAAAGAGCCAGAAGATTGTATTATACATTTATAAATTCACATCAAGTGCAAACAGAGAGGGAGATGGATCCCGAAGGACATATTATCAGAATCCGGCTCCAGATGGAGAATTTATGTGATTTGGTATAAGTTTAAATACAGAGTTGTTTTACTCCAAAGCTTAAGAGAAGAGGAAGGAATCATTATGGTCATTGCTAGTTATATTAATGGAAGGAGTCTTCCCTATTTTTAAAACTTAAGTGATGGTAGCTATTGGCAGAACTTGTCATTCATCTCAACCGAATTTCTAACGCGTACTCTTAAACTCCCTCTTTTAATATTTATTTTTAAATGTTTTTATTATGCATAAAATCCATTTTTTAGTAAGTTGAAAAGAATTGGAATGACAGGAAATCAGAGCTGTCATGGGAACTGGAGAAAATGGGTGTGGGGAGGGGAATCTGTAGAGCACAGGTGCCAGGTATCCTGTGGATCTCAGCCACAGCTCCCCACATCACCTTTCCTGTATTGTTTCTGACTAATGGAGCAACCCATTCACTTTTTTTTAACCAAATGAGAAAAAGGATGCATGGAAATTCCACAATCTGTGTCAATGAGGTCAGACATCAATAAGTTTAATGAGAAACTTCTACATCAGAGGCTTTATTTAATTTGTTTTGTTATTTTGTCTTACTGTGGCTTCAGAATTTCACCCAAGCAATGTATGAAAGGTTTAACAATACTATGTTAAATCAGTAGATCTACACGATCTATTCAGTGGAATAGAAGAAATATGATCAGGACTTGGTGGCCCTAAATTAACTTGTTTAAAAACAGGATTCTTGATTTGGGTATGAATTTTCTTGCCTCCAGTGATGTGCTGGGAAAGGTTTAACAACTGGCACTTTGAAATAAAACCTTGATTTATGCTATTGGCTTGTTTCCTTCTGGTGATATTCCCACCATAGTCAATTTTGAACTACCAGTGTGATGATGCCAAATGAAGAGTTAAAAGAGAGGTGCACACTGGACTCTTGAGAGTCTGTTGAATCCGGCAACTACACAGCACAACTCTGTTTATGTCTTAGAAAAGATTTGAGACGGGCCAACAAAAGAGATTGTCCTGAGAACTGGCGTATACAAAAAGCTCTATGGCTTGCATAGGCAATGATGAGGCACAGAATTCAAACAGGGAAGCTGGATCAATCAACATTGTTTGACTGCACAGCATTAGATAGTCCAGCCAATATTCACTGCTGCACTATTGTTTTTAAACTAAATTAGTGAAGTATACAAACATTCCTGTAGACGTCCACCTGGATATGTCAGATACCCAAAAACTGCTTTTTTTCCTTTTTTTTTTTTTTTGAGATAATCTCTCTCTGTTGCCCAGGCTGGAGGCTGGAGTGCAGTGGCATGATCTTGGCTCACTGCCACCTCTGACTCCCAGTTCAAGCGATTCTCCTACCCCAGTCTCCCAAGTACGTGGGATTACAGGTGCCTGCCACCATGCCTGGCTAATTTTTTTGTATTTTTAGCAGAGACAAGGTTTCACCATGTTGGCCAGGCTGGTTTTGAACTCCTGACCTCAAGTGATCTGCCCACCTCATCCTCCCAAAGTGCTAGGATTACAGACTGTGAGCCACCATTCCTGGCAAAAACTGTGCTTTCTTATGGTGTATTTTCTTTCCCTTTCTTCTAAAACATTTTAGGTTGTTATCTCATTTTATTTCATTTTACATCAGAAGGTTTTCACATAGGAGTCCGTATTCTCAGGTTTTGTATGCTTTGGAGTAATTCACTCTGTATTCATTCCCTCTGAGGTCCTATATGATGCCTGTTCCAAGGGAGGAAGTGATGAAGAAACAAAATATCCTCAAGCTACTCTTAGGATCAGTGTCCACATAGATCTGGCACACAGAAATGCAAGAAAACCATTTGTACAAAAAGGTGGGGTGGGGGCGCCGGCACTGAAAGTGTAACAAGTACTCCTGAGAGAGGACAGACGGAGAGGACCCGTGGGCAGGGATGGCAACCCTGAGCAGCTGATGTTCGAGCTAAGATCTGAAGGGCAAGCTGGGGCCACAGACTTACTGAGTTGGGGGTGAGATGGGTCACCACCTGGGGCGCAGGAGACAGCCCATGCCTAGCCGAAGGAATACAGTGCATTCAAGCTGCTGAAGGAGTGCCAAGCTGGAGCCTCCTGCAGGATGAGATGGGATGGGGTGTGCGGCAGGGCAAGACCTAAGGGATGAGATTTTGTGCTTGGGTCCTTGGGTGGGAAATGGGGAGGAAGAAGAATGAATGGTGAGATGAGTTTTATCACCAAGGAAGAAGGAAGTATTCATGAGGTGTTTCCATCAGGGATTTTTATTAAATTTAGCAAGGGGTATTGATCTGGGACTCAGTGATCTGGAACCGAGAAAGGGAGACTTCCCCCATATCTGAGCAGCATGCAGAGTGACCAAACAGCCACATAATCATGACTAAAAGACTGACATATCTCAAGGGTTTGACAAGTCTGGGAAGCCCTGGAGGGGAACCCCCAGAGGGCGAGGAGTCCTGCTTTTGAAGGGCAGGGGTGTTTGCCATACAGTGAAGTGTCTCCTGCGAATGGCTTTTAGGCAGCAGGCTGTCATGCACAGTTGTGTAGTTTGCATACTTGGCAAAGGTACTCAACACAGGGGGCAGTGGGAGCCTCCATACAGCTCTCTCTCAGCTCTTCAAATCTGCACCTTGGCAAGCGACACAGAGATGGGTTCTTTTTGACATGCTCACTGAGGCTTTAAGCCAACGAGACCCTACAGACCCTATTCAGGAATAACTTGGGGAGAGGGGCATTTGTTGAGGGTGGTGGGGCAGGAAGAGGTTTTGAGGTTCTTTGCCAGCTAGGAAGGGGGTTTGATCCTGAAAAAAATTAAAGTTAATATATTTTATTTATGACTAATGTTGATTGGGCAGGAATTGCTTAATTATACACTGCATATGTGTATATATCCACCCACACATGCATATGAGTATTGTGAGTATCCATATACATACATGCATATGTAATGGCGATATAAATGTTTCTTAAATGTATTCATGTCCTTCCTCTTCTCACTTTTCAGGTGCATGATTTCCCACTTACCTCCCACAACCACTGCCACCCACATTGTCCAAAGTATTCAGCTGTCACGGGGAGGATCACAATTATTCTAATGGTACCGCAAAAAGAGGGAAGGACATAGCTTTTAACATCTGTTAGAGAATTTTGTTGAGACTGTAGTAAGTCAGCCTTTGGAAAATACTTTTCTAAATTTCCATCCATTCGGGTTAACTCATTAGAAGTCAGACCTGGAAGATGAGATCATCTATTTCTTCAAGAGGAGAGCCTCTGCTTCTGTCAAAACAGCAGAGTCAACAGGGCATGGTGTCTCATGCCTGCAATCCCAGCACTTTGGGAGGCTGAGGTGGGAGGATCACTTGAGCTCAGGAGTTTGAGACCGGCATGGGAAACATAGTGAGACCTTGTCTCTACCCCAATTTTTAAAAATTATCTGAGTTTAGTGGTGTGTATCTGTAGTCCCAGTTACCTGGGAGGCAAGGTGGGAGGCGAGGTGGAAGATTGCCGGGGCTGGGAAATTGAGGCTGCAGTGAGCCATGATCACACATCTGCACTCCAGCCCAGGCGAGCACGAGACCTTGTCCCCCAAACAACAACAATAACAACAACAAAAGAAAGAAAGAAAGAAAGAAAGAAAGAAAGAAAGAAAGAAAGAAAGAAAGAAAGGAAGGAAGGAAGGAAGGAAGGAAGGAAGGAAGGAAGGAAGGAAGGGAAAGAAAGCAAGAGAAAGAAAGAAGGAAAGAAAGAAAGAAAAGCAAAGCTGAGCCAGTAGACTTAGGGTTCCACCAGAATGGGATAGCATCTCTACAAGTCAGAAAGACAGAGAGGAAACTCTACTTCAACTCAGTAGAATGTGGGAGAGAGAAAGGAGACATAGAGATGTGGCAGGATTAGGTTTGATGCTGAGCAACTGGAAGTCTAAGCAGTGCTTGAAACAAGATTGAATGTGTTTCTCTCCTTTCTGGTTGCCTGGGGAAGGCAGTTCAAGGCTGGGATGGCACTCTTCAGTGTAAGAGACTCAAGCTTCACCTTTTTATTTTTTACTCTGCCATGATCCTTATTCCAAGATTGCCTCATGGTGCAAGATAGCTGCTGTAGCTCTGTCCACCTCATCTGCATCTCACCCAGTAAAGAAAAAAAAAAAAGTAAAGAAGGCCACACTTCCATATTTGATCACTTTACTAATATCCCTTAGCAGAGCTTAGTCATTTGACCATCCAGAGGCAAAGGAAGGTGGAGAATATGATTGCTATTCAGAGAAGCCATGTGGAGAGCTAAAATTCTGGGGTACTTATAGCTAGAGGAAAAAATTAGGGAAAAAATGAGGACAAATGAGAGAACTGATACTGGGAGAAAAGAGTAGGGTGAACAGACATGTGTTAGAAATGACCAGATAGATTTAGGGGACTCAAGGACATGACGCCTTGCCTACTCCCATGGTACAGTCTGGGAAACCACTATGACAGGCCCTGTTGGTGCTGCAGCCACACGATGGCATCTGGGCCTGATGGATGTGCTTGAGGCTGCACTACTTCTGCGCTCAGCACAAGGTCTCAGAGGTTCCCACAGTCCTTCATGATGAGGTGTGTTGGATTGAGGCCGTACACTAGCAGAGGGCCAGCATGAGAGTCAAGATGCAGTGGCAGCTGGGACCTCCAAGACTAGAAGCCTGACATGTCAGCAGGTGAGACAGGACCTCCTGCCTCTGCAGGTACCAGCCAAACCAGCCAATCCTCATTAGACACCAAACATGTCCAGAGTCCCCTGTGACTCTGATCCCCTGTCTTCCTGCTGCCCAAAGACACAGCAAGCTTCTTCATACACAGGGACCATCTTGGGGAGGAGCAGGCAGTAACGTTTTTTTCTCTTCCCATACATAGGGGAGCTAACTGGGGATGGAGGCTTCTTGAGAAGATTTAGATAAAGAAGCCAATTTTAAGTTAGGCATCTGAGTATAATGTGAGTGCATTTTCTGTCCTATAAATGTACATAGAATTAAACTTGTAATGGTAAATCATTTACTTTTGAGTTCACCCTCGTAAGAGTGCAAAATGAACAAAAATTAAAATTGAGATTGCAGATTCTGATTTAGGGTAGACATGTGGAATTTAGTGGTACATCAGGCTAAAGACATTACTCCAAGATAATACCATTTACACAGAAGATCTCCTTAGCTAGAGATGTGTTTTAAAAAACTGAAACTAGTGAAGAAAAGAGAATTGACTCCCACAAATTGGGTGTTTTCCAGGTATTCAGGCATGCAACATTCACACAGATGCTCTCAGATCCTCTTATGAAGTACTGGATTAAAAAAGTATGAGATAAGACATCAGACATTTCAGTGACAAAACCATCCCTCTTGATCAACCAAAATATTCAAATGCATTTCAGATATGCTGATTTCTAAAGTGACCTGAAGAACTTGTTTTCCCTTAACTCTAAGTTAAACCCAGACACAGTGACTCCAGACAGAGAGCAATTGTATGGGGATATTGTATTGCTATTGCCTGCAATTTAGATAAAACGAAGGTGCACATGGCATGCCCCCACGTACACACACACACACACACCTGCCCTCCCCCCCACCACACACACACTGTGAGGTACTATATGAATGCCTGCATACTCCACAAATCTAGTCCAGCGACTTGCTTAAGCTTTTCACTGGAACAAAGTGATAGTCTTTTCCCCTAAAACATGGTATCTAAAAAAAAAAAAGAAAAAAGAAAAAGAAAATAGATAATTTAGCAAAAAGTAGTGGCCAACTTTTCCAGGGGCCCATGGAATTCAGGCTGTCTAGCTGACACCTCTGCAGTACTTTAAATATTTAAAACAATTGCCTCTGAAATATGGATTACCAGGTAGGGAAATGTACAAGGGAAGATTGCTTTCTCCAGTTTTGTTTGCTCCTTTTGATGTAAAACGTTGTGAAAAAAAAGAGCTGTGACCCTTAATTAGATCAGGATTTATCTACGTTGCTTTTCTTTTGGTGCCTGACCCCACTAGTCGGGCTAGTTGATCTGCATTGCCTAGTGTTGACACAAATGGACAGCGTGAACCTTATACTGTTGTAAACACCTCTAAAATGTGGCCTTCCTTACATGGTCAGCGATGAGGCCTTGACAGCATGACACCCGTCATCTGATAAGCTAGGGTCAGGAGTCACTCGAGGAGTGTCTTTTCTTTAAATTTCTAAAACCAAAACTTTTAATGTTTTTAATAAGTAAATTACCTAAACACGTACAGTCCTTTTGCACATATTAACTCATCAGAGGCCAAAGTGAGTCAGGGAGGGCTCCCTCAACAGTCAGGGGCTGTTCACCTGGTGTGTTGTAACTGCAAGACCACATTTTGTTGAGAATCTGAGATGTGTTTTGGAGAGCTTATGTTACATGGTGGTCACATGGTCCTGAAGGAGCCAGAGGTCATGACTTTAAGTAAATGGCTGGATGTTTTTTCCAACGTTGGCAATGTCTATGCTCAAAGGCAGAAACTCATTAGTAGGACTTCGATGAAGGAAGAATATTTTTCTTAAAGCAAGATACATTTTAGTGACAGAATTAGCCTTTTAGTTTATTCTCCCATGTATATATATCTACACACACATACACATACATATACAATGCCTGTTTTATAGTGTCTTGGAGATGTAGGTGATCAGGTTTTCTTCAAGCCAGTATTTGGAATTCAGTGAGATCAGGTGGCTAGGCAAAAGAACAGTAAATTACAACAAGAGCTTCCTTTATAGTCACCATGAAGAAGATGACTTATTCACTGAGTCATAAAGTCATAAACCAAAATGTCTCGGTAAAGAAAAATTTTTATTGATACTGATACATGTTTATTCTCTTCCAGGTCTATCTTATTCACTGAGGATGGGATAGGGAATATGTCAGTCCTTTGGATAAGGTGCTGTGGGAACACAGAGGGACTGGTGTCCCTGGGATGTAGGAGGTTTTCCTGTGTTGGCCTCCTGCTATCTCTCCTTGTGCTTCAAACATTGTATGAGAGTAGGTGGAGGAAGCACCAGCTTGGACATTTCTAGAGCTTTTAATAATATTTACAACCTTAACATTTTGTGCTCAAAATAGGTCACTGAGAGCCTGTAATCCTGCAAGATTTCAGAGCTGTTCATTGCACTTTCCGTAGCAATTCTTTCATCAATCTGATCACGCTCTTAATTCCAAATTTGGTGTTGCAGGTAGTCAAAATACTAGTGAGGACTCCATTAATGCAACTCAAAAGTCAGGTTTCTTGTTCCAATCACAGTTCAAATCCTACAATTTGGAATTCACGGGCACTTCTAGATTGGGTCTTGCAGAGATTTTTTACAACAGAAAGAATGAGAAGGCAAAAGAAAACATTAAGTAATAACCAACCCAAGCAACTCCAGTTTCTTTCTGCAGAAGGCAAATAGTTCTAAATGAATCAAATATTTGGCAATTTTTTTTCTATCCACACCATTTGACTCCATTCTGGGCCAAAATGATTTGTGACTAAACACAGGCAAAAACAAAGTTTATTTTTAATCTGTCTAGCACTGAGGGTATTGGTTCATCGTCCAGAGGACATGTGAATTCTTATCCTTTATCTAATCTTTAACACTCTGTTTCACACTGGGGAGTGTAGATGGCTCAATTTCTAGCACTGATTTCCTATTGAAACTGTGGTTTCCTTCATTGTTTATCAAATTCTCTCCCATCCTACCCTCCACTCCAACCAACTCAGAGTTTTTCTTCAAAGTCACAATAAAAGCTTGACAATAAAATCCATTGGATATACACTGTGGAAGACGGGTGCATTTTCTATATTTTACATCATATTCTTGTTTCTGGATCACCAAAATATGATGTGTTATAATTCAGAAATTCATTTCACAAATAATTTAACTAACTATAGGTCCAGACTTATGCAACTTGGGTATAGGCCAGACAAGTGGTTCATGATTGTAATCCCAGCACTTTGGGAGTCTGAGGCCGGCCGATTGCTTGAGCCCAGGAGTTGGAGATCAGTCTGCGTAACATGGTGAAAACTCATCTCTACAAAAAATTATAAAAATTAGCAGGGCCTGTTGGCATATGCCTGTAGTCTCAGCTACTTGGGAGGCTAAAGTGGGAGGATCGCCTGAGCCCAGGAGGTCAAGACTGCAGTGAGCCAAGATCACAGCACCGTACTTGAGTCTGGGCAACAAAGTGAGACCCTGTCTCAAAGAAAAAAAAAAAAAAAAAGGAAACTTGGGTACAACTGTAAGATGGAGCAACAAATCTGGGGTTTTACCTTGGGTCTCCTATACCATGTGACCTTTCAAATTTGGCCTTGCACAAATCATTCTGAAAAGGTATATTTCAGAACTTTTTCCCTAGCCTGACTCATCAAATATATTTTCCCCACAGGAATATCTAATACCATTGAAGTGAATAATTAACATTCAAGGTGCTAAGACCATGTCTACATGATGAAAAGTGTTTTGGAAAAGAATAAATGAGTGCATTACTAATGAAAGATTTTTTTTTTTTTCCTTTACAAAAAGTCACTGAATTTTGCTATCCAGGCAGCCCGCTGTCTGATGCATTGATAAATGGAGGAAAAGACAATCACATTAAGAACATCAGAACATCATTTGCAATTCTTAAAGTCGGTATTCAGAATCAATAAGCAGGGAACTTTCTCTTAAAATTAGAGGTAATAACCCACCCTGCTGTTGAGTGACAGCAATGTGGTCAATTGAAGATAGAAAAACAATACATATTTTCCACATTACAAGCCTTTAGTCCAAGGAAGTGTTTTTCAAATGATGTTGGCTGAGACCCTGAGTAATAAATACATTTTACACTGCAACACAAATGCAAATGAGTGTTGAAACAAGTTTCCAAAGTAATGTTAACTCTACTATCTGCAATACACATGTATTTTCTATTGTATTCTATTTCACTTTAAAAATAAATGCTAGTTGCAAACCATAAAATTGATATCCTTAATAGGGGGACTGTGGTCCACAGTTTGCAAGAACAGTTATTTAGCAGTTATAGTCGTCTATACTTTTGAAAAATGTAGCAGAGGGACTAAGAAACTTCCACAAAAATATGTATTCATAAGCTGAGTGAACCAAAGACCACTTTAAGGATAGAGTGTGACATATGATAGGGGCTCAATATAAATCTGAAGAAATAATTAAAAGAAGATAGTAGAAAAGACCAGGCGTGGTGGCTCATGCTTGTAATCCCAGCACTTTGGGAGGCTGAGGAAGGTGACTCATCTGAGGTCAGGAGTTCAACAGCAGCCCGGCCAACATGCTGAAGCCCGATCTCCACTCAAAATACGAAAAGTAGCCAGGCGTGGTGGTGCATGCCTGTAATCCCAGCTACTCGGGAAGCTGAGGCAGGGGAATCGCTTGATCACGGAAAGGCGGAGGTTGCAGTGAGCAGAGATTATGCCACTGCATTCCAACCTGAATGACAGAGCGAGAGGCCATTTCAAACAACATCAACAACATAGTAGAAAATAAGAAGAAGATACTGTGGAGAAGCCATAACAGCAGGTGAGCAGATAAGGCAGTTGAAATGAGCCTCAAGCAGCTTAGAGGTGGCCAAGTTTTGGCAAAGATTTTAGGCTGTTTATAAAGCAAAATAACAACTGGAATGACTTTAAGTGCTAAATATTTTTGTAAAAAAATATAGTGAGGCCAGCACGGTGGCTCACACCTGTAATCCCAGCACTCTGGGAGGCCAAGGCAGGCGGATTATCTGAGGTCAGGAGTTTGAGACCAGTCTGGCCAAGATGGTGAAACCCACATCTCTACCAAAAATACAAAAATTAGCAGGATGTGGCGGCCTACGCCTGTAATCCCAGCTACTCAGGAGGCTGAGGCAGAAGAATTGCTGGAGCCCAGGAGACAGAGGTTGCAGTGAGCCGAGATCGTGCCACTGCACTCCAGCCTGGCTGACAGAGCAAGACTCCGTCTCAAAAAAAAAAAAAAAAAAAAAAGGACCAGTTGAGGAAAGTTTAAAGCCTTTTGTGACAAATGGATATGGTTTTGAATCCCAGATTTTCCACTTACCAGCTTTGTCAATGTGGACACTTTTTCTTCCACATCTTGTGTGATCTTTAATATTGGGGTGATGATATCTAGCTAACCAGGTTATGATGAAAATTAATAATAATAACGCATAGAAGGAACATTATAGGGCCTAATAGGTAGCAAACGCTCAAGAAATAAATCAAGAAATATTATTTTGTGTGTTACATTTTGGTTGTTTTTTTGTTTTACCCAACCTCTGGCTTTAGGTTTCTTTTATGCTAAATGAATCTACCCTTCAAAATGTTGCATCAGGCACTAACATACCTTCTCTGCCCAAATTGTTAACTAGCAGATAATCAGGATGACTCCAGCTTTGTACCTGACTGAGGAACTTACTGAACCCTGAGGAAATAATGATTAAAGAGACAACGAAGAGGCCAGGTAAGGTGGCTCATGCCTGTAACCCCAGCACTTTGGTAGGCTGAGGCGGGTGGATCATGAGGTCAGGAGATCGAGACCATCCTGGCTAACATGGTGAAACCCTATCTCTACTAAAAATACAAAAAATTAGCTGGATGTGGTGGCACGTGCCTGTAATCCCGCTACTTGGGAGGCTGAGGCAGGAGAATCACTTGAACCAGGGAGGTGGAGGTTGCAGTGAGCCGAAGTTGTGCCATTGCACTCCAGCCTGGGTGAGAGAATGAGACTCTGTCTCAAAAAAAAGAATGTAGACAGGAGACATTGGGCTGTGCTCTTCTAGATATGACAGGGAGCAAATAAGCCAACTCCAGGTCAGCATAAAATCCTAGGTGATCATTAAAATCACTTAAAATTAAAATCCTAGGTGATCATTAAAATAACTTTAAAACGACATGTTTTGGGAGCTATGTGTTCAGGGAAACAGAGGAGAATACAACTGGGACTCTATGAGGTGCCAGGTTTGAAGCTGTATGGATGTGACTGATGTCAGGTTTTCATGAGGCCAGTGGGAAATTTAGAGGCAGTAAATTCTGGGCAACTCGGGCTTTTGGTGCTTGAGTAATGATTGGGCATCAAGATCTCCAAACTGTGTGGCACGCACCTGTGGTCCCAGCTACTCAGGAGGCTGAGGTGGGAGGATAGCTGGAGCCTGGGAGATTGAGGCTGCAGTGAGCTATGATGGTACCACTGCACTCCAGCCTGGGTGACTAAGCGAGACCTGGCTCAAAACAACAACAACAACAACAACAACAAAAAAAAAAAAAAAAAAAAAAAAAAAAAAAAACAAACTGGACCCTCTCTCCCTAGGGGTTTGTCTCTTCTCTTCTCCTTCTCTTCCTTTCTGATTATCTCCTTTTCCTTATTCACAAAGTAGGAAAATATATATCCCCAACTATGAATAAGTATACTTATACTCAACTATATTTTCTTTTTTTTCCAGCTATATTGATGTATAATTGACAAATAAAAATTAGATATTGTTAAGGTGTACAACACAGTGCTTGATAGATGTAAATATTGTGAAATAATTACCACAAACAAGCAAGCTAGTTAACACATCCATCACTTCATGTAGTTACTTTTTTTTTTTTTTTTTTTTTTGGTGTGGTGAGAACACTGAAGATCAACTCTCTTAGCAAATTTCAAGTATTCAATGAAGTATACTTGAATAACACTGCATATAAATTCAAGTATAAATTCAAGTATACAGTGCTATTAGCTATAGTCATTCTGCTATGTATTAGTTCTACAGAACCTATTCATCATATAAGTTAACGTTTGTAACCTTTGCCAAAGACCGCTCCACTTCTTCCTCCCACCGGCTGCTGGTAGCAACCATTCTACTCTCTGTTTCTATGAGTTTGACTTTTTAGGTTTTGCATAGAAGTGACATTATGCACTATTTATCTTTCTGTGTCTGGCTTATTTCATTTAGCAAAATGTCTTGCACGTTCATTCATATTGTCGTAAATGGCAGGATTTCCTTATTTTTAAAGGCTGAAGAATATTCCATTGTTTGTCAATATATACGATATCAACTGTATTTTCATATATGTGTCTAACTGGGTGGCCTCTTAATAAACTTTAAAGGATTAAAGATTGTCATTAGAGAATTCTAAATAAGATGGTTTAGGTTCATATTATACAACACATGTAATATGCCTGCATTATGTTGACTCTTATTAAATTTTAAGTCCTACTCAATAGTGTTGAGGGCATTAATGCACCCAAGAATTTTGTTTTTTTATTTAACTTAGTGAGAAAATATAACTTAATATATAGAAATTCACCTAGACTGGTATAGAAGTATTTAACACCATATTCTTATTAATAGATTTCTACATATTTGCAATGACTAATAACTAAAAATGTAAAAAATAAGGAAGTTACATTATAGGTTTCCAAAAAATATGCCTTTCCACATGTTGGATTTCAAGAAAAAAATATAAGCACAAAAGTATCTATTATAATGCTTGGAATAGTCAACCAAAATTTCACACAATATAAACAAGACAAATCGGTACAATTAATAATAGAGGACTGGATGTTTCTGCTGTAAATTTTTGATACACATTAAGTGTTTCTCAATTTTTGGTACACATCAAATTTCCTCAGGGTGTTGATTAGTAATATGGATTTTGGGAACCACCCTGAGAGAGATTCTGACCCAGAAGGTTTGAGGTGGGGCCCAGGTATTATTTGCAAGCATTGTAGTCCATTATTTTTTTTTTGAGACGGCGTTTCCCTCTGTCACCCAGGCTGGAGGTGCAGTGGGGCAATCTCCACTCACTGCAACCTCCACCTCCCAGGTTTAAGCGATTCTTCTGCCTCAGTCTCCTGAGTAGCTGGGACTACAGGTGGCACCAGCTAATTTTTTTGCGTTTTTAAGTAGAGATGGGGTTTCCCTATGTTGGCTTGGCTGGTCTTGAACTCCTGACCTCAAGTGATTCACTCGTCTCGGCCTCCCAAAATGCTGGGATTACAGGCGTGAACTTCTACCTACACCTTGAGAAACGGGTCTAGGATAACTCAGATGAATTTTGGTTCTTTTTGCTTTCCCGTATTTTAGATGTAACCAAAGTGGTGCGCTCAATATTTACTCTAAGCACAAGGAAGAATGAAGAGGTAGAAATTTGAGGCAGCTTTTCAACCTGTTTTTCTCATTTTGTTTTCCATCTTTGTTGTATGCCTTAAACAAATACACCAGTTGTCTTAATTGAACCTTCCGGAGCATATCCACATTCCATGTGTGCCCATGAATCTATGGCCACATGCACACATAAATGGTTTGGAGTTCCATTTCTTAGAAAAAATGAAGATTGACCCCGATTATTTAAGTGCTGGGAGTATTACCGTAATAAATGGTATCACTACATGATAAGAGCAAGTGTGTGATTACAGTCAACATATTTTCTACATCACTAATGAGAGACTAGCAGCTTGGATGCACAGCAGTGTCTAGAGTCAGTGGCTAAGCTGTAGCAGGACTCTATGAAGTGGGGAAATACTTCTGACCAACCCCAGGGAGACGTTTGCAATGTGGAGTGCAAGCTGCTCTGCCGTGGTTTAGCACTGCAAACACTCTCTCTTATATGTGCAATTTGCATATTCCTTTATATACGAAAAGACCACCTGAATATAGGTGGTAAAAAGATCTTCTTTCTACTTTCCTTCTTCTTTTGTTCTTTCCATTGGACCTTTGATTCTGAGAAGTCTGCCCCATAGAAAGGAGGAGGCTTAACTCTAGGAATGCTCCCTGTTCTCCGTCTCTTTCATCTTTTTCTCACTTCCAGCCCCGGAGGCACCACGGAAGCATCAGTGATGCTTTTTTTTTTTCTCCTCCACTCCAGTCTGCTCCACAGAACCCCATGTCCTCAGATAAAATGCCAACAAAAGTCTGAAGGCGGTTTGCAATGGAAATGGATTATTGAAGACACAAACACCTGTAGTAAATTTTACAGTTTGTATACTTCTGTGATGCTGTTGTTCTTGAAATTGACAAGAAAAATCAGGAAATGTACATAATTCCTGTGAGTTTCTAGGACAAATGAGTTTATGACTATAAAATATCTTGTAATCTAATCTACAGAACTGTAGGTAAATATAATTGGGCATTATTATTGTTGTTGTCATCTTTCTTGTTTTGTGAACAGTGATAATCCTAAGAAAATCAAAAGTTAGCTGTGTGCCAAGTTCAAGTTGAGAGGACAAGAGAAAGACAGCTGGGCAGCTGCAGTTCACTTTATGGTGGGCCCCAGGAAGCTGAGGCATCTGGTCACCCAGCTGCTGAGCGGCTGAGTTAGGAATCAGACTCCTAGCTTTTGTTCTAGAATCAAGACATGCCCCTTGAGGCTCAGCCATAAGAGCTTCGCTTTGACCCTCAGAGCCCTGCTCTTTGCTTGTATGGTTCACCTCTGTGGACATTCTCCCACTCTCGTTCTTATTGTTCCTTCCCTAGCACCTGCCCTGCCCTGATTGGTGAAGTTGCTGCCAGGGACCAGGAGGCCACTCTCCGAAGTGTTTATTATAAACAGGGGGAAAAAAGTGGGGAAGGAAAAGTGCCAGAGGAGTATCTCATATCTAGCTGCCCAAGGGAATCCACTGAACACCCATTACATATGCTGGCTAAGCTTCCATTGGTCTTTCCCCATTAGAACAATGATAGTCTCCAAGTATATATGGGTCACAGGTTGTGGAACACAGTGACAGTGGATAATGGTTTTTATGGGAAAATGCATTCTGAGATGGAAATCACCAATTTAGTAACAAACATTTAGGAATTAATGCTGTCCGCAAATTCAGGATCTTTCACTTATGCATCAGTTACAATTCCATAGCCAGAAATGATGACGTCCCATTAAAGAAGAGCAAGAAGCAATGGGTAAAACACCCTGAAAACTACAATAATCTTTAATGCCAAGAGAGGAGCAGCAAACATTATAAGAACAACATACAGCAAACTTTGCCAAATAATGGGGAGTTACGCATGAAGCTTGCTTTGTGAGAAACAACAGATTCACTTAAAGACAACTCTTAGGGATATTTTCTTTGGCTTTGTCAAAAATTCTGGACTTTTCTACAACCATGTCCCAATAAATGTACCTCATTAAAACTATGAAACTAGCTGGAGACAGTGGCTCATGCCTGTAATCCCAGCACTTTGGGATGCTGAGGTGAGAGGATCCCATGAGCCCAGGAATTTAAGACCAGCCTGGGCAACATACAGAAACCCAATCTCTACCAAAAAAAAAAACCAAAAAACAAAAAACAAAAACAAAAACCCAAAAAAACACAAAAAAACATGAGACGTGTTGGCGCATGACAAGTGCCTATGGTTCCAGTTACTCAGGAGGAAAAAATATATATTTTTTAAACTACGTATTGAAATGATTTGTATTGCTTTATTATTATTATATAGTGATACATAATCAGTGAAGAAATAATTAAAACAATAAAATGATTAAAAAGAAAATAAAGGCCAGGTGCAGTGGCTCATGTGTGCAATCCAAGCACATTGGAAGGCCGAGATGGGAAGATCAATTGAGCATCAGAGTTTGAGACCAGCCTGGGCAACAAAGTGAGACCCTGTCTCAAAAAAAAAAAAAAAAAAAAAAAAAAAAAAAAAAAAAAAAAAAAAAAAAAAAAAAAAAAAAAGTAGAAGAAAGAAAAGAAAAGAAAAAAAAAGAAAAGAAAATTAGCCAGGCACGGTATGGTGGCACACACTTGTAGACTCATAGTTCTCCCAACTACTGGGGAGGCTGAGGTGGGAGAATGGCTTGAGCCCGGCAGTTTGAGGATGCAGTGAGCTGTAGTCGTGTACTGAACTCCAGCCTGGGTGACAGAGTGAAACTCACTCTCCAAGGGGGAAAAAAAGACAAAAAAGACAAGAGAAGTAAATGAAATATGACCTAAATAAATTTAATGACCTCTTCTAACCTTTTAGAGATCATGTATAAACACACCACACATATGTTTTAATGAAATATTGAGTCATATTGAAATATGGTAGTATAGTCTGCTTTTTAACTTAAATATAGTACAGATCTCTTTCCATGTCATCTATGGTATAACAATTAAGTTGGATGTGTTTAGTATTTCATTTTATGGCTGACAATATTTTATTTCACTAATCCACATTTGACAATCAGATTATTATAATATTTTCACAACTTTATATTCTCATAATTCAATTGTTGTACTAAGGCATATTTATTTCTTTCGTATGTGAAATTTATCAGACACTTAAATTGTTTTAAGCAAGCTTTATGAGATTACTTTTCTAGATCTACTGGTTGTCTGTGGTTTCTAAGACCAAGTTGACTGCATTTCTAGACAAATCAGATAATGTGATTTCAGAACACCTGATTATTTCAGTCAATTGAAAGAAGCAACTGGTCAACCCAGTGCATAATATTATCTTTTTTTTCCCTCATAAGTAAGAAGACACATAAAATTCTTAGGATAGTTTACAATCTCATACTGGTTTACATGAGACAGAAAGTGCTAACTGACAGAAGACCCAAGTTGACAGCCAGCTTTCATTTCTCAGATGCCATATGAAAAGAATCCCTTATATTAATTTTCTCAGTTAAGTCCTACAGTTCTCTATTAATTTCTCAATGAAATCCAGAGGACTAAATTAACTGATGCTTCAACTATCCCCGGTAACGAATCATTAGCTACAATGTTAATAGAGACAGAAGGAAATACGATGTTGCCTACAGTACATAAGAAATAAAAATTTGGTGAATGGCATTGAAAACAAAATTGTATTTCAGGACCTATTCTATTTTATAGCATCCTTCTTCAGCAAGAGCAAACTAATGGAACTGCATATTAGAACTACTGGTCAGTATTAATTTAGCTAAATTAGCATTGAAATATGCTAAAATGTTCACTCTTCAGCCATCTGGGCCATCATTTTCAAGATAGATTGATATGATAAAGAAATGGTGAATGGGGATTAGGAAAGGTGAAGTGAAAAAGTTATTATAATCCAAGATTGTGAATAAATGTTTATAGACGATCAGGACAGTTTTACATAGGCCTCATCTGATTAGATGTGAATCTATACATAGCACAGATCTGTTCATACTCACATGAAGGAAGAAGAAAAAGCTGGCATAGCACCAGATGTTTAATTTGTAGCCATCATTATTTTCACAATAACACCTGTTGAATCAGAGATACTGGCACCTGTTGATTTTACCTGTGCATCTATTTAGTGCTTTGTTCTTAAATGTGAACACAGTAGGGTAAGAGCCATGTTAAAGAATCATGATATATATAAATAATGGAAAGTTATCCCTCTAGAGGTTTCCAATAAATAAATAAATAAATAAAGCAACTTGAGGACCTCTGTGTTCTTAAATGTGAACACAATAGGGTAAGAGGTACATTAACAGATCATGATATATATATAAAATAACATATAAAATAATGAAAAATTGTCCCATGATATATATAAAATAATGAAAAGTTGCTCTAACAAATAAATACGACAACACGAGGACCTCAGAACAGCATTAGGATGAATGTTTTAAGAAGTTCTGATCAAACCAAGTAGCAGTGCCTGAGCACATTCTGACTTCTGGACCCTGGGATCTGTATCCAGCACGATGGATACTGAGCAGTACTTCTGGGTGTGATTTCTTGGCCATGTAGGCTATTGCAAAGAGAGAGTATTTCATTTAAAAAGGTCTCTGTGATGTTTTGTATTTAAAGTGCAAAATTTTAGGTAACTTATCTTGATTTTGGCTTTGATAGGGGTTTGTGGGGTTGTTCATTATTGAAATTTGTACTTAAGAATTTAGGACATTCTATTTATTATGTGTTTCCACAGCTAACAAGTTTATTATTCGAGATGATTACTCACAATACTTACAAAACAATAAAAATCAGAATACCATCAAACATAGGTTACTTTTGAATAAAGAACTTGGAAGTAATGAAGTTTCTATTTAAAAAATCATTTCCTGTACTTTCTGTTTCCTCATTAAAAGTATTAATATGAAACTTCAGATGAAAATGCTTTGGACCATCTCTGACTTAAGGAGAGATGCAAAGAAAGAAATTTTAGTTTTCAAATAGTTACTTCTTTCCCCTCTCAGGCACTATCGGAGACAGAAAATATAATGGCCATATAGTCTTTTGACAATCAAAAGTATTTTATCTGAGGTGGTGTGTAAAATACTTCTAAGTAATTATGAAAGCTTTCCTAGTTATAGGACAAGAAATGAAACCTGTTTCATCTCTCTTGAGATAATCGGCTTCACACTAAGAGGTTTTCTCCTTGCCTCCTCTTCCCTGTTTGCTTCCGATGCATCCCAGCAGCTTCAGCAAGCTTTGCAGCAGTGTTGTAGCAGAACTCCCTGGGACACTTACGAAAGCCCGGGTGGCTGGGTCCAGTCTCAGAATCTGAATTGGCAGGTTTGGGGTGGCCTGAGAATCTGCATTTCTAACTAGGGCTCAGGTGATACTGATGCTGCCAGTCCTGGGACCACACTTTGAGAACCACTGTTGTAAGGTCAGTTATATATATTTTTATTAAATGTTTTATTTCATTCAAAGCTATATGTAGCAACCTCATAGTTTTAAGATTAAGTTGATAGGGCAGAAAGAAGAAATGATGGTTTCTCATTTTGGTACCCATTTTACTAGTGAAGTTGCAAATCCCCAATCTATGTCACTCCTGATAAGTGATTTTATACAAATTGGGCCATTCCCTTGAGTGCTTCACTTGAAAAAATGTCATGTGTGACAATAAACCTTCATAAAGCATCAGAGGGAGGGGGTCTTGTTTAAGAAATTACAAGACAGATACATAGTAAGTACCTAATGATTTGCTGAATGAATATATAAAAGAATAAATTATATCCTTTCAAAAGTTTATATATTATAGTTACTTGCCATTTTGAGAAGAAAATTGCGAAGAAAATGATTTTATGCACATAATTCTCTCCCTTACCTATCATGTTATATCTTATTTTTAGTCTAAGATCTCCATGTGTCTTTTTGTCTTTAAGAAGCTTTGGAAGCAAGGAAGAGCAGAAATCACTCTCCCCATTGGATAGATGAAGAAAGGAGCCTCAGAGAAGAGATTCAGAGGTTCTCCTAAGGCCACTAAGTAATAAATGATGACATGAGAGTAAACCAAAGCCTTGCAGTGCCAGGGTTGGTGTGGTCCTCCCTGATGGGGGCCTTAACATGTGGGGCCAAGGACAACAAAGGAACAGCGTCTCCTTGCCATGGACCTGGCCAGTAACCAGAAGGACTCAACTGTCAGGGCTGCAAGAACTTCTCAAGGACCCAGGTCTCTGCTGGAGCGGCAATCAAGAAATTGAAACACCTGTGAAGCCCCACCTCGCTGAAGAACCGGCACACCTGTCGACCACTGTCTTTCCACATGCAGATCCAGGAAGAAAATCAAAGCAAGGAGTAGGGAGAGACTGTCCTAGGAGAGGCTGTTCTAGGACTGTGCTGCTCCCCTGGGTGCGCAGCCCCTATGTCTTCCTTCCTCCTTGTGTTACCACCTTCCCTGCCCATGAACTGAAGGCTATCTCCTCCCTCTCCCTCTCTGCATCTTAAAGCTGAGCCCACTAACATAAAGCCTGGACAATTTGATCTGCAGTGAAATCTTGAGGACAGAGTCTGGCCTGCCTCATTAGAATCCACATGTTATTGAGCCTTACCCACTGGTGCAGGTCCTGGCACACAGAAGGCAACTTAATACATACTTGTAGAATGAATGAATATTGTCCAGAAGACACACTAAGTCAAGGGTTGTTTGACATCTAATGTTCAAAAACTATTTTGAGCACCTACCATTTAGTGGGTACTATCCTATTTATTTAGGATATGCTGGTGAAGGAAATGGATTCATTACCTGCCCTTGATACGGGGATACAGACAAGTAGTTGTTATGCATGTGATGGTATGAAATCCAACAGATGAAAAGTTCTTACCACCTCCAGGCTCTGTCTTGCACAGAAGCACAGCCTATGCTAGAGCCTTCATGTCCAGCTGACTTTGCACTCTGGACTTTTCAATGTCTAGTTTGAGCTAAGATTTGGCTGCCTTTCCCCACTTCCTGCCCCATGTAGCCCTCTCCCTGGCCTCTTTGGGCCCTGTATATGGAGTATTCCTGCCTCTTGGCATAATTCCGGTCCTATGTAGTGACACCTGCATTGGTGAGTGGCTGTAGCAACTGTCTAGGCCTGTCTAGAAATTAAAGCTATAACTCTAAACTTTGAAAGTCAGGGAAGCAGCAGCAGCCCTTCCCTTTCAGGCACCTACCAGCCATCCTGCTGGAGATACCTGGATTTGCATCTTCCCTGCAATCTTCTGGATGGGATAGAAGCTATGACTGATACTGAGCCATCTAAGGCATCAGTCCCCAACCTTTTTGACACCAGAGACTGGTTTCATGGAAGACAAGTTTTCCACGGACTTGGGGTGAGGGAGTTGTCTCAGGATGATTCAAGCACATTACATTTATTGTGCACTTTATTCTATTATTGTTACACTGTAATACAGAATGAAATACTTATAGAACTCACCATAATGTAGAATCAGTGAATCAGTGGGAGCCCTGAGCTTGTTCTCTTGTGACCAGACGGTCCCATCTGGGGGTGATGGGAGACAGTGACAGATCATCAGGCATTAGATTCTCATGAGGCGCATGCAAACTAGATCTCTCACATGCACAATTTTCAATAGAGTTCATGTTCCTATGAGAATCTAATGCTGCTGCTGATGTGACAGGAGGTGAAACTCAGGCAGTAATGTGAGCAATGGGGAGCAGCTGTAAATACAGATGACGCTTCACTCACTCACTTACCACTCACCTCCTGCTGTGCAGCCCAGTTTGTAACAGGCCACAGCCATGGACTAACTAAAATTGTCCCTAAGTGGAGGTGAGGGTTTCAAAGGCCAATACAATATGTTGAATGCAGAAGCACTGCAGGGTCTGGATGCTCAAATAATTGTTCTTTTTCTCAATTTTGGAAAGAAAGTTGTCAATCTAAAAAGAGTGGTGTTGAAGAACCTGCTAATTAGATGAGCCATGCTTGGCTAAATGGGAATGTTATAGTAGTTTTTTTTTTTTTTTCCTTGAGTAAAATCATACTTTGGAAGTGGCTGAGTTGCAGAAACATCTGGGGGCGCTTTATGGCGTTAATAAGAAGTTTGGCCCTTGATGCAAGGTTAATTTATTTGGGATGAAACTGTAGCTAGTTCAACTTCCTATCATGCTCTCCAGAAAACCCCACGGCCTGGAATCCTCCAGGCAAAGCTCATTTACATTTTTTATCTCCCTATAGTCAATTCTGAAATTCCAGTGGTCATGTTCAGACATAACTTACTAGAAGAGTCATTTCATTCAGAAACGTCTTAATTTTAAATGACATCTTGAGTCTCCAAATCTGTGCTATGGAGACTTCTTTATTTTGACGTGCTTATTCTGGTTGAGTACACTTAGTGTTTAAAAATGCAACTCGAAAGTTTAAAACTATGTTTTTTTTCTTTTTCCCTTGAGTCCCTCTGTCTGGACAAGGAGGACTCCTTTTAATAACTTTTCTGGTGCTGCAGACATTCAATTTCTACTTATAGTGTTTGTGGATGGCAATGGAAAATGTATTTCCTGCTGAGCCTGAACTGGAAATAAAATTTTTGAGAACTTTGGGAAAAACTGGCAAAGATTCCACCAAGGTGCACATCCAAGGGGGCTGAAAGAGTTGCAAATATCTCCCTGGGATGGGAGTGAGTTGCATGGTAGGAGGAGCTCCACTTGGGGAGCTGATGGACCTATGTTTAGAGTCCCACTCCACCACTAATTCATTGTGTGATTAGCCTCTCCATAAAAAAGGGGAGATTATATGGGGTTCCTGCTTGTTGAGTCTGTGAAGGGCTTAGCACAGAGCCTGGCCCATCACAAAGACTGGATAAATGGAAATGCTTATTGTTACCATTCTCTGTAGGCAAACTCCAGGACAGATTTGACCTGATTCACCTGGGGTTATTCTAATTTCTGTGCTGAGGTGCCCCGTAGAACTCGTGGTTGAAGTAAGTGCTTACACTATACTGACTGGCTCACAGTGCTAGGTCACTGGGTGAAACGCACTTGGAAAATCAAGTGCTCCCTAGTATTCTAAATAGTGGGGGGAGGTTTGGGAAGGAACTAACTAGAAAATGAGATCTCACAAGTAACAAAATACCCCAGAGAAGTAAAGGCTAGATCTAAAATCAAAGATACGTTCTTTCATTCAGTAAATATTTAATTACTTAACATGTGCTGGACCCTGTGGGGGATATGTAGATAGTAGATTCAAAAGCGACCATCTTTACTAACACTATTCTTTCCTTATCTGCAACTGAGCTCAGTTAATTTAGAATCCCCCATTTCTTTTCAGTGGCTAGAACGTGGGTATGATGGTCAATTTTTGAAACTCATTTAATATTGTTCTAGAGCTAACTCAGCTACATCTGCTGTATTCGGGAATGTCTAATTCACTGTCTGTGTGCAGGGGATGCCTTGGGCACATTGTCCAGATGCATGGGACTGGATACCACAGAAGTCTTGCTTCACCTAATCTTTGAGTGAAAATGTTGGTCCTTATTGCATGTGGTGCAGAAGTGTCTCTGGGGTAAAGAATTCTCCTTCCAGCACTGTTAATGCACAGTTAGACACTGGCCCTGAGGTCTGGCTGTGAGCTTATTCAATCCCCAACTTGGAAACTCAAAGCATCATCTTGAACTTGGTATGTAGGAAATATTCGTTGTTGCTAATAAATGTGGAGAACACTACAATGGATTTGAGATGTCCATGAGATATTTAGGTGTGCATGCCTGACAGCCTTATATAATGTGAGCCTGTAGCTCTGGAGAAAAGCTAGAGATGAAAGATGAACAGGTGGGAAGTCATCTGTTTAGTGGTAGTACCTAAAGCCACGAGACTAGGAGAGATCACCAGTGGAGTGTCAGGTGGCTAGCAGATGGTGTGATGACCGGCCAGACTCCACAGTAGAAACTTAGCTCTCATCTGTAGGGTCACCCCTCCCCTTAATCTGCAATTCTATCTCCTCTCAAGGAGGAATGGGAGCAGTCTTCTGTGTACTGCCTTTTTGCCTCCTCTTGTTCTTGGTGAAGTAGTTTGCTGGAGTTCCAGTAATTAATTCCCATTCTTGTCTACTCTTGCCTGAGATTCTTCTCCATATGGAGTGGCAGGTGACTGGGGAAGTGCTCAGTAGTGCCCTGGGAACTTGAGTGACCACACGACATAGTATCTTTGGTGCCTGAGAGCACATACTAGTCTAGTATCTAAATGAGACTTTGGAGTCAGATATAGATGAACAATTCAGCTTCAATATCCAAGTCTATACAAGACAAGATGGTGTAAACCCAAGGGGGCCAAGAACTGTGGAACCTGTAGATGAAAGGTTGAGCTCAGGGGAGGGGGGAGCTCCTTGGAGATGGTTCTTCATGTACATTCTTTGTCTGATTGCTTGGATTCACCCTGAGACAGGATTCACCCTGAGACAGATGTTCTTGCTGAAATTCTAGCCTAATTCTCAACTCAATCCCCTACTTTTCTGACTTCCCCACCATATCTCAGTTTCCTCCAGAGATTATGATTGTAAAACTCTGGTCCCCATGGTGATTTTCTGCCCTTTAGTTTCCAGACCTTCCTGGAGATTACTGCCTGCCAATTTAGGCTTTGACCTTGGTCTGTGCTCCCCGCTCATGGACCCTGCTTAGTTTCATCTGTTGCATTTCCATTGTCAAGGCCTCACCCAGGCCTAGTCTCTGTTTCTGGGACATCCTCTGGAATGGCAATCCTGGCACTGTGAGTGTATCACATCTTCTGGTGCTTGCTGTGTGAATTTAAATTCCATCTTCCACTTCGTATTTGGAGGTCCCTGTCAGCCAAGGACCCTTATCTTTGTTGAGAACTGCTGTGTGTGTGCTTAATGTCTCAAATGCCTGCAAAGTAGAATTGTAGTTCTTATTTTATAGGCTACAAAAGAAGGCTCAGAGAGGTTCAGGAGCTTGCACAAAGTCACAGAACAGGAAGTGGTGGGTGCTAGGATTAACTGTCAGATTGGTTTGGTTCCAAAGCCCATTCTCTTTCCATAACTATGGGTGGCTTTCAAGGAGGTATGAGGAAGTAAGAAAGGTAAGAAAGACAGTGGTCAGGAAGAGTAGACCAGGAGTCTAAGATCTTTACAGTGACACAGTTTGTGAGTAACTAACTTCAGAGAGGTGGGCTTGTTAATAAACAGAGTGGAGAAAAAGGAGAAAAGGGAGTCGAGGGACTCCCTTTTGTCATTGTGAAGCTTATCATAATTAACAAACTCTGCTCTTCCAGATTTAAAATCAAGATGAAATTAACATTTCCCTTAGAAATGGGTGCTGTGGGCCAGGTGTGGTGGCTCACGCCTGTAATCCCAGCACTTTGGGAGGCTGAGGTGGGCAGATCACCAGGTCAGGAGCTCAATACCATACTAGCCAACATGGTGAAACCCCATCTCTACTAAAAGTACAAAAATTAGCTTGGTGTGGTGGTGCGTGCCTATAATCCCAGCTACTTGGGAGGGTGAGGGATGAGAATCACTTCAACCCAGGAGGTGGAGGTTGCAGTGAGCCAAGATGGTGCCACTGCACTCCAACCTGGTGACAGAACAAGACTGTCAAAAAAAAAAAAGAAAGGAAGAAAGGAAGGAAGGAAGGGAGGAAGGAAAGAAGGAAGGAAAGAAAGAAAGAAATGGATGCTGTGCTGGAATGATGAATATTAAATTCACTTGACTTGGGGACAGAATCTTGTTACTTCTGGGTCCTGGAGGCACACATGCTATGCATATTTGTAACAGATTCACACACATGATTGGGCCAGTAATCTTGACCACAACGTCCAGGAAGTATGAACTTAACAATCTGTGAGAAAAGCACAAATGTTGCTTCTCTGGTTAGCTATGAATAAAAATGGCTCCACTTTACTAGAAGTTCCTGATGTAACACATCTTAATCCAAAATACGGCTCCCCCCTACCCCCAGTATATAGAGAATAGCTAACATTCTTCCTTTTCCTCTTAGAAGGCGGATTAGTACCACCTGTCTCAGCTAACGTTCATGGGATTCAGCAGGAAAACAGTATTATGAGGGGAAGCTCCTTTGAATGCAGTATTTTAGGATTATTTCTTTGGTTGCTAAACTGCTACCTTTGTATTCAAAGGTGATGAGACATTTTCTGGCTGAGAGACAGAGACATCTCAGAAAGGTGTCAAGTTAAAAGAGGGCTGATGAAAAGATTTGAGCCACAGCCATAGGAGGAGGGTAAGCGATTGATTGCAGGCATTGCTTACATTTTCTTCCCACTGCTACAGTTGAGGGAAGGATTGTGGTCATTACCTTGCTGCCCCACCCCACCCATTCTTCTGTGGAAGGTATTACCATGGGCCTTCCTTCCAACTGGATCATTGCCATCCACCCAGGCTGCTCAATGATTTTCTCTGATTAGGGAAAAGGTGGAAGTTACAGTTCCTCAAGGTTCAAAGAGCTGTCTCCTTTGAACTAGGAGTCTCCTTTGAGCTGGAGTCCTGCAACTCGCTCTTGGCTTTGGCATTCAACAGGGATAGTATCATGGGCTGGGCATTAAACATTTTGTTGTCTGCATTCCGCCCCCCCCCCGCCCCGCCTTTTTTTTAAATGAAGGTAATTTAATTCTCTTGCAGGAGAGTTGGGAAGATTAATGAGTCAATGTTTGGTGAAGTGCTTTGAGATTCTCAGATGAAAGGTGCTACATAATAATTACAATAACACTTTGTTCTTACATAGTGCCTTTCTTCTAGGGAGCTCAAACTGCTTTATAAAATTATTTCATTAATCCTCGCAGCATCCCTCTATGGCAGGTAGTAATTATATCCCCCCCCATTCTCATATCAGCAATCTGGGGCACAGAGAGGCAAATTGACCAGGCCAAGGTTACACAGTAGGTAACTGATAAAACCATCAGTTGAATGCAGATCTGATTCATTCATTTGTTTGTACCCTCATCCACCAATATTTACCCATGATTATATGTCTGACACTTGAGCTATTGGATAGAAGAGGATGTGATGCAAAGTTAAATGAAATACATTCTCTTTGAAGAGATTGAGTTAGTCCAGTTGAACAAGTGAGTAAATCATTATAGTAAAATATAGCAATCATATTATACAACGGATTAATAGAAACAAACATGCATCTAAAGTAGGCAAAGAGAAACAAGAAATCTTAGTTTTACTAAAGAGATGTCATATGAGTGAGCTTTCTCTTGAGCGATGAGTTCACAAATAGAGAAAAAGAAGTTGAAGAAACATGCCACCAATAAGAGAAGGAAGGACCATGATAAATTCAGGGAGTGAGATCCACTGGGCATAGTGGGAGCAAAGGGTTTTTTTAGACAGGGGAGTAGGCTAAGAAATTTGAACTTTATGCACAAGACGATTGAGAAGCACTGGAACTTGTTCAAGTAGAAGGAATGAGGTCAGCTTTATATTTAGAACATTAGCTCTGGTAGCTGAATAGTAACAGGTTTGGATGTGGAAGAGACACGAGCCCAGAAACCAGGAAGACAGGTCTCTGACTCAAAGTCCAGACCAGTGATTTTTCTCAACAGTTTTAGGAGCTGGAGCTCCAGTGTTGTTTCGAAATTCTGCATGTGGCACTTCATGAAAACAGTGACAACAATGGTCTTTCATGGATAGTCCATTTTCTCAATTCAAGAAGCATAAAAATTGAAAAAAATTATCTATAATTCAGCTTTTCAGTGATGGTACAGTGAGCAATTGTCATTCTTCTGCCCTGAAATCCATCAGGCAAAATGGTTGAGTCTACATCAATTACCTATTATAATAGAAAGTAGCCTTTGTTATACTATTTGTTAAGTATCTCTCCACATTAGATACGTGAGAATGATCTTCAATGCAAAAGTACTCATTTTTATTTCACGTGATAAACTAGTCTGTGATTAGACATATTTATGTTTATTTTTTGCCCATTATTGTTACTATGGAGTCAATTTTAAGAATGATTTCTTGATCACTTGTATTTTTTTTTTTCTTGTCAAAATCCCTATTAAGTGTCTGACAGAGAAAATATTCAAATCACTTTGCCTATATTAGAGGTTCTCAAAATGTTTCTCAGGTATGGATGGCTGCAAGCTAACAGGCTACCTGTTGAAGATGTAGGTGCACTTGGTCCTCAGAATGACAGATACTCAGTACTAGATCTCTTTATCTTCATTATTCATGGATAATAATGAGCTGGGAAAAGTCACGAAATTTTATGAAATAAATCCTGACACATGACTGGTTAAGCTATTCTGCACCTTGTGGACATACAGTAAATGCTTCTTGACTACCTGGCAATAAACTCATTTAGCCCCCCTTTTTTTTTTTTTGTAACAGTTGCTTTATAAAGAGTACATTATCTTTGTCATTGAGTTTGCTGAGTGAATCACTTAGGTTAGGCAAGGTTGTGCTACAGTAATAAACATCCCTCAGTATCACTGACTTTAACAAGAAAGGTCCAGTTCTAGCTCATGCATTGTAGATCTGAATGTCTCTCCAACATGCTATCTTCTAGGTGATTGATCTGAAATTCACCTTCCTGTCAATATGCACGTTAGTGATTGCCAAAGCAGTAAAAGAAGGAATTCAAACAATGGCAGTTAAAAGCTTCTAAGAAGTTCCACTCTTCATTTCTACACACATTTCATCAACCAAGGCAAGTCACTTTTTTATTATTATTATTTTTTAATTGAGTCTCACTCTGTCATGCAGGCTGGAGAGCAGTGGTGTGATCTCAGCTCACGGCAACCTCCCCCTCCTCGGTTCAAGTGATTCTCCTGCCTCAGCCTCCCAAGTAGCTGGGACCACAGTTTGTGTGCCACCATGCCCGGCTGATTTTTTTGTATTTTTAGTAGAAATTGGTTTCCACCGTGTTGGCCAGGCTGGTCTTGAACTCTTGACCTCAGGTGATCTGCCCACCTCAGCCTTCCAAAGTGCTGGGATTACAGGGGTGAGCCACTGTGCCCAGTTGCAAGTGACAAGGAATTACAATCCTCTCATGTGCCCTCAAGAGGGGAACAATATATTTGTCACAAGTCTTTTCTGCTGCTCTTTGAAAGTTACTATTTTGTTCTTTGAAAAACATCACATATTCATTTACAAAACTTGTATTTTAATATTTGAAAATCAAGTAATTTATTCTTGATGGCGTAACTGGAAGAAGTACTGGTATCATTAATCCTAATGCTTAAATATAGCCTACAATAGGAAGCTGTTTATTGGTTAGTATCTCTCACCTAATAGCAAGCTTTTTAATAGTGAGAAAGGGTAGGAAATAGGACTGATATTTTTTTCTGCATTCCCACCACCTAGAAGAAGGGCTGACAGAGAGCAGGCACTAAACATTTTCCCATATATTGTGGCATTAGCAATTTTTACTTCATATACATTTGGAAGAAGATATAGACAGGTAAGCTGAATTGACTTTCCTCTAAGGAGAAAAAATCCTATTTTGTCACAGGAGGAAATATTTCAAAATAATTTCTATAGTTGGACTTCTAATGTGTTTTCTAATTATACCTTAAGAAAAGCTAAAGTATCTAAGAAAACACAATAACTTTTGGAAATTTTTCTAATTTTGGAAAGAGTTTTGCTTGGAGTAGAGTGAAGTTCACTGTGCCTGACATGGTGGGGAGATTACATGGAAATCCTACCTTGTAAATGAACTCAGGTAATCAAGTAAAGGAAATGCTAGACTTCCTATGAAGAAGTGTGTTCTAACTCAGTTTCTTAGGGATCATCAATAGAGCTGTTTTTCAGTATATACTCAGGCACCTTAAGTTCATAAAAAAGCTCTACTATAGGCTGGGGGCAGTGGCTCACACCTGTAATCCCAGCACTTTGGGAGGCCAAGGCGGGCAGATCACGAGGTCGGGAATTCGAGACTAACCTGGCCAACACAGCGAAACCCCATCTCTACTAAAAATGAAAAAAAAAAAAAAAAAAAAAAAAAAAAAAAATTGGCCGGGCATGGTGGCAGCAACTGAGGCACGAGAATTGTTTGAACCTGGGAGGTGGAGGTTGTGATAAGCTGAGACTGGTGCCACTGCTTCCCAGCCTGGGCAATAGAGAGAGACTCCGCCTCAAACAAAAAAAAAAAAGTATCTAGTACTGTAAGAAAATTCTTTAGCTTTAGCCCACTTGTCTTCTCCTTGAATTTTATTTGCATATTTCCAATTCCTTCTAGTATCACTTATAAATACTTCTTCCTCATTTGGCAAAAGCATTTGCTTTGAAGGTCTTCCAGGCATGTTCATCCCCTATTAGTTTGCTATCCCTTAGCTGTGGGGTCTGTAATCTTTCCTTTGTGCCCTTTGTGTGCCATAAACGCTCTGTGTCCACTCACCTGGTATATTCAAATCATTCTGGGCACAAGAGCCATTAACCCCACCAGTTGTGTGGTGTTGGTTTGAGATTCTTGTGTACGAAGCATGAATCAAAGTTGATTTTTCGTCATTACTTTACGAACATCAATATCATAGATTCCATTGGCTCTACTTGTATCGCTTTTAGATGTCTGCTACTAAAAGTCTTACTGTTTAAAAGGAGCCTGCTTTGGCTGGGTGCGGTGGCTGCATGGCCTGTATCCCGCCAGCAGCTTTGGGAGACCTGAGGTGGGTGGATCACGAGGTCAGGAGTTTGAGACCAGCCCTGGCCAACCATGGTGAATCCCCATCTCTACTTAAAAATATAAAAATTAGCCTGGGTGTGGTGGGCCCAGGTCGGCCTGTAGACCCCAGGCTACTCGGAAAGCTGAGGCAGGAGAATCATTTTGAACCCGGGAGATGGAGGTTGCAGTAGACCAAAGCAATCATACGCATTGCAGCTCCAGCCTGGGTGAGCAGAGCAAGACTCTGTCCAAAAAAAAAAAAAAAAAAAAAAAAAAAGGATGGCTTTTCTTCCACTGACTCCATCCTTCATTCTGATAATACTTTAAATTAGGAACGAATAGATTATTTGCAACTAGAGGCTGTTTTTTTTTTTTTCTTAAAAAAAAATTTCCTTGTCCTATTATTTCTTTGTCCTTACTGGTGGTTACACCAGCTTCCAGTTTAATATCATTTGCACATTTCATTAATATATGGCTTACTCCCTCTTCGAGATCCTTAAAAAAAAAAAAAGGAGCTACTGTTGTGGGTTCCATGGGTAGGTCAACAGGTTTCTTCTTGGTCTATCTCGGGCTTTAGGGAATTTGCATTCTTTACTTTTTCTCCTGGGCCCTAAAAGGAGGTAAGGGTCATGGCAGGAATTAGAAGACAAGTGAAAGCCACCTTTTATTAAGTAGGCATTAAAGATAGAGGGGTGAAATCAAAGATTCCAGGGATGCTATGCTTATACACCAGGTCTGCCATTCCAGCTCCGTGCTTTGTGTATGTCATAGCATATAGTTCAACGAAGACTTGTCCTTTGAAGAACTCAAAGGGTAAAAGGCAGGAGCTCTAAAATGCAAGGTGTTTACTTCTTTAAAGTTTATTGTCAATATGCCTGAATATCTAAGGGATGGCCAAGAGTGTTGGCATGGGAGTAGAAGTGGAGGTGGGAAGACAGAATGGTTTCAAGAAGTTATAGGCAGTCAGGGGACTACTACTTGAATCTCAGAAGGTTGTCAGATGTTGCCTTAAGGGCATTTTATTTTAGTTATAGGTTTGGCAGAGTCATTTCAGAGTTGTTTCAACTTTTCTGGGAGCATGAGGAATAGGGAGACATGGGGAAATAGAAAAAGCTAAGGAGTCAGGGCTTCACTGTTTTTTGTTTTATTTTTTAAAAGACACATTTTCTCTTTTCCAAATTAATGTCTATTTGAAAACTTTGGCTTCTGGGTGGAGCCCTCTGGGTCTTGTCTAATGAGCATCCATGTATTTGAAGTGGTATCAGCATGCACACAACTTATACTCTGCCTTTTGTTTTACTGCATGTTAGTTCACATATTCTGCATGCCAATATTCTTTAGTACTAGCCATTTTTAATAGCTGTCTGTGTTGTGCCTAGTTAAGCTACTACATTTGAGTTGGCCTGTCCCTAAATTTTTTACAGTTGGTGATCTTTCTGATTTTAAAGATTGTGTAAACTTACATAATGTAAAGTGTTTGCATTGGTGTCTAAATCAGATGCTGGCTAAGGGTTGCCCTCTTTTCTTTCCTTTTGGTTCCCAACTGGATGCAGCCCCCAAACTTTGAGATTTCTGACTCCCAGTGCTCATCTCCAAAACTATCAATCCCAAGAAGGTGATTTTCATATAATAATTTTCTGCTCATAGTTTTAACCTCTTTTGGTGCATTTCTATTATTTCTTTGTCCTTACTGGTGGTTACACCAGCTCCCAGTTTAATATCATTTGCACATTTCATTAATATGTGGCTTACTCCCTCTTCGAGATCCTTAATAAAGATGTTAAATTAGATTGTATCTGACATTGACCCCTGGGGCACTGCAATACTTTAACGATATCCCGTTTTCCTGTCTGCAGTCTATAGAGTTCTTGCAGAATGCGTGAGGAGCAGCTTCAACCTGGGATAAATCTTCAATTTTAATTCCAAAGCAGAAGTCAAGTCATGTGGTTTGGGATAACTTGACATTGCCAGAACATACTTGTAGTTGCTAGGAAGTCATATTTTAGCAATTAAGTACAGGTTTGCCAGAATTCTATGTCAGATTGCCAATCTTCTGACAATCACGAGATAGTCACTCTGTCCTGCTTACTGCATTTCAGTCAAACTGAGAAGGGTCTTGTTTAAAAAAAAAAAAAACGAAACTAGGATTTTAATTTCAAAGCTTTCAATTACCTTTCACCAGGTTTTAAACAGCAAGCTTCTTCTGTGTTTCAAAGCAGATTTGTTAAAGGAACGGTTATACCAACTCACCAATGTAGGCACAGTTCAGGGACGCATACCAAGTGACCCACTGAGAGTCCAGACATGAAAGCCACTTTCAAATTTCAAGAATTTACAGCAAGTTCTTCTTTCAAATTGGAAACATTTAGTTTTTTTCTAAATAGCAAAGATAAAATACCCTATGATATTTTGGCACAGAATTTAACTCTCTCATCATATTTGGTTAAATCAGAGAAATCTATATATTTATATCAGATACAAAAGTTTTTCAAGTAAACTGTAGAATAATATCTTAAAAATTAGGTTGCATTATCAAGTAAACTGCAATGTCTATGAAATGCAACGGACTATGGTTAAATGAAATATGTTCTTTAATCATATACCTGTAAAGTCTTCTACGTCCCTCCAAATTATCAACTATCTTAAACGTCACATGTTAGACATTCTCATCAATTTCTCTTGTTCTACCTTAAAGTAAACTTCCTTAGCTTTGCAAAGATTTTGATCTTCTCTTGGGCGTACATGGTAAAACAATTCCTTAGATTTTAACAGAAAGGGAATGATTAAAAGGACACACATAACCAGAACTTGAAACTGGCCCAGTAAATACAATTTTTTTTTCATTTTGGAACTGTAAACATGACTAAAAGTGAATTTTGGCATCAATCACAGAAGATTGTGTACATTCTACAAGGTGATGGAGGAAACACACGCATGTGGGTGTCCTCCCTTCCAAAGGGTTTTTTCACATGTGTATGATTCATTGTGTCTTGGAAAATACAGTTTCACTCAACTGGTTAATTGCATTTGGGAACCTGAATTCTGAAGCATCCCAGTGAAATCTCAATGTCACCTCTACTCTCTCATTGCTCTACCCCACCCCATGAAGAATGACTGACCCCACTCACTTTAAGAAGTAAACAATGATTTCGGCAGTTCAGCCCAGAAACTAAAACAGATTAATCTCTGTGTGTAACAAAATATTTAAATTAGTGGCGTTTGATTGGGTTGAGATTTGGTGGTAGAATTTAGATAGTTCTCTCAATTCCTGACTTCTATTTTGGGTGAACACTAGGATATCAGAATATTATGTTATATTCTCCTGACCTCAAGGATCTAACAGTTAAACTGGCAATATAAGGGTTGTGTAAGGAGTTAGAATCAGATGAGATGATCCACAGTTTGATGTAAAAGCAAAACAGAGAAGGAGGCAATCAGTGTGAGAGGAGTTACTGTTTCCAAGGCCTGGACTTCGGCGCTTGAGTCTCCTCCTCTTACACCCTTTTGCTGCTTCCAAATCTGTTTGTTTGTCTAGAGTCTTTTCCCTTGAGATCTGTGTTCTTTTATGCAACTGTCTACTAAACAACGCCACCTAAAAACCCAGGAAACCCACAGGGCCAACCTGGTGGTGGGTCTTTCTGTTTTACTCTGTGCTGTGCTTAACACACTTCCTAGAGTAATCCAGCTTCAGCGTGGTATACTCAAACCAGTCATCCTGCAAATGTAGCTGTAGATGTTCTGGCTTCCGTATGCTGCTGAATCTTTAGCCAATTAATTTTGTTAAGCAGTTTTGATTAAGCTTGTAATACAAGGTGCACATTGACAGCTGTTCTAGAACCACTCCAGGCATCATCATGCTCCGTTGATCTTGTCACGTCATTCCTCCTCGCAAAAATGAGATGTTCCTGCTGTAACTTCTTCATTCTTCCTTCTCTGCAAGAGCAAATGCCAGGCCCAAATGTTTCCTTCTTGTTTCTAGAGGTGGACAAACACTTTGTACACCAAGTCCTGGGGAGACAATGCCTAGATCTAACCTCTTACCCAGCATATGGGTCAGAGAATGGGAAGAACCAAAGTGAGAGCATCGGAGAGAGGCCTTCCTCTACTTTCCTATAAAGCGTGGCTGACTTTCTTCCTTCAAGTGGTGTTTGCTCACTTGTCATAACTGAGCAGAGTATCATAAGCCATATTTTTCTCAGATCTCCTGTTTATACTACTTCAGTGCTAGAAAAGGTACTTGTAGTTAGGGTTTGGTATATAATAAGTTATTTTATGTGGGAGTATAATGTGGTTCTAATAATCTATTTAGACTGCTTTTTAGAATGGATAGTGTTGCTACTATTTAAATGTTATTCTAGTCCTTGAGCCGAAATGCTTATTAAAATATGTGAAAATAACTTATCCAGAGAATTCCTTAGACAACCAATAGGCACCCATTGAAGAGAAAAACATGGTTAAATTACTATTCTCTTAAGTTTTTTGGTTCACAACGTACCTAAATAACATCTTCCAGCTTGGAATTAGAATGAAATGCAAAGCATGGCATTGGTTTTGAATGCGTGCTGCAGTGGACAGAGATCCATGATAGAAATAGAACAGAATTTTGCACACACACATGAATGCACCCCATGCACGTGGGCGTGTGGATGTATCAACCACTCTCCTGCACATCTCACCTTTGGCAAGGAACTGAATCTCGGCATCTTAGTTTCTACACTTGTTCAACGGGCTTTATTGCACTTAATTTGTCTACCTCATAGAATTTCTTTGTTGATCATCTATAAAAAATGCAAGTCAGGCCGGGCGTGGTGGCTCACACCTGTAATCCCAGCACTTTGGGAAGCCAAAGAGGGCGGATCACCTGAGGTCGGGAGTTTGAGACCAGCCTGACCAACATGGAGAAACCCTGTCTTTAAAAAAAAAATTAGCCAGGCTTGGTGGTGCATGCCTGTAATCCCAGCTACTCAGGAGGCTGAGGCAGGAGAATCGCTTGAACCTAGGAGGTGGAGGTTGCAGTGGGAACCGAGATGTGCCCAATGCACTCCAGGGCCTGGGGCAACAAGAGTGAAACTGTCTCAAAAAAAAAAAAAAAAAAAAAAAAGGCAAGTCAGGTTGGTGTCCCTCTCTTTTGTTGAAGCTTTCCCTGAATTTTTTTTGTGGCTTTCTGTGAGTCTTTGAACAAACAAGCGTATCCTTACGATGACTTCAGGGCAGCGCATGATCCGGCCCTTTTTCTCTCACTAGCCTCCTCCTTAATAACTCCTCTTGGTAATGACTTCTTTTTAGCCCCCACTGGCTTTCTTTTAAAACCTTGAATTCACCTTAGCATACCTTTCTAAGACAGGCCGTCTGACATCATGATATCTGGAGCTAGGTTCCCGTCCTCTGTCGTGCTGGGTCCGCACCCCTATCATTCTGCACTAGGTCTGGTCTTGCCTGACATATGCTTGAAGAGCCCCTGAATGCCTCCTTCACCAGACTCATCTCAGTTGTGAGCAATTTAATTCTTTATCTGATTAGATGATATTAAATTAAGACTGATCTTTTCTCCAGACTCTCATCCCCATCAGGGCAGGGCTGAGCTCTGACTTGTTGACACAGCCTTCCAGAACCTAGTAGACTACCAGACATGGAACATTTCCTAGGTGAAAGAAGGAAGAGAATAAGATGATGCCGGTGATACCCGGTGTAAAACGGCGAACACCACTTACACTTAAAATATTAATTTCATGTATTTGAGCTGATCAATCACAGAATCAAACATATATATGCCATTTTTGTAAACATTTTTACAAGTAGAGATTAACCCATGGGCCAGCAGGAAGATTCTCTCAGGCAAGAAGTTAAGGAATTGTAGCACAATTCTCCATGGTTTTGGAATATGATGTCTTTTTAACATAAGTGCCTCAGTGTTCTATTTCCAAGGAAGCTCATCAATCGTAAGTGCCAGAAATGAAAGATTTATTAATAAAAAAGAAATTCAGGTAATATGTATCTTTACTATTACAGTAGTCATGTTTCTTATTTTGAGGCCAAATGCCTTCTCCAACTCTGTATTAACATTTTAATATAATATTCATTTGCATTTTACTTCTTGATAGCGCTTAACATCTGAAGGATTAGGAAGAAATTCTTCTAGCTGATAAGTATTGAATTAAACTTGGAGAAACATTTTTTATCTGATGACCTTCATCATGGTGAATCTGTTTAGGTTTTAGTGCAAATCAAATTTTTCAAAGTACTCTAGAGAGAGGTAAGAAGATAGGGCTTTTTATCTCTGTAATAAATTTGGGATTTTAAAGACTTGTTTAAAACTTATTTGGCATAAGTCAGTTTAAAACTCAGTCTTAAAATTTTCTTTAAAAATGAATATTCAGTAACCATTATGATTCTGAAGCAGAATAAAATTTGTTTAAATTCATAGACGAAAGTTGGTTTTGTAAGACTGGAGTTTTCTTTCTTAAAATTTCCATTATAGTATAGGGCTATCTCATTGGAAAACTGAATTAAAAATAACTTTTCCCATTATATCTAAGCATACACATAAAGTTGTTTGTTTGCATAGCATGACAATGGAAAAATAAAATGAAGCATTCTGAGCTAAATGTTTGGAGGTGATATCACTCCTTGAGAATTTACAGCTCAAGTTTAGGGCTGTTCTACAGGAAAGCCATGTGTTTTACAGACAAGACCATTTTTTTCCTTAATAGGTGGTCAGTTTGTGCAACAAGTAAACCAGAACGATTTTAGAGGTAAACAGAGAAGATAAGAAAGAGGGTGTCCATGTATTTTTTTTCCTTCCGTAAAGTTCAGATCATGCATCATCTCTAATGAGCTTGATAAAGCATAGCAAGGCAAATGTGCCATAATTCATCATGTTTTCCATTTCAAAAGTGACAGGCAACCTACAGGAAAAAAAAGTCTTTATTTTGTAACAATAAAAAAAGGAGGTGAGATAATCACATTTAAAATAATATCTGCAAAGGAACTCTTAAAATCCACATCAAATATGAAAATTGTCTTATATTGGGGTTTTGTTTGGTTGACATGATGCCAAAAATTACCATGAGTGCCTGTAAGCAAAATATCTGCTTTCAATATTTAATCCAAATCTAGTAGAAAACATTTAAAATCTTTAAAATTTTGACAGAGAATGTGCTCTTATTGTGAGAAATGGCAATACTTGTACTTGTTAGAAAGGTTCCATTAGCTTTCACTCAATGCTGTTAAATATTACAGCACAAAATGTCGAAAGGTTTAGATCAAATTTATTCTGCAAAAAACCATAATGTACTTATAGTAATTTTTTGAATGTTTGCCTATTTCTAAAATGGTTCAACAAAATAGCATCTCAAAATGCGTCTCTTTTGGTTCAATCATTTCCTTTGGAAATCAATCACATTTTATTATACCATGGAATGAGTATCTTAGACCTCACACAGAGACAAGAAGAGTTGGGAACCAACTAAATATATAGGATATAATCACATCTTTAATGCCTCAAGTCATTCTGCCTTATCTGCAAGTAAGTGGGGGAGGATGGAACATGGTTTGGTCACTGTAAGAAAATAAAAGCTACTATCAAAAAGAAACATTAATTTTTTGCAGTGTTTCAGAACTACAAACACACATTTAATCACAAAATATGTCACTTTTTATAATAACTCAAGAAGTCAATTTGTCTTTACTAAGAATTTTAAGGATCATGTTTATTTAAAGTTCTAATCTGTGAAGTAATCAAGAAATGATAGGAATGGTATGTGGGATAGTAACTTTTTTTGTTTAGAATATAAGAAGTGTATTTACACAAATATTTAAAATATAGAAACACATTTGTTTCTAAATAATTACAATTAATGAAGACCCTGAATCTTCATATTGAGGTACCAGGGTCAAAGGCTCTGAGGTTAAGATGGAAGCTGTTCTTTATAACTTTCTTTGCACATTAGAACACATAATATTTGGTAGATTTAGAGAAAAGAGTCTGGTGGGACTTATAATCACTGAGTTTATATAGCATGACTAGACATATACTGGCAGAGAAAATTCCATCATTGTTACATCCTTATGTATAAAACAGTATCTTTTATATATAACAATATATTTTATACATATGAATATTAAATATTCTGTTTAATAACATTCTGGTTATAACAGCTCCATTTACTTGCCACTGAATTATTAATATGCCACTGCATAGCAAGCTTTGTTTTCTTTGGGTACTCAAGAGCTTCTTTTTATTATTGTCTTTGAGCTTTTTAACAGAAGAGAAAGAAAAAATATGATTATTGGCCAGTTGCAGTGGCTCACACCTGTAATCCCAGCACTTTGGGAGGCCAAGGCAGGTGGATCGCTTGAGCCCAGGAGTTGGAGACCAGCTTGGGAAACATGGTGAAACTCCATTTCTACAAAAAATACAAATATTAACTGAGTGTGGTGGTGTGAGCCTGAGTCCCAGCCACTTGGGAGGATGAGGTGGAAGGATCACTTGAGCCCCAGAGGCAGACATTGCGGTGAGTTGAGATCACACCATTGCACCTCAACCTGGGCAACAGAGAAAGACCCTGTCTCAAAAAAAAAAAAAAAAAAAAAGGGAAAATATGATTATTTAAATTCATCTAGTCAACCCGAACTTATTCTATATAATGAAACAGCAAATTGAGTTTTCCTCTCAAAAGTTTATTCATTTTTGTTATTGCCCCAAATAGCATTTCTTTAAGGATGATGGCATCTGCTTCCTTCTTCCCTGCTCTCTCAAATAGAGGGGGTTGAAAGTCCTTCCAGAATTCCCTTTCCTGTTTCTCCTATTACTTTAGGATCACCACAGAGGATGAAGATAGAAAAGCTTCTCTAAAACATGGGCTCATTGTTGAAAATGATAGGTTTCACCCAAGGGAACTAATCAGTAATAGCCAGCCTCATAACAGGGACTGGGGACATCTTCTATCATTGCAAACTCTCTGCCTGATAAGTTTTTCAGTTCTCAATTCAAGGGAAGACCTTTGGTTGACTGCAGTGCGTATGCTTGACTGTGTTATATTTCAGCTGTTTCTCCTTTTCCTTCTGACCCCCTTTCCTTCCCAAAGACCACAGCGTTCTTTCTTTTAGGAAAGGAGACATTTGAAAATTTGACCCAGGGCTCATACTTAAATTATTAACTCTTCTGATGCCCTAAATACTTAGCATTTCTTGATGTCCACACCTTTTCACAAATAATTATCTTATTATTCCTTCTTACTTACTCTTCCATGAATAAAGTCTGATGGATTTATGTTTTACCATTTTTAATGAATACATTATTTCAAACATTACCTTTCCTTGCTTTTTTATGAATAAATGATTTCAGCTTACTTTTTCTTACTTTTATATTTATTGTCAAAGGCCACTAAATTATGTGGAACTGCAAAAAGCTTTTTGATATGATCTCTAGACTTTCATGGGATTTGAACCAAAATTCACAATCCAGAGTTTTAAAAAGAAGAGGAAAAGCAGTAGTCTTAGTTTTTCACTCTTTTAAATAATACTCAGTTTAGAATTAAGTTTAACATGACAGAGTTAAATATCTAATGAAAAAGATCCACTGGAGTATGTGGTGAAGATTTTTCTGGAGATAGTAGGCTGAAAGGGGTTGGCATTTTATACACATCTTTGTTGATGGAGCTGGATTGACAAGGTGACAGTTTCTCCACAATTTCCAGAAAGACAAATCATTATTTTTGTGGGGATGGAAGTAGGGTTGGGAAAGCACACTACACAATGATACAATCCATTATTTGAAGATGTTAGTACCTGGTCTCTCCCCCATTTAATCAGAGGCATTGGGTCTTTCTTCAATGTTTCTGTATTTTTTTGTGGGTGTTGGTGGGGGGGGGGGGGGGGGGTTAATACTTTCCCAGCCAGATCTGCCAAAGGGTTATTGTTAGCCAGTCAAAGGAAGCTGGCAACCCAATACACCGGCGGGCTTGTCCATGGCTCTTTTTCTCTGACTGTTAACTTCATCACTCTCCAGGTGTGGTGTGAATGGAGAACATGTGGCCCAGCAGTTGCTAGAGGGCACGTTTTCTAAGCTCAGAGTCAGAGGTCGTTGGGCTGAGACCGCCAAGCTTTGGAACATCAACTAGGATTTAGTTGGAAAGGAGTCTATACAGACTGTATGGCTAGTACTTGCTAATCTCTGAACTGTTCTTAAGTGGAGCCTTTAGGACACACCGCTACCCTTTCCATGCTTTGATAACAGCAGTAGTAAAGGCAGAGTGCAGATAGATCATCATGGTTTAGTCTATAATGTCATATCCAAAAAGAAAAAAAAAAATAACACCAAGCTCTATTTCTGGCTCCTCAGGATTCGGGGAATTACAAAATATTTGAGCTTCTACTAATTCAGGCAGGGAAACTAATAATCCAGCAAGTATCTGTGTTGTTTTGCAGAAGGCAAATGATCTGGCTGGGATATTCTATCAGACTGTACTATTCCCAAGTCAGGCAACAGACAGCCTTCAAATGATCTTGGGAAGAAGTAGAGGCCAGCCAAGCTGTTGTAAGATTTAAAAAGTTAAAAAAAAAAATCCTCTTTTGTGTTGAAAAAAAAGCGTGTTAAAACTAATTTTATTTCATGTTCTGAGAGGAAGCACAGAAAAACCAAAGGTGTTGGCTTTCCAGGGTAGAACTGTGGGAGTGATGGTCAAGCAGCTTTGTTTAAAGATGCTGACGAGAGGTATTTATTTCGATCGAGGCATAAACTTTCTTGAAAGTGTTTTTTACCCCTTGCTTCCGCTGCTGAACATTCTCCTACCCAGATGGGTATCAGAAAGTGAGGTTCAGGTTTTGGCCTGCTGAGCCAGGGGAATACTTGGTCTACCCATTTGCAACAACTGGATTTTTGCTATTCCAGTGTAGGAAACCTAATTACACCCTGGTAAATTCTCTTCAGTCTACCAAACACAGAAAAAAAACAGTGACAGAAACTGAAAGGCCAGAAAAGAGAAAAGAGTCCCTAAGACCTAATGAATCCAAACTAAACACCTCTCCACAGAAATGTCAAACATTTCTCGTAGCACAAAACAAGGCTTAAAGAATTCCCTGCTTTTGTCTCTGGCCTAATTCCTTAAGCAGAGAGGGGGATTTTCCTCTGGGAGTGTTATTTCACAAAGAACGAAACAGCAAATAAACAAAAGACTCTCAAAGAGAGAGAGAGTATAAATAAAATTCATGACTCCTTAAAGAGTTTACACTGAAAGAATGTGGAGGGTTATTTACAATTAAAGCAGAGCCTCTAGAATACAGTTATTATATGTATATATATATATAGATTTCTATATAAAGACTGAGAGTTCATTTCATTTTCTTCACAAGAAAACTGCACCTAGATACCCTTGTTTGTAAAAAATCGTGAAACTTCATTTTATTAAGATCTTTTTGTTGTAGTTTTTGCCTCATATACATATATTTTGATTTTCTAATATTTAAAACTTCTTGCACATGTAGCCTAGCAATTCCTAATTAATTTATATCTTTTTATTAAAAAAGCTACAGGTGATGTGTGCTGCAATTTGATTAAAAAATAAATCAGTCTAAAAGACAAAGTTCCAAGAAAAGTGTTTTATTTTTGGCATGTGTGTGTTTAAAAGTAATTTCCTACATTTAACAAACACCTTTAAAATAAGTGTTTTCAGTGTTGAAAATATTCTTTTGGTTGAACAAAAGAAAAGTTGTAATATATTAAGAAAAGAAGTTCGAATTAACAAAAAAGGAGGAGAAAGGACAAGTTTAGAACTATCTAGTTTCATGGCAAATCATATCATAATACAATGGGTAGTTAATAACAGAAATGAGGTTAGAGAAGGGGGAAGGTGAATACGAAACAAATGCAAGATTTCAGTATTAATGTAATAGGGATACAGAAATAAATGGTTATTAGGATAAAGCAGCAGAGGCTAAGGAAACCAGTTGATTGTAAATTATAGAGCAATTAGTCCTCTTTTCAAGTGTGTGTGTGTGCATGTGTGTTTACCAGGCATTTGAATTCTACTTTGAGTGTGACTTAAAACAATGTGGATAATAACATTAAAAGCCGTGGTACAAGGGCCATATAGGCAAGAGGAGTTTAAAGGTAGAATCCTAGTAAAAGCATGGTCTTCTAGAGGGCTTAAGTCATGGGCCTGGGAGATGGGGCCAGGATTTAGTGCTTGCAAAGTTTACAGCAGAGTTTAGATTGAGTCTTATCCTGACGTGCCTGTCTCAGTGAAATATCTGAAACATTTGGCCCCATGAGATTAAAAGAACAGTGCTTATATTTAGCATCTGCTGCCCCCAACTCCAACTTTGCTACTAATAAAATTCAGCTCTATGGAAAAGAATTTGAATTCCAGCTGGGCAGTTTTCAAAATAAGATGAAAAGTTAAGCAGGCAATTGGTGTGTATTTAGGGCTCAAAACACCTTGCCCCCTAAGAAGACTTGAAGGAGTTAATCCCTTCTCAAGATAATCCACTAAAGAGCATCCTTCATTATGATGTTAAAAGCAAGGATCAGTGCCGAGGAGTCTAACAATAGGACAGGGGGCTTTTCAGTCCCAACCACATTCTTCCCAGGTTAGAAACAGAAACTGCTGTGATTCCAGCTGAAAAACAGAGTAGGACTTTTCTCTTATGTTAAATATTCACATGGAAGGAAGGGGGAGAAATCTACCACATTAACTAAATTCCTCACTGGAGAATTTTTCTTGGCAACTATCTTTTTTATGTTTTCAGAAATGATTGCCATGTCATGAGAGGAATCATTCTATAACTCAACAGTTACGCAGTTTGTAATCAGTCTTGATTTCATAGAAAAGTGGATTTTTGATTAAATTGTGTTCAATTACCCCTCCTCCTGTAATATTCAATGAACATAAAACTCAACATAAAGTTTTACTAAAGCTGCACTCTGACGTTGTTATTTGGTGAAAATTTATCCTGTAAGATATATTTTATATTTTTGGTCAGATCTTTATTTCTCAAAGATTCTTAATCATCTTCTATAAGTAACAAGACAAAGTATTTAGTGTATGTAAACAAATGAATATTAAAAAACTTGATTTAAAAATCTAGTTTTTACTATATTTTAGTACATTTTTAAGTATTGGACATACAATTTACTATTTGAAAAGGTCTAAATGTTGCTGCTTTCAAAATGTTTTATAAGAAATTTTTTAAATTAAAAGGATTTCTATAAACATCTTAACCATAAGTTCATCTCTTAGGTAAACCAAATGGAAAAGTTGGGCCATACTATGCTAAAGGAAATGTTTCTTTAAAAAATGTTTCTATAAACACATTTTGAAAGACATGTTTGTTTTAAGAAACTTTATTCTGACCAAATTGAATCAAGACAGGGAAAGGTTTTTTTTTAAAGAAGTGTTTTCCAAGGGGTATCAACTGCATGCATAAACGTATGTTGTCACTGCCTCCCATGAACTCTGCTGTGTGCCTGTGATGTTCCAGGCAGCTGGCCTCTAAAGACCTGGGAGCTGGGGTTGCAGCCCTGAAGGAGCTGGAGGTGGACAAGTCCATTTTGGGGAATTTAGCAGGGCATGTGTTGGGGTGACAGTAAATCACTGGAATGAGTGGGACTGTTTAAAAGAGGAAGAGGCAAAGACTGCTGTGATTTGGATTTGACGTACTCAAAGAGTCGTTTGGAAACCCTGGTAAGACAAAGAACTTGAAAGAGAGAAGTGTATCTATAATACACAAATAGAAGTCTTTGGGACATGGGTGAAAAGTTTATATATGGATATATAGCCCATAGCTGGTGAGACATCAAGAAGCTGGTGATGCAGTAAAGGCAGAATTTTAAATAGAATTTTATTAATGTTCTATTTTCATGAGAAATGTCATGGAAGGGGAAGGATTTTGGGGTCAAGATTGGTTTCCTTATATGCATTATGTGAGAATAACTACGCTTGAACTACAGGCTAGTATGAAGATTTCTGGAGCGCCTATCAAAGCCTCTGTTGTCTCAATACACCCATAATAAAGAACAGAGGTCTGAAGTTTTGCAGGTCCTTCGTGTCCTCATTATGTGGCTTTAGGCAAGTCCCCTTGTCTTCCTAAGTCACAGTTTGTTGTCATCTGTCAAGTGAGAATGGTATCAACTCACAGAGTTGCTGAGAATATAAAATAATATGGTCCATAAATAACCCAGTGCTTGGCTCATTTAAGACCTCAATTAATTCTTGCTTTTGCCAAAACAACAATTAAAATATACATACTGCAAAGTGTCAGGCATATAGCAAATGTGCATGAAAAATTAGATTCTCTTTCTTGTAAATGTATGCTTCCTTTTTTTCTTTTCTTTTTTTTTTTGAGATGGAATCTTGCTGTGTCCCCCAGGCTGGAGTGCAGTGGCGCCATCTCTGCTCACTGCAACGCCTGCCTCTCATGTTCAAACGATTCTCCTGTCTCAGCCTCCCAAGTAGCTGGGATTACAGGCATGAGCCACCATGCCCAGCTAATTTTTGTATTTTTAGTAGAGATGGGATTTCACCATATTGGTCAGGCTGGTCTCAAACTCCTGACCTCAGGTGATCCACCGTCTTGGCCTCCCAAAGTGCTGGTATTACAGGTGTGAGCCAATGCACCCAGACTCTGCTTTTTTATTTTAAAGGAAAGCAATACATGTAAGGTTAGTTCAAGGCATACAATTGTCACTAAAGGTACTGATCTTGGAATCAAAGCATTTCGCTTAGCCCATGTACCTACAGCTGAATTTTACTGAAAATATTTTGAAAATTAATTCATTAATTAATGCCAACTCATCATCTCCCTATCCTCTCCCTCCTTTCTTATACTACTAGGGAGAGCAAGTCATTGGACAGTCAAGACAAATAGTCATTTTCTAGAAATTTGGATCCTGAGAGCTGTGAGTGTTATGGTGAAGTGGCTAATATTTGATCTCCTTCCTCCTTCCTCAAGGTTTAGGCAGAATCTAGCCTCTTTATCTTTTTACTCTGGGATTCCTATTTTAAGTCATTTAACAGAGGACAATTGCTAACTCAGGGACAACACTTCCCTCTGACATAAATTTCATTTATTTATCGTACATTCATTGAGCTGCATTTATCATAAAACAAAACAGGATTTGCATACAATTTGCTTTTTATTGATTGTTACCTCATTTTATCCTTTCAACTTTCATGTAAAATATTATTCCTGGTTTTATTTTAATAGAGGAAAAAAAACAGATTAAAAATGTGTCCATGGACGTCGAACTGGTGCATTCAGTGGCAAAGCTGGAATTCAAATATCAGGACTCCTGCTCTGGGCTTCTTTTCCATGAAACTTGGAGGTACGATGGAGGTCTTCTTCCATTTGGTTCCCCAAGCTCCTGACATCCTGGAAGTCTAAGGGGTTGCTGATGGGCTTGGCTTTTTTTTTTTTTTTTTTTTTTTTTTTTTTTTTTTTTAGACGGAGTCTCGCTTTGTCACCCAGGCTGGAGTGCAGTGTGCAGTGGCGCGATCTTGGCTCACTGCAACCTCCGCCTCCCGGGTTCAGGCCATTCTCCTGCTTCAACCTCCCGAGTAGCTGGGACTACAGGTGCCCACCACCAGGCCCGGCTGATTTTTTTGTATTTTTAGTAGAGACGGGGTTTCACCGTGTTAGCCAGAATGGTCTGGATCTCCTGACCTCATGATCCGCCCGCCTCGGCCTCCCAAAGTGCTGGGATTACAGGCTTGAGCCACTGCGCCCGGCCGGGCTTGGATTCTTAGCTATCTTAGCTGCTTTATGAATGGGGACTTCTGCCTTCCACCACTGTTCTGAGTGACCCTGCAGTCAGATCTGGAAATTATAGTTACTCCTTAAAAGCCACTCCCCAGGGTGGGCTGAGGAGTTGGGCTAAAGGCCTAAACTTAGGGCTTGTGCACCTGCTATAGGACAAAATGTCCTGTAAGCGAACGACTTAGACTTCTGCCTTGAGGAGAGAGGGTAGGTGGGGTTGGGAGGGTACCTTGACATTGCTTCGGGAAGCTGTATTCCCTAACAGGTCAAAGATTGAATCTGAATATTTTTCACCTTCCTAGAGTATCATGCATTGAATAAGTGTTCAATAACTACTAATTGAATTGAATTCATTTGACAAAATAAAAGAAAAAAGTATAGGTCCAGAAATTTTCTTAGGTTAAGAAGCAATCTTGAATTCACAGCTTAATCAATAATGATTTGCAGATTCATTATTCCCTAACTCTCAGTCGGTACTTCTGGCTGCTTAGTTATTTTTAAACCTTTACTAGGTACATAAATACTTCCCTCTTTAATGAGAATGAAGCTGGGAAGCCTGTGCATTATCATTAAGTTCCATTTTATTCACAAATGTTTCAGTTTCTGGATCACCCTTTAAAAAGTCATTAATTTATCACCATTTTTCTTATCTTCTTTAAAGATAAGGAAAAGAAAAAGGAAGACACTCTCATTGGTCAGAGGAGAGAACACAATTCCATCAGTGGAACCAGTAATTCAAGCTACTGCTTATGCCAGTTAAAGGCCAATTTGGGGAAACGTGGATGCCCTGGGCTCCATCTGCCATTCAACCATGGATTACGACCTTGTACGGACGGACTTTCAGCAGCAGGAACCCAAAATCATTGGTGAAATAAGAAAACTATTATACAGATATTAGAAAAATGGGACCTTCATAGTCATCAGAAAGTTATCACTTAATGTCATTTGTCATCAGCCCTTCTTTCTTGTGATTGGTTATATGTTTGTATACATGCACTTGAAACATGTTTTTAAAAGAGTATTATAAGAGGTATTTTTCCAATAAGTACAATAAATATTCAATAATAGAACATTGATATCTCATTATTACTATTGGTCACATCTATACGATGAGGCAAAATTAAAGTTGAAATGCAATAAGAGCCATATTTTATCATAATAGATATTTTTCATTTTCTGAAATAATATAAATAATGTGGTTGGTTAAAGTATGTACACACAGGCTATCAATTAAGATGTTTTAAATTTAATTAAATATTAAATAATAAAAGCCACAAGGGGAAGTAAGGCAATTTTTTCTTTAACATATAACACCTTAAAATGTTTCCTGATAATTATAGAAATATTGACATCAGATCAATCGTCATACCTCAGAAAATTAAAGGTTTAAATACTGGGGACTATTAAAACAAATAAAACTGTTTATTCCACAACTTTGCATAGCTAAAAAAATCTTCTATCATGTCTAGAAACACATTTCTGACATATGCATACCTCACCAGCTTATCTCAGGTTATTATACACCTCCAACCACAGCCTCATGGTGGCAGGCAGTCAGTAAGAAGGACCCCAGTGATCCCTGCCTCCTGGTATTCATAGTCTGGGGTAATCTCCTTCCCTTGAGTGTAAGCCTGTGGCTTACTTCTGGCCTTTAAGATTACAGCAAAAGCAATGGGATGTCACTTCTGTGATCATGTAAAATTGTAACTTCCATCTTGCAAGCCAATTCTCTTCTTTGCTAGCTTTGATGACACAATATGCCATGTTGCAGAGGCTCACGTGGCAAAGAACTGAGAGGCCTGTAGGAACTAAGTCCAACAGCCAGGTAGGAAGGAGTCCCTCAGTCCCACAACCCAAGGAAACTGAATTCTGTCAACTAACAAGCATGTAAGTGAGCTTGGAAGTGACTTCTTCCCCAAGTGAGTCTTCAGATGAGGTCTTAGCCAACTTTTTGATTGCAGCTTGTGACAGACCCCGAAACAAAGGACTCAACTAAGTTGTGTCCTAATTCTTCTGCTGTGAGAAAATAAATGTGTGTTTTTAAAAATGCTAAATTTGTGTTAATTTGTTATTCAGTAATAAATAGCTAATACGTGCATGCACATACAAACACACACACGCACACAGTATTTGGCTTTTACACTGAGGAGAACACAGTGAGTAGCCCCATTTCATGTGGCTTTTAAGGTAGCACAATTACTTTTCTTTGTCTGTGATCTACCTTTGTGTCCTTCAGGTTCTTTCTCAGGCCTTTGCCCTGAGTGTGTGGGGGACTAAAGGGATGTCATACTATATGGATGGTATTGCATATTCATATCCTTGGATCTGAAAGTAGTCCTAGAATATATCCTAAGGAGATAATCTATTAAGATTAGAGAATTTCCTTCACGATGTTGTTTATTGTGGCAAAACTAGGAACAACCTGAATACCACTCCTCCAAGAAGTTATTGAATAATATTGGTAACTCTGCTCAGGAAAATGCAAACAAACCACTAAAAGAATAAAATAATCTTTATTGATATGAAAAGATATTTAATGTTTACTATGACATTTTAAAAGAAGTTAAAATCTCATTAAAACTGTTTAGCGCCGGCTAACCGTTGAAACCCCGTCTTCTACTAAAAATACAAAATGAGCCTGGGCCGAGTTGCGATCGCCTGTAGTCCCAGCTACTCGGAGCCCTGAGGCAGGCAGAATGGCGTGAACCCGCGGGAGGCGGAGCTTGCAGTGAGCTGAGATCGGCCACTGCACTCCAGCCTGCGGCCAACAAGGCGAGACGCTGTCTCAAAAAAAACAAAAAAACAAGTTTAAGGCCGCGCGTGCGTGGCTCAGCTGTAATCCAGCACTTTGGAGGCAGAGACGGCAGCATCACGGACAGGTCAGGAGATCAAGACCATCCCGCTAACACGTGAAACCCCGTCTCTACTAAAAAATACAAGAAACTAGCCGCGCTGGGGCGGGTGCCTGTAGTCCCAGCTACTCGCGGAGGCTGAGCAGGAGAATGCGTAAACCCGGGAGGCGGAGCTTGCAGTGAGCCGAGATCCGTCACTGCACTCCAGCCTGGGTGACAGAGCGACACTCCGCTCTCAAAAAAAAAAAAAAAATGTTTAAAATCCACTCTTATTTCCCATACCTTGTATTGCTAGATAATATACGCATTTTTTGAAGTAGAGAAATTTCTGAAAACACGTTATTAAAATGCTATTTGTTTTCTATGGATAGAGTAAAACCAGATAAGTGAAAGAAACTATCTGTATTTTCTATATTTTCTATGATGTATATTCCTGAATAGATGTTTCAAGGCTTTCATTATGTTCATAGATCGATTGAAGTGAATGAAAACTGTTTCTTAGACAACCTAAAATATATCCCAATTCCAACTTCCAGGTCTATCTTCATTGCTTCAAGTGCAGTTGTATGAAATACTTCTCAGTGAGGCCGTATTTCTTAATAATTAATAATTCCAGGTTCATTTTTCACCCCCTTCATTCCATTTGAAAAGCGTAGTGCAAAGGGGTATGGTACCATATCCCCACACTTTAGACCTATGGTCTTATAGAACTTCTTAGGGATCTGCTTTAATACAAAATTTAGTTTGCTGGTTACATCAGATGATGTCACACAGTTAATGAGCATTCTCTCCTATGCTGTACCTTCTCTGTTCTGTTAACATAGCTATGGTCAATTTTTCTATCATGTACAAGAATTGAATCTGTGGATAACTCCTAGTATTTTTCTGGAATTAAAATTTATCTGTTAAGTTGTAGAAAATTCAAATATATATGATTCCTTTGTATAAACTATGTGCACATATGATTAATCAATTGATTCATTAAGACTTATTTTCAGTAATTTTTTTTTTTTTTTTTTTGAGACAGAGTCTCGCTCTGTTGCCAGGCTGGAGTGCAGTGGCGTGGTCTCGGCTCACTGCAACCTCTGCCTCCTGGGTTCAAGCGAGTCTTCTGTCTCAGCCTCCCATGTAGCTGGGATTACAGGCATGCACCACCATGCCCGGCTAATTTTTGTATTTTTAGTAGAGATGGGATTTCACCATGTTGGCCAGGCTGGTCTTCAACTCCTGACCACCTGCCTCGGCCTCCCAAAGTGCTGGGATTACAGGCGTGAGCCACCATGCCCGGCTTTCAGTAATATTAATGCCATCTTGATCATGACTTTAATTAAGAGGTGACATATGTTACTTAAGTAAGCTGGCTACTGTACTCAATAAATATATATACCTTTAGAAACATTAAAACACATGCTATCGCCAAACCACATAAGTAGTGCCCTTTGAAAACTAAATTACCGTCTGGTAATCATTGGTTTTGTTCTAAGAACTATTGTTCAAAAAAGATCCAGAAAACACACACAGACACACACACACATAATTTTATGACTTTAAAAAAAATCCCAATCTTCACTTTGTTTTCTAGAAGAGTCACATGTGACCAGTGCCAATTTAAGGTTTATTGTTAAGCCGTTCCTCATTTTTACTTGGCAGAAGCAAACAAATATGTTGCCAACACAGTAGTATGTTCACTCCTTTATAAAGTTGAAAGACTTACATGTAAAAGACATAATTAGAAGTTTAATCATTAAGTATCTGCTAAACCAGGGCTCACTTGATGAACCTAATCTTTTTTCTATGAAAGAGAATATTCCATTCAACTCATGATGTAGATGAGATGGCCTATGTTTCTTTACTTGACCATGCTGTCCTCCCACCCAGCAATGAATCTCATCTGCCTCCAGCCATTCAAAGTTGTTTCTTAGTCCCATGGGACAGGGCTTGCCTACCTGGGCACAAACAGTAGCGAATGTACCAATGTGCCTCCCAGAAGAACTACTTGTATGAGGCCACCGGTCACATTCCTGGCCGTGCACTGAATATTTTACCAAAGACAAACATTCAGAACACTGTGCCTTCAGAATGAAGGCTTTCCTCAACTGCTTCAGAAATAAGTGACAAGAATTTTATTAGTCAAGGAGATATCTACTGAAGCAATGCAACAGTGATTTTATTGCTGCCTAAGTGGGAAGCTTTACTGTTTATATATTTGTTTGTTTGTTAATCATTCCATGGTAGGCAAATGGATGATATAAAAACATAAAGATACATTTATTTTGAAAAGCTTAAATGATTGTGTGAAAAAATTAAAAAAATAAGTTTTATTGGTTATGTAGGCCATCTTGAGAAGCTTGGAGATAGCGTAAAAGATTTTCTTATTAATTACTAATATGAATCATTAGTAATTATATTTTTTAATCTGGAGGGTAAAACAAAACCCTGGCATTCATCATAAACAATTGCCTTTGATCATTTGAGCATTTATACAGAATATGCATCATGGATCTTGAAGGTTGTCTTGTTCTAGGTGGATATGTAATATAACGGCATTTTTCAAGAAGGTCATAGAAACTTCTTTTCTTCAGAATCTCATTGCACAACACACTCATCTTTTCTTTTCATATATTGTCTGAAATGACGAATTTCTTCCTTTCTCCAAAATCCACAATGCTTGTTAATCAACAACTTTTGAGGCATCTCATTTTATACCAATTATCTCTAAGTCTTAACAGTGTCTCTTTGGTACCCAGCATACGTATCATTTCAAGTTTCAGTTCTCAAGTCTGATAAAACTAATAAACCCACACTGCCAGAGGTGGCACATTAAGCTGGTAAAATGGTTTTCATCTTAATTGGATATGAGCACTGTTATCGCTAATAACCCCAGGATACTTCTAATTGGAGTCTCTCTATCTCTTTTTTATTTTTGAAACACTAATCTCATTGACCAGCCTTAATTCCTCCATCCCCCATTCCTCCAACCTAAACCTTGAAATGCAATATAGAAATATTCCAATTTCAGAGGGTTATTGCAGTACTATTTCCTTACACTAAACCAAAAAAGGGTAAATGATTTTGTAAAAATAAATGCTTCCTTTTAAAGTTTTAGAAAAGAAAGTGTAGTAAGACTATTATGGTACTGACATTGCAATAATGTCTCAAATGCAGTTAAGTTAGCTGCCAGCTTTACCTAAAGACACTAAATTCTCAACTTTGAGACGTTTTTAAAAGACAATAATCTTCTTTGTTGAATTTTTTATTATAATTTTAGGGCAAGTTACATATCAGAAGGAAACACTATTTAAAAATTATAACATGCATAATTACTAGATTTTTGTATTTGAGACCAAATACATTATTTGAATTTACAAATATTGGTGACTGTATATGAAAATTATAGAAACTTGGTTGTTGACATTACAGTTAAGACATGACAAGATGTGACAGGTTTCTTTCCATAGATAGCTGCAGTTTCCTTGCAGAGAAAGACACTCTGGCAAACACACAAGAAGATTAACACTTGAATCAGCCATTCCACAATATCAATTTTAAACTAAATTTCAACATGAAAATCAACTCCGATTTTCTTCATATTGATTTTTTTAGAGTTGATGGGCACAGACTTGACACCAAAAGAATAAGATAATAAGTAAAAGTCTTAGGAGGATTTAAACCAAAAAGAAAGAACAGAAAAAATAATTTTCTATTCCACAAACCAGGATTTTTACCCAGTAAAAAAGGAAAAACTGAAACCTGGCACGTTTTAATTGTTAAAAAATGTCATTGATCCATTCACGTGAGGAAATGATCATTTTTTTTTTTTTTTTTTTTTTTTTTTTTTGAACGGAGTCTTGCTCTGTCGCCGCGGCTGGAGTGCGTGGCCGGATCTTGGCTCACTGCAACTCCGGCCTCCGCCGGGTTCACCGCCATTCTCCCTGCCCTCCAGCCTCCCCCAGTACAGGCTGGGAACTAACAGGTCGCCCGCTACCTCGCCCCGGCTAGTTTTTTGTTAATTTTTAGTAGAGATCGGGGTTTCACCGGGTTAGCCAGGATGTCTCATCTCCCGACGCTCGTGATCCGCGCGTCTCGGCCCCCCAAAGTGCTTGGTTACACTGGGATTACAGGCTTGAGCCACCGCGCCCGGCCGGAAATGATTCATTTTTAATAGACATAATATATTTGTCTGGAACAATATATATTTTATCAGCTGATTGCGGGCCTTTATAATTATTATTACTATTCCCATATAATTAAAAGCCTTTATGTAGATATCATTAAATAATTATGGATGTGCAAAAGAAATGTTTTACCCATTTCTACAATCCATAAATGACAATTGAAAAAACTACTCATTACTTTATGTTTACATTATGGCAATTAAACTAGCAATACCTGGAGCACAGATGAAGGTAGATTAAAGGACTTTTACAGACAGAATATTTTATATTATCAAACCTGTAGTGACATCACATATGCCTTTTACACTGACTTAGAAAATTCTGTATTGTTGTGACTCTGAAAGACAGCCAGACTATCAGTCATTTGTCTTTTTTCTGGTGTATGTATATAATATAGGATATATAGAAATACACACAAAGTAAAACACACACATATATATGTTTGTGTGTATATATGACATACAGGATACATATAAAGGGATATATGTATTATATAAAACATATACATATGTACTTGTACTCAAACATATACATATATAATGATGGTAAAAATGATGATGATAGTGATGATGATGATGATTTTGTAACTGGCAAGCATTTTAGTACTTTTGGACCATATTCTTGGTTTCTTCCTCTTTGAAAGACCAAAATTACATGATTTCCTCATGAGATTTTGAAACAGAAAGCATTTCCCAATCTCAACATAAGAAAGTGTGTGTGTGTGTGTGTGTGTGTGTGTGTGTGTGTATGTGTGTTATTTAGGTGGCCAGGAATATATCTCTGTGAATATAGAATCTGAGCTGAAACCTGAGTTATATAAAAAAGCTGGTGTGAAAGTAAGGAAATAGAGAATTTCAGGTAGAAGTTAACAGCAGGTTTTAGAACCCTAAGATAAAAATAAACTTTTCATGTTTACAGAACATAGAAACAACTGTGGTAGCTTGGTCATGGTGAGAAGAGCAGAGTAAGATGAGATTAGGTAAGCAGGGGCTAGATCATGTAGGACCAGGACAAAGAGTTTGGATTTCCCGGCAAATGCATTAGGAAGTTGAGGGAACTTTTAAAGCTGGGGAGTAACATGGTCTTATTTGTATGGTTTAAAGATCACTCCGGCTGTCGTGTGGGGCATGGCTTCTGGAATAACAAAAATGGCAGCAGGAAGACTAGCTAGGAGGCTATTTCAGGAGTCCAGGCAAGAGATAGAGGTTCAGTGGATGAAGGTTGTAGCAGTAGAGGCAGAGAGCAGTGGTGAAGGAGACAAAAGGACTTTGTGAAGGATTTAATGTTGGCAGTGTGGGAAAGAAGAGAATCAGACTCCTCTAGGTTTTTGGCTAGAGTCATAAACTAAGTATACTGAGTACACTGTCTTATACTAACGTAGGGGAGAGTGGAAGTTTGGGATATGGGAAATCATGACATCTGACTTGGCCAGTTAAGTTTAAGGATATATATTTGGAATCTAGGTAAAGATGTCCAGTAGGCAGTTGGATACATGATTCTAGAGCTCAGTGGAAAGGCAAAGCCTAGAGATAAACTTTGGGAGTCAGAAGCAGATGAATGGTGCTTAGAGCCAAGGAACTGAATGAGACTACCTATGGTGAACATATAGTCAGAGAAGACTATATATTCTCTGACATATAGGGCCAGGGTTATTCCAATAATTACAGTTGAATCAGGGCAAGAGGATCCATCAGATCAAGAGGATCTCAGCTCAAAAGAGCTGAGAAGGAACATGCATGGCATGTCTGTGTGCTGTCTAAAAGAAAGGACCCAAAGTCTCCCAAATCGTATTTGCAAGAACATAGAAAACATCTAATCAAGCACATATTATGGGATTGCACTAGATTTAGAAATATAAAATAATTAAGACTTCCCAGCTGGGTGAGGTGGCTCACGCCTATAATCCCAGCCCTTTGGGAGGCTGAGGCAGGTGGATCATGAGGTCAGGAGTTCAATACCAGCCTGGCCAAGATGGTGATAACCCGTCTCTACTAACAATACAAAAAAATTAGCCAGGCGTGGTGGTGGGCACCTGTAATCCCAGCTACGTGAGAGGCTGAGGCGGAGAATTACTTGAACCCGGGAGGCAGAGGTTGCAGTGAGCCAAGATCACACCACTGTACTCCAACCTGGGCAACAGAGCAAGACTGTTTCAAAAATAAATAAATAAATAATAATTAAGACTTCCACTCTACTGAGAAAGCAAGATAGAAACTATAAAGTTTACAGTGCAATTTAGTATCATGATTTCCCTTTCTCTGCTGAACCTATAATACTGTATCCTGTTGCCTGATGTCTCAGCAGACAACTCAGACTGGGGGACTGATTTCCTGATCCTGCAGTTGCCATTCCGCAAGGTTTCATCATGGTGTGATCTTGCATTCAGCTAAAGACAGTGGGATGAGTAACTTGAAAGCTTGTAGGAGTCAATGCCCATAACCAATGTGTCTTAGGTTGGGAAAGGAAGAAGTTGCAGCTGATCAAGCCTCTGGGTGCTGGGAAGGTGACAGTGCTTGGAGTGGGGGTGTCAGGGACACAGATGCTCAGGAGGAGATAAAACTCAAGCAGAGCCCAACTTGTTTCCCTTCTAGTTTCCTGGAAAGAACTTGCTACTCCTTTCCACTTCCTTGCCATTCACTGTGTCACCTGCACCCAACTTTCAACTCTGCCTCTCTCAGAGCCTCCAGTAGGATATCTGTAAGGAATTTACCACTGTTTGAGAGAAAACTAAGAAAATTCACTTTACATTTGGTCTTCAATCAGACAGCCCATTACTGAATCTTCTTTGTTTAAGGAACAACTAATCTTTGAGGACCTGCAAAGGAATCACCCCTTCCTGGTTTTGTGTTTTTAATGCCTGACTTCTCTACATTTAATAAACACTGAATATATTTACATGTGTAGAAACAAACATATTCATGTACATTTAACTTACAAGTTTTACGTATTTTACTGCTTCACTCGGGCAGTTTCAGAAAATAGATATATGTGGAGATAGTTTTAATAGTTACGTATTTAGTTTTCTTTCAGATTTTTTTTTTTTTTTTTTTTAGAGATAAGGTCTTGTTCTGTCACCTAGGTTAGAGTGCAGTGGTGCAATCATGGCTCACTGCAGCCTCAAACTCTGGGACTCAAGTGATCCTCCCACCTCAGCCTCCTGAATAGCTAGGACTGCAGGCACACACTATTTTATGTGGCTAATTTTTAAATTTTTTGTGGAGATGGGGGTCTCGCTATGGTGCCCAGGATGGTCTTAAACTCCTGGCCTCAAACCATCCTCTTGCCTCTGCCTCCTAAAGTGCTGGGATTATAGGCGAGATTTATTTTTCATCTTCTTGCCTATATCTAAAAGGTATTTGAGTTGGCTGACTATGTATAAGCAGGGTGCTAGCCCCTTCATTGCATGGCTTCCCTGCAGAGATAATACCTTTTGGTCACTGTGTGGTTTCTTGGGTGGGTTGGATACATTTGTAGCTTTAATTATTCAGTTTGGTCATTCCTACCACCAGGCTCTTGCACCTAATTGGACTCTTTCACTGTGGCCATGCCTTCCATGGCTTCCCTTGCACCACACCCTCTACTGTTTGGGCATCTTGTTTAGCATTTCCATTCCATCAAGGCCTGGGCTAAGCTCTTGAAAGCCCTGGCAGTAAACACAGCTGCTGGACTTACCTCTAGCACACACGCTAAGACAATGTCAACGGCTCCTATGTAATTTCCATCCTCCATATTTTTCTTTCATAAAATCTCAGGAAGTGATTTAAAAATACAGTCATTAATTTCTCCACTAAAAGTTCACATATGTTCTATGTTCCTAGACTGAAAAATTGTTTGGCTAAACATACTCATACCATATGTAGTGTTTGCCATGTGAGCAATGTAAATTCTCAAGTGGTTCTTTAAAGGACTCTGATTAGGCTAATAAATAAATGATAATAGCTACCATTTATTGCGCACCTACCATGTGCTAGGAACATTTACATACAGGATTACATATAGAATTTCATTTAATCCTCACGAAAGCAACTAGCGTACCTGCCTTGATGAGGTAAAACTGAGTGTTTGCATATTGGAAAGAGTAGCCATGCCGTTGTCTTCTGTTTCTGTTGGGAAACAGGGGCCCTGACTTCACAGATTATCTGTAATTTTTAAATACAGTATAGGTGTATATATACATATATATACTTATTTTATGTACAAATGGTTCCTGAAATAGGGTTCAACTTTTGAATTTTCAACTTTCTGATGATGTGAATGTGGTATGCATTCAGTAGACGCTGCACATTGAATTTTGAATTTTGATCTTTTCCTGGGCTAGTGAAATATGATGTGATGCTCTCTTGTGATGCTGGGCAGCGGCAGTGAGCACAGTCCCCTGTCAGCCACACAGTCAGGAGGGTGAACAACTGATACTGTACTCTACAGTGTACTGTATTCAGTACATTACAAGAGATCTTCAACACTGTATTGTAAAATGAACAGTTGGGTATGGCCCAACTGTAGGCTAACGTAAGTGTTCTGAGCATGCTTAATGTAGATTAAGCTAAGCCATGATGTTTGGTGGGTTCAGTGTATTAAATGCATTTTTACTTTATAGTATTTTCAACTTACAATGGGCTTATCAGAACATAATCCCATTGTAAGCTAAGGTGTATTTTACACGTAGTATTATGTTATACCATATTACATTATATTATGTTATGTTATACTGTATTATATAATGATTATACCATATTTCTATGAACCATGGTGAGAATCAAGCAAAAGACATTTGTGGACTGTTTGCATCCTCTGGGCTCTGTAGGCAACCTCTAAAGTCTACAGTCAATTTGGGATTGGTGAGAAGAGCCCAGAGTTTGGGGAGCTGTGATGTGACAGGGCATCTGGTCTTTGTTTCATTGTCTCGTAACATCCCGTGTTGAGATAGAAGCTGGTGGTCCACTGCCTGCTAAGAACGTTCCTTGGGGCTTTGTCTGTGGATCCTTAGGATTGATTAGGGGTTCAGCTGATGCCATTAAAGCCCAACAGAGCTGGGCCCGCTGTCAGGGAAGTGGGGGCCACACAATTCTCATCTTACTTCTATACCCCACTGGAGCATCTGACCCAGCTCAAGAACTAATTATTTATGTAATATCTACAGGCTTCCTTATCTATACCTTTATTCCCATTAGGTAGAAATGCTTGATAAGAATGTAAATGGAAATCCTTGAAAGGAATATTTTCATTTTGACCGAGATCAGTGTCTTTCCGTGGCTTTTAAAATGCATCCCCTGAGCCTCAGGATGCTGTGAGAGGGAGAGCGAGGATGCATCCTCCTTCCACCCGCCATCCCTCCACCAGCCTCCCTAGCTGTTTATTTTTGCCATCTACTGAGTCTCTGAAAATACATCTTTGGAAAAGTGGTTCTTTGGCAATGAGAAAAGGTATCTGGAAAATTAAATTCTAACAGTCAAGTTTTAAGCGTCAATTATTTTTATTGTAATTTCCTCAATACGTTTTTTTTTTTCCTACTTATAAATAAATCCTTGAAAATAAAAGATGGGAAGAGTTGGAGTAACTATGTATTTTTTTCCACTCATGGAGCTATATGATCCAAACTTCTCAGCTGGAATTCTGGGATGGAAAGTCACCCCCTAAACTACGAACATGATACACATACTGTTTTCCTGGCAGGATGATTTCGTGCCCATCTGCTCGGGAGTACCATGCCAATGGAATGCGGGGCTTGCTGGAGAGCCAGTGGCACTGGAAGTCAGCTTTAAGATCTCTCCTGTGCCAAGCAATCCCTGAGTCAGAGCACATGCTGATTACAAGAGATCACATTTGTTGATACTGTAGATAAAGAACCATCAGCAAACATCCAGATCATGTGCCCCGTTTCCCAATTTGTCTCCCTTCTGGAAATCAGCACACTGCTTCTATAGAACTGGCCAATGAGGAATGTGCAGGACTTCCCTATTTGTGTATATCCTTTATTGAAGAAGAACAACTGATTTTTTTTCTTTCCCATTTACAATGGGAAACCATTTCCTCCAGTCCCATACTAAATCTCCTTACTTGGCAATTAAGTTTCAGTGTTTTATCAGGTTAGTGGGGAATCAGGTGTCATAAAGCTAAAGAGAAGCAAGTGCCTGAATAATTCTTAGACCGTCTTTATTTTTCTCTCTCCTTTTTCTCCCCTTCCGTTACGTTTTATTTCTGTTGAGGTCCTTTTATGGAAATCTGAGAGTCAATGGCCCTCGGCAAACATACGCAGATATTTCTCTTGAAAGATGTGGCTGCAGCCGCACAGACCTAAGTTGGCACATGCGCACGCACACACACACACACACACACACACACACACACACACACACATCCAACCCATGTAGCCATGTCAAATATGTGTGTGGGACCACATGTTCTCTGCAGCCATTCAGAGCATGTTGTATGCTCTAGTGCAAGTGTTCCTGACATTTTATTTTTCAAATCAAGAGCCTCTTTAATTATCTGCCTCTGACTCCCTATGAATATCACTAATTGAAGAATACCCCCACTGCTTGTATTAAATACATCGTGTGGCTTAATTGATGGTAAATCTGGGGTTTCTTAAGCTTTTTGAAATGTGCGAGTTACGCCTGTAATCTCAACACTTTTGGAGGCCAAGGCAGGTGGATCACAAGATCAGGAGTTAGAGACCAGCCTGGCCAAGATGGTGAAACCCTGTATCTACTAAATATACAAAAATTAGCCAGGCACGGTGGCAGGTGCCTGTAATCCCAGCTACTCGGGAGGCTGAGGCAGGAGAACCGGAGAATCGCTTGAACCTGGGAGGCAGAGGTTGCAGTAAGCTGAGATCGCGCCACTGCACTCTAGCCTGGGCGACAGAGCAAGACATCGTCTCAGAAAAAAAAAAAAAGAAAGAAAGAAAAAAAAAAAAAGAAATGTGGGAATTAATTGTAGGGCTTCCATGGCCCCTTTTGGGAATTCTTACAAGCTCTGAAGATCTGGATCCGCTGGCTGCTGTTATGAAAGATGCTGTGCTGGACGGGAAAGCCAGGGAACCAAACTCGGGTGAAGCCACAGCAGGAAGCCTGTTCTCACGGCCTTTATTTCCTCACCTGTAAAGTGAAGACAGAAGCAACTGCAATCCAGGGCTATTTCTGGACTCATGGTTCTATCTCTCCTGGATCTGAGTCCCAGGGGGCAGGTGGGCAGATATCTATCTGGTGGCTTTCTCCAGTTTCCTGTCCTCCCAGCGCTTCCTCTCTAACGTGGAGTGTGCAGTTCTTTCCCTGTCCTCCCCTTTCTATGTGTACAGACCAGAAGAGCCCTGGAAAATTTCAAATGAGACTCCACAGGTATGTAGGAGGAAATCCACAGCCAGAAATAAGTAAGATCTGCTTGGGAAAAAGAAATCCATTTCATTTGGACTTCAGTAGGCCCAATAAGCTCTGCCCACATGGAGAAGCCACGAGAAGCATTCATGAATGGCAACTCCCTTTTCTGCCTGGTAGAGCTCTTAATGATGAGACGGCTTTTAAAATGGCTACATCAAAGACAAACAAATCAGGGTGCTAGTCTATGTTGTGGGTCCTGATACCTGTTATCACCACTTAAGTATTTCTTCAAACATGGTATTGAGTCCAAGAGTCTACGTGATTATTATTAAACTAAAAACATGTTACATTCCAAAGATGTTTTGGAAACAATAGATTTTGAAATTCACTGGTGGCTTCCATCATTTCAACAAACTTGTATTTAGGGAGCAGGTGTTGTCTGCAAGCCTAAACTACAAAACTGGTGTTTAGTGGTGAGGCTGATAATTCTCCCACTTGTTTACAAGATTGCACTGAGGGGAAAGATTTTACCTGAGCATGTCTCATGCCAGAAGCCAGGGAAATGCACAAACTTGAAAGATTTTGTGACATGCATACAATATGCCTAATATGTCTTTCTTTTTTTCTGGTCTGGGGTAGCTACTGAATGACTACATTTATGGAGAAAATTGTAAATTTGTACTTTAAGAATAATGTTGGTTATGGTAAATATAACCCTATTTAAACCTAGTGGAAAAAAATGTCTTGTAAAAAGAATTATAAATTCTTTTTTTTTGAGACAGAGTTTCGCTCTTGTTGCCCAGGCTGCAGTGCAATGACACGATCTCAGCTCACCACAACCTCCGCCTCCCGGGTTCAAGCAATTCTCCTGCCTCAGCCGCCCAAGTAGCTGGGATTACAGGCATGTGCCACCACGTCCAGCTCATTTTGTATTTTTAGTAGAGATGGGGTTTCTACATCTTGGTCAGACTGGTCTTGAACTTCCAACCTCTGGTAAGTCGCCCGCCTCGGCCTCCCAAAGTGCTGGGATTACAGGCATGAACAACCGCACCCGGCCAAGAATTATAAACATTTAACTAGTTGGATCACTTCTACCTTCTACTGGCATTGATGGAATAAATCTAATAGCCCTTTTTCAAAAACTCCAAACCCTGTGATTTTACAGAGACCAAATTAAGAGAAGGTTAAATTGGATATGAAGGAGTGGTATAGTCTTTGTTAGGAGTGAATCAGTTTTGGCCTTAAGATACAACATTTCATGTTCAATTCATATCTGGAAAAAACAAGTTCTAATTCTAACAACTGGAAATGAAATAATGAGTACAGTCTCACAGGTGTATCTGGTTGCAAAGAGAGATGTACATGAATGGCGTCACATTTCTAACCCTGTCCTGGAAGGATGTGAGCAAGGTAGGCAACCCTTAGCCTTTGATGGTATCTTAGTCTGTTTGTGTTGTGATAAAGGAATACCCGAGGCTGTGTAATTTATAAAGAAAAGAAGCTCATTTGGCTTGCCCTTTTTCAGCTGTACGAGAAGCAAGGCTCTAGCATCTGCATCTGGTGAGGGCTTTAGTCTGCTTCCACTCATGGTGGAAGGTGAAGAGGAGGTGGCCTGCAGAGATCACAGGGCAGGAGGTGAGATTTAGCAGAGCGGTGCCAGGCTCTTTTTAACAACTGGCTCTTGACGGAACTCTCAAGAACTCATTTGTTACTGCAAGGATGGCACCAAGCCATTCATGCATGAAGGATCTGCCTCCATGACCCAAACACCTCCCACCAGGCCCCACCTCCAACACTGAGATCAAATTCCTGCATGAAATTTGATGGGGCCAAACACAAGCCATATCCAAACCACAGCAGATGTGAGGTTAGGTGGAAAGGGAGCCTGAAGCTTTGCTTCAGGCCACACTCCCGAGCCCAGATCATAAGCCTTCCTGGCATCATCAGCACAGCACACTGTTTGAGGTTAGAGGCACACATCCGGGGTTCAACGCTCCATCACCTCTGTGTAATTGCAGCATGTTATTCCGTCTCTCTAAATCGCAGTTCCTTCTTTTGTAAGTGGTTGATTAAAACAGCTTTTCTGGGAGGATTAAATGTGATGATATGTGTAAAATGTCTGACATGTAAGAGTAAGCAATATTTGCTATTATTATTATTATCATAATCATCAACTATTTATTTTACTTATCTTGAAACGAAATGAAGTTATTTGAGCACTCTATAACAATTCCTGCATGAATTCAAAGTATCACTGGTGATGAATTATTTTTCTTTCTCAAATTAAAACTTTTTCAAGGCCGGGCCGCGTGGCTCAAGCCTGTAATCCCAGCACTTTGGGAGGCCGAGACGGGCATGGATCCACCGAGGTCAGGAGATCGAGACCATCCTGGCTTAACACGGTGGAAACCCCGTCTTCTACTAAAAACTACAAAAAACTACCGGGCGACGTGGTGGCGCTGTATCCCAGCTACCGGGGAGGCTGAGACAGGAAAGAATGGGCGGAACCCGGGAGGCGGGAGGCTTCAGTGGAGTGAGATCCGGACCACAGCACTCCAGCCCCTGGGTGACAAAGCGAGACTCCATCTCAAAAAAAAAAAAAAAAAAAAAAAACTTTTTCAAAACACCAGTGAGAAGGGTAGACAATATCTAAAAAGCTTAAAATCTTAAGTTTTATTTTTGACAATGTCTCAGGCCTATTTATTTTTCTGTTTTTGTGCATAATGACCAGCAGAGGTATTGGAAAAAGGATTAGATAGCCTAAAAATAATAGAGGCTTTATAAAATCCACTTTACTAGAAAATTACTTTCTGAGGCAACTGGACTTTCCAAAATAAATTTGCAAATTGTATCCTTATTTAAAAAAATAAAAACTTGGCAAGGCAAAAGAATTTAAGCCATATCAGCTATGTCATTCTAAATTTTAAAATATTTAGTCTTTCTTTAAGATAAATAGGAACAATTGAATTTAAGCAACCAAGAAAAATAAACATACAACTCCTTGAAAATGTACAAATAACTAGATGGTTTTCAAAATGTTATCAGAAAATGTCTTTACTACTAACAAGCTCTAAACTGAACAGTGGCCATAGATTATGTTTGTGTCTGTGTAATGGTTGTACTGCCAGGGGACTGGCCAATCTCAGGGTAGATGAGGCTTAGCATTTGAAGGCATTTTGGAGCGGTGGATGGAGGAATCCCAGCTGTCTGCTAACAAAAACCTGGTAGGTCTTGGGCAAAGTAGTCAAGAGTGTGTGCTTTGGGACCATCAGGAAGGCTCTGAAAGAAGGGAAGATTTGAGCTGAGACTTAAAGGATATTTGGATGAGATCATACTATCTCTTATCCAGGTGCAGTAATTTTCTTTTCTTCCTTCTCTCCACCCCTGGCATGGCACTAGTTTTCACCTGTTTAGAGGCACACAGTAAGCAAACCATGGAAAATTATGGGAGACTGGTGATCACAGAAAAGTTTACTTTATGAACAGCATTGATGGGAGTGAGCAGTGCAAAACCATTTAGAGTGGGAGACTGAGGCCAGTAATGATTTCATGAGGTGACCTTGTCTTTTCCAGACTGCCTAATGGGCTGGTGATTAATTAAGTATACAGCTTTGGGGTGAGACCTGAATTCCAATCCCTCCACAATCATATGCTGCCTATGGCACTAGGGCCACCTGTGTGCTGCTGTTTCACAGCATTTTTCACATTTGTAAAGTAAGCATATGATTTGATTGTCATGAGATTAGGTGATATAATTATAATCATTATTATATTCAGTTTGTATTTTGCCAAGTATATTACCTTGACGGGTAACTTTGTTTATGTGCTAATATTTACTTTGCATCTAGTTTCCCAGTGAACTCAGCTAAAATCACAGGTGTCACAGAACTGGCCTGTTAAATCTAGGACATTTTTTTCAAGTCAGGAATATTTCAAAAAATCTCAGTGACCTCTAATACCAGAATTTAATTGGGTAATCACTTTAAGGAATATCTGGAATTGGCTAGCTTATAAATAATGTGTTGCTTTTAAAGACATATTTCTTTTAAGTTTGATACAACTTCTCATTATCCAGCTTTTTTCATATTCAGAAAGTGCATATGAAAACCATAGTGTAATAATTTAAATGATTGTTATGAAAGGATATTTGTGATAGCAAACTTTTTTTAAAACTCCAGTTTCTAATAATTTCCTATTGTCTTACAACTCATAATATTTTTGAGTTGCAATAATAAATCCCTAATCCTTGTTTTCATCACAAGTAATGACATCAAGTAGGAATCATCATATACAAAACAAAAATGTTTAAAACTTTGGGGTACAATCAGAGTGGTAAAATTAACATTCAAAATAAAATCTCACTCCCCTGGCTGTTTTGAATTATAGTTTCCCCACCGATTATATAAATATGAAAGAGCTCAGTGGATGTTTCTGATATCCTACAAACATAATTAGTTAATTTAAGATCTGCTTCCCTGAGATCTGTAGATACCCTGATCTAGAAATCAGAACTTAATTCAAAGTAAGAAGAGCAAGACAATGATTTATTGCCTTTTTTTTTTTTAAATTGTCTAAGGTTGTTGTTGTAGTTGCTGTTATTTTCATTGACAAACATGAAATTCTTCTGGTAACTGGTTCAGTTCTCTGACCTCGAAACTGAGCGCATGACACAGGTTGGACCAATCATATTACCTCATTCCCTGAGCCACAGTGATTCGTGCAGAGAGGGGCACGTGGCCCAAGCTGGGTCAATCAGAATTGTTCCCTGGAGTTTGTTATACTGCAAGTATCAGGGAAAACAATCCTTCTTTCCTGGGTTGGTAAGGATGTGACCTCAGTCTCCAGGGTGTGCAGTAAAGGATTAACTTTGCCCTAAAGAGGTTTGGCCCTTTTGTCCCCAGCTGCAGGGCTGTAATTTCTAAGCCCTTGGAATGTTCTGCCTGTAGGAGTGTCTTTGTTTACTTGAGGCCTTGAGCAATGCCAGATAGTCTGTGCTAACAATGTAACTTTTGGTGGGGTCCTTGGCACATGTGGTACCACTCAACCTCTAGAGGGGTTAGAGACCAAGGGTAGTCACGTGGATGAACAGAATGTCCGAATGGCCAACTCCCAACTCTGGACAACAAAGCTTGGGTGAGTTTCCCTGGTTGGTAATATTCTGTGTGCATTGCTATATATTGTTGCTGGGAGAAATATATCATGTTCGCATTATCTGCTGAGAGAGAACTGAAACTCCATGCCTGGTATGTCCTAGACCCGGCCCTATGCACCTCCTCTCTTTGTTGATTCTAATCTGTATCCTTTCACTGCGATAAATCGTAACCATGAGTGTAATGGCTTTTCTGAGTTCTCTGAGTCCTACTAATCAATTATTAAACCTGAGGGTGGATTTGGGGACTTCCTGAGCATTTTCCAGAGCATGTATTTTCTTTTTAATTTTACTTTGACTTCCGGGATACATGTGCAGAACGTGCAGGTTTGTTACATAGGGATGTGTGTGCCATGGTGGTTTGCTGCACCTATCAACCCATCACCTAGGTTTTAAGCCCCGCATGCATTGGCTATTTATCCTGAAAGCATCTGTTTCCTGCACTACTAGAGAAAGGCTGAGAGAGTGAAGCAAAGATGAGAGATAGTAGGATGGATGAATGGAAGGAGAGAGAAAGAGAGAGAGGGAAAAAGAAAGAGAAAGAATAGCATCATGGGTCTGGCTCTACTCCTTGAGCCTCCTGAGGGTGCATTATTTTCTTAGTTATTGCTTTGAATCTTTGCATTTTCTGAATATACATCCAATAATCCTCTCTCACTCCTTCAGATAGCTTACATTGCATTTCTGAAAGCCTTTAGCTGTATCATTTAAAAATTTCAGTTATATTTAGCTAAAACATATCATTTTTTACCCTTAGAGAAGTGAGTGTGATTAAAGTAAAACCAGGACAAAATAAAGTCTTGTAAATATTTTTACAACTCTCAATAAAGTTATTGAAAATATATATTCATGTGAAGTGAATTAATCTAGAAATGTGGATGCCAACCTGACAGGCCATTTTAATCCCCAAGTTATTTCTGAAATGCTGTTAGAATAAGAGATTTGGAAACAGAAGTTAGTATAGGTCTGCTGGTTTTATAATTTTGTAAGAATTTTCTAATATATAATTTTCTGTATCTTGAACTCTCAGAATAATATTACTTTTATTAGGCAAGAGATAGAATTCCATTACTCTAAAGGACTAAAGCTAAACTATTGTGACGCTGCTCAAAGAGATTATTTAAACCTGAAGAGATTGTTTTATAGAAAATTTTACATTATTCTAGTACTAAATTCCAAGTATTAGCCCACAGAAGAAAGTTAACAAGTATATCCTCTATAAACTCTGTAAACATTTAGACAATTGCATTATCAGCATTTTTCATTCTATTGATGGAAAATGGATCACACTTATTACATGCCTGATGTTAGCCTGGGAATTGCAATTGGATTTCCATTACTGTATCAGAATTTCTTGGGCTTTTTGGAAACAAAAAGGAACTTTCTTAATTTGATAAAGTATCTACAAATACTTAAAATGAAAAATCGTATTTGATGCTGATGTGTCAGGAACATTTCCTATAAAGTGAAGAGTAAGACAATGAATTCCATTCTCTTATTACTCTGTCTAGGTCCTAGACAGTGCAATACACACAAAAAAAGAAATATAAACTATAATTATTGGAATGAAGAAACTGTCATGATTACAGGTAGTATAATTTTTTAATAAAAATTTTCAATGAACTTTGGAAACTTGATAGATATAAGGTTGATATATAAGTATCAATACATGTACCTGATTGTGTCCCTAAATATCAGCATGATCAATTAGAAAATGTATTCTTTAAAGGATTCTGTGCCCAATAAGCACCAGGTATCAATGAGTAAATGTGAGAAATGAATGCCCCGTATTAAGAGTATTGTACAACAGTGTCAAAGTACACAAAATGACACATACATGGATATTTTATTTTGTTTTTGAGATGGAATTCCATTTGTCACCCAGGATGGAATGCAGTGGGGCGTCCTGAGCTCAGTGCAACCTCTGCTTCCCGGGTTCAAGAGATGCTCCTGTCTCAGCCTCCCAAGTAGCTGGGATTACAGGCACACGCCACCATGCCTGGCTAATTTTTTTGTATTTTTAGTAGAGACCGGGTATTGCCATGTTCACAAGGCTAGTCTCAAACTCCTGACCTCAGGTAATCTGCCCGCCTTGGCCTCCCAAAGAGCTGGGATTATAGCCATGAGCCACTGTACCTGGCCTTAGATATTTTATATATGGGAAGATTTATTTTCCTAAATAAATCAATTATATCAAAAGTAATCTAAAACTTTAATTAAAACCCCAATAGAGATTTTTCTTCACAGAGGTAGTCAGTTCATGTAGAACTAGTTAATTCATCTGGAAGAATCAAGAGCCCCAAATAGCTCAAAATAGTGATTTTGATGAGGAAGAATAAAGAAACAGCATGGTGCAGTTAGAGACTGATGTTAAAGTGATCATATTCAAGACAGTATGCTGATGGTACACTCGTAGAGAAATAAAAGACCCCAGGAACAGACCTACATAGATATGAGAATGGATCAGAGATAGTCTTACAGATTAGTGGGGGGAAATGGGCTTTCCATACAAAAAAGTAGATATAGATATCATATATATAAATAAAATAAACTTCAGATACTAACATTTGGAAGCAAACCTTTAACATTCTTAGACAGAAAAGGAAGAGAATATGTTTATAGCATTATGAAAGGAAATAATTTTAAACATATAAAAGTACAAATCATAAGTCAATTAATAAATTTGATTAAATTCAATTTAATCTCTTGTATTAAAATTCTTTTCTTAGGTTGCATATACCCTAAAATATTTTTAAAATCCTACATCCTGGGAAAACATATTTTAATACTTACAAAAGAGTTCATATTATGAACATAGAAATTCTACATGTTTATCAAAGACAAATAGTCAAAGAGAAAAATGAGCAGAAGTTAGGAAAGACCAGTCACAATAGAGGAAACCTGAAGCAACAATAAATGCTTGAAAAAAATTCATCCCTCTCCCTTGCTTTGACATTAGGGAAATACAAATTAAAATGATGAAGACAGAATGTTTCCAACCCATCAGAATGGCGAACAAAACAAAACGAAACAAAACCTCTGATAACACCAAATAACACCAAATATTGGGGAAAATGTGAGGAAAATTGAGCTTCATATACTACTGTAAGGGCTGTAAATTAGAACGAACACTCTGGAGAATGACTGACTCCATAATATGTAACAAAGCTGGAGATGTTTGTCCACTATAACCAGCAATTGTACTTCCTTATTGTATTAGTCTGTTTTCACACTGCTTATAAAGACATACCCGAGACTGGGAAGGAAAAGAGGTTTAATTGAACTTACAGTTTCACCTGGCTGGGGAGGCCTCAGAATCATGACAGGAGGTGAAAGGCACATCTTACATGGTGGCAGCAAGAGAAAATGAGGAAGGTGTAAAAGTGAAAACCCCTTACAAAACCATCAGATCTCGTGAGACTTATTTGCTACCACCAGAACATACTGATTAAAACCACATACTGATTAAAATTATTTCCCACCGCATCCCTCCCACAACATGTGGGAATTAGGGGAGTACAATTCAAGATGAGACTTGGGTAGAGACGCAGAGCCAAACCACATCACTTATATATACAGTAGAGAAAACTACATCATAGCTTGTGAGTGAATAACTGGAAACAACCTAAATGTATGTCAATAGAGGAATTAATGAATATGGTATATTCCTGCAAGTAATACTATGCAGCAGTTAGACTTAATAAGATAGAACTGTCTGTAGTTCATTGGCCTGCTATAGTCTCTATTCTGCCCTCCATCCTTTTATTATTAGTACATTGGCATCCTTTGGAGAATTTGCACTTGTGGTTCCCTCTCTCAGGAAAATTCTTTCCCTAGAAATTGTTCTGGCTCATTTCTGTGCTTTGTTTTGTTTTCTGTTCTTATGTCATCTCCTTTGAAAGACCTTGTGTGAAAATACTACAGAACATTGCACCTCCCCCATTCTTATCATTCCCTGACCTCCTAAATTTGTTCCCAGGTCTTCTTTTTGCCCTACGAGATTACAAGCTGCATGGGGGACAGCACTTTGTTTTGTTCAGTAAAGCATCCGAGTGATGCTGGATGTATTTGTTGAAGTGATACATAGACCCCTGCACACATTTGAAAGTTTATGTGCTCCCTTCACCTGCTCCTGGTACTCCCCCTCACTCAGATTACCTTGTAGAAATGGACCCAGCAGATCCTTCTTCCTACTGCACATCTTCTCACAGTACTAGAAAAGCAAGAGGAACGAAGAGCACAAGAGCAGCCTGTGAAAGTCTCCAACCTCCTTGCTTCCTCACAGCTTGCTCTCCTGGACCTTTCCGCGAGGCTTCAGTAGGCATGGATGAATGTTCTATCCAGGACGAGGACTGTGTCTAGCTGGGGAGCACTGGAGGTTCCCTTCTCTGTGAGATGCCTGGCAAATGATACAGCAGCACCCCAAAATGAAAAGACTGTGCTCAGATCCCAGTGTATTTATCTGCTTCTTCTTGTACTTTCTGCAATATCATCTATGTTGGAAAAGATCATTTAAAGCCACCATCTAGCTTAATGTTTACCTCCCAAGGGTTGGAAACGGATGGTTGTTAAGTCCTCCAGACAAGGTGATGTTCAACTGCTGCTCTTCTGGGAGGGATGCCATTTAGTGGGCTATAGGGTGCTGACATAAACTGCATCCTGGGAGTCCAAAAGCCTTCAGTACCTCTCTACTGACCTGGGGTTTACCTTGTCTTCTCTGGGATAGGCTGGAAGTTTAATCTCCTCACTTCCTTAAATTATATGGCTAAATTTTTATTGAATTACTTTTGTCAGTGGGAAGACTACAGGTTTTGAAATCAAGTAGACCTGGGTTTGAATCATGGCCACATTACTTCCTAGCCATTCGACTTTGGGCAGGTTATTTAATTTCCCTTGATCCTCTCTTTCTTCACCTAAGTTAGTGGGGTTATAATATGTCTTCTGTCTCTAGGTTTGGGTGTTGATATAATAAAATAGCAGATGTAAAGCACCATACTGCTCTAATGCGGATAGACAAAAAGCATATATTTTGACCTGACTTAAATCCTACCTCTCTCTGTGGATGTATTAATAATAATTTTTGTTCCTGTTGTTTTTGAGACAGGGTCTCATTCTGTTGCGCAGGCTGGAGTGCAGTGACACAATCATGGCTCACTGCAGCCTTCACCTCTCAGGCTCAAGTGATCCTCCTGCTTCAGCCTCCTAAATAACAAGGACTATAGGCATGCACCACCATGCAAGGCTAATTGTTTGTTATTTTGTAGAGACTGGGATCTCCCTATGGCACCCAGGCTGGTCTTGAACTCCTGGGCTAAAGTGATCCTCTGGCCTCAGCCTCCCAAAGTTCTGAGATTACAGACCTAAGCCGCCTTGACTAGCAATAATTATTTTTGGTACAAATCACCCATGACTACATCTTACTGAATTTCTTTTCTTTTTTTCCACTAGCCTGGCACTGTATTTTGTCTTTCCCCATTTAGCTTAGTGGGGCAAAGAAATTAACAAGTGAGGGTAATAATTGATACTGCTCACGTCTTCATGGAAATCTCCTTGCAACCAAATAACTTCCTTCCAGCCACATGTGTGAGCTAAATTTACTGAGTAAAAGAAGAACTAAGAATGAAAAAAGATGGGAAAGATGGGAGGAGATTGTGCCTTTGGATATTGAATATCCTGACCTGGGAGAGTCTGAAACAAAAATTAAGCATTTAACTCTTCATTTTGGAGAATTTGCCCTAGCCAGCATTCAGAATCATATTGATATACTTCTACTAAACATCAACACATCTGGAGACCCCTAATCCAAAATGATCACCTAATGGTAAATGAAAGACACCAGACAAAGCTTACTTCATTTTGATAAATAAGGACACCCTCAGTCATTAAAGGTTAATTTGAAATAAAACAACAAAAGCCTTACCCACCTCCCCATGTTTCAGACTCTGTATAAACAATGATCATGTTTACTATGTTCTTAAATTGGCTGTGTTCTCTTTTTATGTGAAATTTTCTCTGCTTGCTCTTCTGCCAGCCAGTGCAGTGAGGCAAGGGAAACACACACAGGCTTAGGGGAGCTCGATCTGGGTTCAAGTCATGGCCCTGACGCATAATAGATGTATGACACCACCTACCTTCACTCATGTCGCAGCTTAGGAAACTGAAGCCCAGAGAAGTTAGTACTGGTCTTGCAAAAGTCTTCAAGGGATGGCTGGGCATGGTGGCTCACGTCTGTAATCCCAGCACTTTGGGAGACTGAGGTGGGTGCATCACAAGGTCAGGAGTTCAGCCTGACCAACATGATGAAACCCTGTCTCTATTAAAAATACAAAAATTAGCTGGGTGTGGTGGCCCATGCCCGTAATTCCAGCTACTCAGGAAGCTGAGGCAGGAGAATTGCTTGAACCCAGGAGGTGGAGGCTGTGGTGACTGTGGTGAGCCAAGATTGCACCACTGCATTCCAGCCTGGGCAACAGAGCAAGACTCCGTTTCAAAGAAGAAAAAAAGTCTTCAGGGAATTAAACCAGATAATGATAATGTCTATAAAAGGTCTTGGTTGTAAGAGATTCCAAATAAGTAGCTGCTGCTATTATTATTACTGCTCCTATCTACTCTTCGTCTTTCAGAAAACAATTGCGCAAGGCGTCACTCTCTGCCTCTCTAAATATTAAGAAGCTAAGCAATGTAAACAGTCTAATTCTAACACACTGTGCCAAGGACTGTGGATGCCCCAGAAATTAGAGATTTTAGTAATTTATTATTTTTAAGTGTTCTTGCGGGGTACATCAACATAGCTTTAGCTCGGTAAACAGGTTGGTTAATTTGTTTAACTCCCCAATCTTTATTCGTGGTTACTGCCATCCCTTGGACTTCTGACTTCAACTAGCTGTTTTCTACTTTCACACTTTTATATAGAACATGTTCTCCTTTTGACCAGGCACGGTGGCTGATGCCTGTAATCCCAGCACTTTGGGAGGCCCAAGGTCGGGAGTTTGAGACCAGCCTGACCAACATGGAGAAACCCCGTGTCTACTAAAAATACAAAATGAGCCGGGCATGGTGGCACATGCCTGTAATCCCAGCTACTAGGGAGGCTGAGGCAGGAGAATCACTTGAACCTGGGAGGCAGAGGTTGTGGTGAGCCGAGATGGCACCATTGCACTCCATCCTGGGCAACAAGAGCAAAACTCCATCTCAACAACACCAAAAAAAAAAAAAAAAAAAAAAAAAAAAAAAAAAATTCCTCCTTTTTCAGGCAGTTCAGGTTCTTTATCTACAGATGCTGAAATCTAATCTTCTAAAGGTAGTTTTCCATGATGTAATCATCCTTCCTATACAGTGGTCATCAACTGGGGGTGGTTTTGCCTTGAGGGGACATTTGGCAATATCTGGGGATATTTTTGGTTGTCACAAAGGAGAGAGGGCGTTGCTTGTGGCATCTCATGAGTGGAGGTTAGGGATATTGCCAAGTACCCTGCAGTGCATAGGACAGACCCCGAACAAAGAATCATCCATCTTCAAACTTTAGTAGTGTGGAGGTTGAGAAGTCCGGAGGTAGAGTGACCCCAGACTTTTTCAATCAACCTCAGACATTTTGGGGAATGAAAAAAATCACTCTTAACAATTAAGCGGAGACAGTGAGTGTAAACTGGGACTATTACTGGCACACAGGGATCTGTGGCCCCCTATCTTGAGTTCCTTTTCTTTTGCACTGCTGAGATATTGCCCCAAAGCATATTATTAATTTGCCTTCTTGACTTGCTTATGGCTGTTCTCACCAATTAGACTCTTATGTAGCCCAAACCAGGCAGTGTGGTTTCTGCAACCTCCCCTTCTCCCTCTAGTGCTGTATACAGAGCACCTACTTGATAAATCTTCTTGATTGACTGTGCTTATTTATAATCTCTGTTCACAATTGGGTCCTTGACAAAACCTACTATAAACTTTTCAACCATCAATTATATGATACATCAAAAAATGTGGGTGAAGTGATGGAGAAGAAATCAACGAGTACCATTGCTCATAATGTAGAGAAGATTCCACCTCTTACGATGTATAATTTGATGAAATATACTAAGCAAGGTGCAATCCCCTTAATTGGTACTCATTTAAATTACTCATGTTTACTGTAAATGTTCTTACTGCACAAGATGTGTTTCTATTGAATTAGATAAAATTTTATTGTTGAAAGAGTGGTTTATACATGTGAAATCAACAAAAATATATCAAGTTCTCCAACTTCTGCCCAGGATATGATGGGTGCACAATACATACTAATTCCTTTTGCCTTCCCTTTACACAGGACACTTTAAACATAATTTTAAGCCATTTAATTTGGTTTCATATGTTTTTGAAATATTGATCTGAGGGGATATTAAAGTTACTGAGGTGGCTAAAATTGGCTGGTATGCTAAGGTTCTCACGTAACCAAGTACCACAGCCTGGATGGCTTCAACAACACAAATTCATTGTTTTACAGTTCTGGCGGATATAAGTCAACATTTAAGGTGTCGGCAGGGTTGGTTCCTCCTGATGGCTGTGAGGAAGGGAGCCGCTCCAGGCCTCTGTCCTTGACTTGAAGATGGTGGCTTTCTCCCTACATCTCTTTATATCATCAATGCATGCATATCTCTGTTTCTAAATTTCCCCTTTTTATGAAAACAGCAATCATATTGGATTAGGGTACACCTTGGTGAACTTCTTTTAATTTGATTACATCTGCCAAGATCCTATCTCTAAATAAGCTCTCATAACTGGGGGGTTAGAAATTTAGCATATGAATTTTGGGGGAACACAGTTCAACCCATAACAATTGGTAGTTAACAAATTGCCATAAACAGATTATAAGCTAAATTAAAATTTTGTAGAGAGAATAATTCTATATACCTTACTACATATAAAGAGAAAGTTGTGGAGTCACTACCATTTGGAATATAAATGATGAACTTGTGTTATCGTAAGCCACTGGAAAGTACATGATACTTGTTGATCTTTAAAAACATTATAAAGAACTTTCCAGAGAAAATTACATGGATAAAAAATGTCAGCATCTTTCTTCCGAGCATGTGAACTCAAAATACTTTGCCTGCCTTTTAATTTATTTTTTCCCTCCCCAAATCTCTTGAGATGAATAAAGGACATGCTTTAGGTGACAAAACAGAGGTGTAAAAAATTGCAAGATCATTTCTTTCACACCATCTTCATTTTCCATCGTCAGAAAAATATTTGTCCTCTGTGCTTGCTTTATTGGAGGCATGTCTGCCTGACTGGTTAGAGCATGAATAAGATTATGGGATTCCACGTTTGTTGATCCTTAAGTGAATTGTATTCATGAAATAATCGGGGTGGAGGTGGGTCTTGAGGGAAGCCCGAGCATCTACCAGTCTGGGACTTGAGCCAAGTGAGAGCACTGGCTTTTTTTCAGTGTGAAAGAGACTAGATAGCTGCTGCCGTCTGCCTGCTATCTCAGGATGGGAGGAAGAAATTTAAAAAATGTATAAATTTATATCTATATGTATTATATGAAATATAAAGTATTTCACATCTATTTGTCTGTCTGAAAAGAACGTTGGACAGGGGACTGGGTTCCAGTCCCCTCCTGCCACTAAACTTACTAAGTGATTTTAGGCAGGTCCCTTCACCTACTGGAACTGCTTTCTCAGCTGCATATTCAAAGTTTTAGCCTGGATGTGGGGCAAGGTCCCCAACAACCTGAGAATCTCATGAGGGAGAGTGTTCCAAGTATTCAAAGTGATTTTCATGTGGTTAATGCTAAGGATACATTGGTCCTTAAAGAATCTTAATTCTGTAACCTTGTCCCTAACATATTTAGTTACCTCTGTAAGACTTGTTTGGGGTGGAGAGGGGGGAGGGCAAGGAAGTGTCAGTGTTTTTAAAACAAAAGGAAGAGCTCTCCTCTGGCCTCCTGCAGACCTCCTCACCTTGCAGACCAGCTGCCTTTTGTGTCCCCCACCCCCACTCCGGAGTTTCCACTCCTGGAATAGGCATCAGCTCTCCGGAGTTTTTATGCTGTGAACTCAAAGTTTCCGGGGCAAAAATCTGTGCACCCAGGGTTTGCCCCTTCTGAACAGTTTCACTCATTCTTCGAGGAAGGGAGGTTAAAAAAGAGTGGGGTCGAGGCCCAGAGTATTTAAACAGAGGCCTCTTTATCTTCTTCCCCCTTACTACCGCAGGGCAGCCTCCGAACGTTATCAGAGTGTCATTAACAGGGACAGCTGCTGGTAAACAAGGAGGATGTCGACACCAGCGCCTCCGTCAACAGGAATTTTAACTTTAATCAGTCCCTTACTTAAAGAAACACTCCTCTTATTCTCTCTCCCTCCCTCCACGGTGCATCATTTATTTATCTCCATCAACTTTCAGATAGAAGACTGGCATTAACTCCGGAAAGCCCACTGGGATAGAAAATTAATAAGGTGCTAGGGACATTCACCTTGGGTCAATTCGAGGGGACGCGGAGAGAAAGGGAACTTGCTGTGGAGTTCCCTGCTTAGCTGGAAACCGATCCTACATATTTATAAAGGTGAAACTGGAGGGCTGCCAAGCGCCTGCATTTAAGTGATTAACAAATGTTTCTCTTTAAGTGGACACCTCTTGTTCTAAATATATTTGACAAGAATGCAAAGAGTCATCTGGAGGGCAGAGAGGGCGAGCCCGGGCCTCCTCTCGCGAGGCGGACAGGCTGGCAGGCCCGGCTCCCTGCTCGGTGCCAGCCCGGTTCACCGTCGCCGGTGGGCAGGCTGCCAGAGCCAGCGGCTTCCCGCTGTTTAACGACAATGGATTTACTGCTTCTCTGCATATTGGTGTTATTTTGTATAAACAAGGTTAACACTCCTTTTAAATTAAATGTACCACCTGGTGACTGAGTGGGTGACCTTGCCAGCTCTCTTCACCTGGCTCGGGGAAGCCCAGGCTTTCGCTCCAATTTCAACCTGTGGCTCTCCTTGGAATTTCTTTTGCCTCTCATTTAAACAGAGCTCCTGGAGGAGGTTGGCCGGTGCCTTGCCCTCTGACCCCGCCGTGGGGGACGAGACCCCATGGAGGTACTAGGGGCCCCTGCGGCTGAGCCCGTGTCCAGGCACCTTCCACGTGGCGCAGGACGGATCAAGGCTTGCCCGGGGCCAGCGCGGGGCTGCCGCCAGCACGAGAGCCTCGGGGACCGCCCTCCGCCGGCAGCCGGTGTCACCGGAGAGTGACAGACGGTCTGGTGGGCCCTGCCAAGGCAGCCCCTAAATAGAGATCTCCAGAGGGGGCAACACCATAAAAAAGGTTCTTTGTGTTTCACTCTAGCGTGGTATTGCTCTAATATAGAGCTCGCCACTTTCCCCACCCTCTAGGAATTCGAACACCTGGAAAAATTCTCCTGGCTTTACATTGGAGGAAATTTAATGGTGTAAACAAACTCTGCAGGGAACCCCCTTTGATTTGAGAAGGCAGTGATCTGCCGTGCAGCGCTGAGCCGAAGGGGCTTGGAAACGACTTTGCCTGAGAATGTCCATTCGGCAAACACTTTAAGGATGACTTGGAGTTGTTTAGAAAAATTTAGGTAGACAGCACGGTCTTGGAAGTATCTAGAAACTTCAACAGAAATACGCTTCAGTTACTGGTTTAATTACAGACATCAGTTTGCCAGTTCCTTGCTAACTGTCCATTTCACAATAGGGCAGAATTTTTCAGGGGTCTTTGCTGTGCTACTATAGCTTGATGAATTGTAGACCGGTTTGTCAGCCTTATTTTAGCTCGGCAAATAAGGAAATCAGACCTGGGAAGGTGAAGTGACTTCCCCGAGGTCACCTGACCCAGAAGCCAAGACTCCAGGCCTGTAAGTTCCTTGTTGTTGATGCCCTTATTGTTTCCTGTGGAGTCCTGCTACCCACAAAGTAAGCTGTGAGCTGTAAGTATAGAGAGTTTTACTCTTAGCAGCATAGATATAGCTGTGTCAATAGCTTCTGCTTAAATAGTTTCTTAGTAGCTCAAATTGGAATGATGGAAATGTCTCTTTAAATAGGCAAAGTCATCCCAGTGAGTGATATAATTTTACTTGCTAGAATCCTAATAATTTTATTAAAAATAAGATATGGAATATGGATTTATTCATACCTTTCAATGTTTGAGGTACAATGTGTCCTTCTTTCCCAAAATCTGTCTAATGAGTACATTTTCTGTGTGTGGTTGGGGGAAGAAACTGAAGACAACCTAACATGAATAAGATGCATTGTCTATACACAATAAGTGTTGTAGCCTGTTTCTAAAGACATTCACTATTTAGTGTGGACATCAGGGTGCTAGGTTTTGAGGACACAAAGATAAGACACAATCGGGAACTAGATTAGTTAAGGTCCGAGGAAATTAGTGTGTACATAAAGAAACACTGTGGGTACAGAGAGTTCAGTGCAGGAGGCATCTAACTCCAGGTGTCCAAGCTGACTTCGCAGACCACATAGCGCTGTACCCTAGGCAATTCCATTTGTGTTATTGTGGAACAAGTCACAACAGACATTCACCTTGGCTTATACAGTGATTCCTGTTTGCTAGGCATTGTCCTAAATGCCTGGCATAATCCTCATAACAACTTTCTGAAGCAAGAAATGTTATCAGTTCTACTTTACAAATGGGGAAACTGAGGTGTGGCGAAATTAGGTAACCTGGTCAAGAGATCACAAGGAGGAAATTCACATCCAAGCAGGCTGCTGCCCCTCTGTGGTTCTGTGTTCATTGTCTTGGTATTACCATATACAGGCATTACTTTCCTCCCTTCAAACACCCTGCCTTCTAGGTACTAACTATCCCAATAAAACATAAACTTTTCACTTTTAAAAATTATCTATTGCCAGACATTGTTATGGACTTTATATATACAATGATCTTACTATCTTTTTCCCCCTAACCCTGAGAAAAGATAGATACTATTTCCTCATGTTATAGATGACAAGACTGCCACATAGCTCAGCAGCTGCAGCAGTGACTTCCTTTTTATCTTATTAAATAACTTCATTGAAACTAAATTCTTAGAGGTAACCGATTTTCTAGGGTGACAATTATTTCAAATATTCTTTTCTTCTGGATGACCAAATTCCCAGGGTTTTTGTTTGTAAGTAGAAGGCACAGAGGCTGTCGTGGAAAACACACAGCAAACAAGACAGCTCCATAAAAAAAATGAACATCTTTACCCAAGGGGGTTTTGCAGAAATTGCAACAGGGATTAATTATTGAGAACTGAGGTTGTCGGCAATGCAAGAGGTAATTTCTAGCTCATCTAACCCTGTAGTAGGATTTCCTTAGAGCAAATAGGTTTCTTTTACCTTTGGAAGGTAATATAATATTATAGTAACATAGTATTATTTATTATTTTATGTTAATATGATTTTATATAATACTAAAGAAGATTGGGAAAACCGTGAAGAAGGGAATAAAATTTATCAAAATTTCATTACTGCAAATATTTTTGACATTATTCCTTCCAGCGTTTTTTATCAACACATATAAATTTTGTTAAGGAAAAAAGTGTGTGTAAATACACACATGATTAGGATAACTGTCATGCAGATTTGAAAGCTACTCTTACCTTGATAAGCATTTTTTCACTCTCAAATGTTCTTTAAATTTTTCATTTATCATGATTGCAAAATCTTATTATAAGTATTTATTATAGTTTTCCATAATCCAGATTAATAATTACCCTATTCCTGGACCTATAGGTTATTTTCAATTGCTGCTATTAAAAATAATATTGCATGTGTATTTTTGCTATATATCAGAAAACATTCTTTTTTGTTGTTTCATGGGAAATGTAAACATACATAGCATGAGTGGGTTTGGAGGAGATAGGATAGGAATGGGAAGTTGAAGTATTTAGAAATTTTGTTGGTCTGTTGTTTCACTTCTGTAAAAAATAACATATAATACAGGTATATTTATGTACATGCGTATTTACTTATTTTGACAAAAACAGACAATTATGTTACATTATCTTCTGTATTCCACTCTGAGACTTCCATTGTACTTTATGTTGGTGCCTCTAGGGCAGGATTTCTGATTGTTGGGTGTTAATAGGCAAAACAAACAAACAAACAAAAAATATATAGTGGGGTTGCTAGAATTTAACATACCTACCATGGTTTGGAATTACCCTAAGGGAGTCTAGAAATTCCAGTTTGTCAAGTATCCAGTCTTGTTTTTTAAGAACACAGGCTAGGAAAAACAGAAGATTACTGTGCAAAACTTTTACAAGAATTTGTGAAGTCTGGAGTAGTAAGAGCAAATGTATAAGGGTACGTGGTTCCCTTAAGACCAAAAAGAGGTGTGAATTTGTAAGGCATCTAACTTTCTCTTGCTTGAATGAATCTGCATCACTATCTTAAACTGAAGTATTGTTTAACCATGTTCAATTCAACCTCTTCCAGAGGGAGAGGGAAAGGCCCACGACCTGCTTGTCAGGGCTCCTGGATCACGCCCTGCTGCCTGCTGACCTATACCGGACTCAAGCCGTTCTTCTCGCATGCTCACCTGTTAACCCACCTATCAGCCCACACCTCAGACTGCTGGATGCTCCCCATTGAGCCTGAAATGCTGTGCTATCTGCCTGTACCCTTTTCCATAAGCTGGGGTTGGGTTATCTCAGATTTCTACTTGGGCCTGGTCAAGATTGCCAAGTACCTCACTTCTTCTGTTCTGGTCCTCATCCTGTGTTCCTGGACAAAAATAACATTTGAGTAGAAAACTTTTCTACTTGTTGACATAGTTGAACAGATTTTGCTTTAATGAGATGAAATGGAGCCTAAATTTATCTGGAAATGTGTGGAATCAGTAGAAAGAAGTAAACACAACTCGAGGAAAGCGGGAAACCCCTGTGTACATTCAGCTTTTTCACTCCCAGGGAGTTGGGCATGATTGTAAAAAATGATGTTTTCAAGCCTGCCAATAATGGAACATGTCTATCCATTGTGGATGGGCTTCTGTTGAGAAAGCTGAGGCTCCTTTTCCTTTTTGCCCAAGTAGAGAAGCTCTTCACTGCCCTAAGATCCTGCTTTCCTACTCCCACGCCAGAGCAGGAAAAGGTGAATATTTTTCACACATAATAGCCTCATCCACTCCTATGGGGAATGAGATAGTTCCTGTAGGGTGCTAGTGGTGGCGTAAAATTACAGCTCACTAGAGAAACAGTTGCAAGTAAAGAAATATATACATTTCCTCTATTTGTCTTTCCTGTTTGTGTTGTCTAAGTTGCAAACAACAGACTCCACTTTGGCTAGGTTAAAAGGAAAAGAGGTTTAACACAGAAAATTAAATAGCTTATAGAATCACTGGGGAACTAGAGAAACAGACTTAAGGCTAAGCTTCCAGAAACATATCCCAAAACATGCCCCCAAACCGTGACACTGACACCAAGAGACAGTTGTCATTGCTGCTTTATTGAACAGAGGACAGAGAATTTTTCTACAATCACTGCTGTTCTCTGCACTGATGGAAGCCAAGCCTGCCTGGAGAACTCAACTTTGCAACCTAAAGCTGGTGGCTTATGTAGCTACCCCTACCAGCAAAATGGAAACTCCACCAAGTGTCTGAGACCAGTTTTCACAGTGTGTATCCTGCAGGTGGCACGTTGGGAAGATGCAAGGGAGGCTGGGAATTTGAGTCCCGATTTCCAGATTGTGACTGTGGGTCACAGTGAAGATTCCTTAGCTTTGCTTTCAAACATACACATCAATCCAGCAGGAAGATGTCTTCCCTATTCTAGACATGAACTTGCAACCTAGTAAACTGGTTAAGAATATAAGCTTCAGAATTAATCAGTCATGGATTTATGTTTTCTCTGTGATTGTGGGCCAGTTACTTTCCCTCTCTTTCTTTCTCATCTGAGCCTCAGCTTCCTTCTCTGTAAAATACAGATAATATTTCCTTAGAGGTGGTATGTGACACACATTTAAACAAGCATATATGGAAATCCTCAGCATAGTGTTTTTATAATGTAGTGAGCATTCAGTGTATGGTGGCTCTCATTCCAGTTACTAGTAATAAGAGCTGAAAGTTTATAGTCTAAAAGAGAAAAAAAATACTTATGACCAAAACTCATAATGCTAATAATAATAATAAGAATCCTACTAATAACAAACCAGCCTTGAACCAAGCCACCCAAGCTCATCTTAATGTTTCTTGTAAGAAATTTCAGTTCATACAAGGGATTATATGGCAATAGCTGAACAATGGGAAAGTTTGAGGTCGATGCTTCCTCAACTGTTTCCAAAATAAACAGTTACAGGAAGCTCACTATCCTGTGCATTAAAGCGTGGGGGGAATAAGGAGGGGGCTCCGTTACTCTAAGCTCACTACAGGAGACGTGGGAGCAGATCAATATGTGGTTAAGTGTTTTAGCTGCACTTTTATTATGTTTGACAGCGATGACAACATAGTATGCACTGAATAAAATGACTAATGTACACATTTCTCCCACATGCATACTGCTTCTATTTTTCGAACCTCCTGAGTGAAAGGCAGTCATACAAAAAGCATGCAGAGTGGGAGTTCCAAGTGGCTAGGGCCAGAATTGCCCACGGATTCCAGATTTTCAGAGTCACAGAGAGGAACCTGACTACCCGAAGCGGAAAGAACAAAAAGAGCTGCATGTTCAGCAGTTAACAGGAGGATGAACTGGGAAAGGCATGCTTAGCTATGTAGCTACATTTCTTTATCATCAAGCCCTATGTCTTTCCCATAATGTGGGCAGTGCTGATGAGTGAAAACATAAACAAGCACATCTAAGTACACTGTAGATTTACATAGTACGGGGCTAAACTTAAAAACAACAATAAAAAATGCTGTTATTCAAGCAACTTTTCAAAATCCTATTTAGATGCCACCCAGTTCTACCTCTTCACTGACACCCAGATGTTTTCACTTGGATTTGAGGCCCTGGCAGGCAGCATCCAGATGTTTTGAGGGGGCAGAGGAAGTTCTTTCATTTGTGGCAAATTTGAGAAGTGAAGATTCATTGACTCATGTAATATTAATCTTCCTACATAAGGAAATTGGAGCCAAGCTGTTTGCCCACTTACTCAGTTATGTGTGGAGTCATTGAACTGGGGTGGGACAGTGGGGAACCCCTTTGGCTGGGATTTTGTGCAGATGGCACTGAATTCCAAAATATCACAGTTTCTCATTAGCCCTGTGCAATTCTTTTTATTCACTTCAAGACCATTTAGTGGAGAAGGAAGAAGCTGCAGGCCTTTTGGAGGAATTTCCTTGTGATTCTGGTCCAGTCCACCACCACCATCTCACTTAGAACCCTGCAATCCTTTCTAAGTATTTGTTCTGGAATTCAGTTGCTCTGTTACTAAAACCCCTCCTAGTTCTCACCTCGCTCAAGGTTCTCATCTCACTTAGAAAAAGGAATTTTTACAAACAAATCTTTCCATTAGCATCATAATGTTTTTCATGCTTGGCTCTGACTCAGTTTCCTTTCACTTTCTGGGAGCCTTTCCTCACCCTTCTACCTTGCTTACTCTGCTGTGGCCCTACCATCTTTCTGTTACTCAAACTTGCTTTTCACCCTCCTGCTTGGATGAATGAGCAGAGTCATTGCCTGTAGTGTCCCCTTTTTCCAAAATGTTCTTCCCTGGATATTCCCTGGGGCTCGGTCCAAGGCTTAACTCGTGGACCTAGACCCACACCTAGCACAAGCTGGGCACCGAATCAGCAAAGACTTGGAATGCATGAACACACTTATTGTTGTTCTTTGTGTTTTCATGTGGTGTATGAAAAATTTGCTCATACTGTACGAAAATCACTGAGTTTTTTTTTTTTTTTTTTTTTCTCAAATACCTGTGTTCTTGAAGATTTAGGTGACGAATAAAGTGAACAAGTTATTTCTAAAAGTTTTCAGAGCAAACATTCCGTGATCAGAACAGGATCAAGGATTTTGCCTTTTTGTGGCTTCTTTGGAAGGAATAAGTGTAGGTCCTCAGGCCACCACATTAAAAAAAATGATTAATAGACATACTACATCTCTGTTGTCTGAAGTGATACTTTAGTGTACTTTGATTTGTTTAAGAGCTGAGCTTACAAGGAGGTATGAGACCATTTCTGTTCCTACCCTCCCAGCTCCAATTATCTGCCTTTCTGTGTTTGGGGTAACATTAGATGCATAGGGCTCTCCCTTGGAAATTTCCCATTAAAATATTGTTTTTTAAACCCATAGGTATAATTTGACCTCTTTTGGATGTTTAAATTGAAAATATGTGAAGAACTTAAATCTTTTTATTTTTACCCTCTTCTGTTATTGAAGTCTTCTGCTGTTTGTACTTTATGATTCTACTTTATGACTTCTTCTAGGCCAATTCCTCGTTGCTCTGGTTCACTGGGGTGACTGAAACCTTAAAATAAGTTCTCAATCAACATGTGTAAACCAAATGAATAATTATTTGGACCCCAATTTTGTAGCATAATAGTCTAAACTTGTTTACTTGTGAGGCTGAGGTGGGCGGATCACTTGAGGTCAGGAGTTCAAGACCAGCCTGGCCATTGGAGATGTGGTGAAAACCGTCTCTACTAAAAATACAACAACAACAATAACAATAATAATAATAATAATTAGGTGGGTGTGGTAGTGCATGCCTGTAATCCCAGCTATTCGGGAGGTTGAGACAGGAGAATTGCTTGAACCTGGGAGGCGGAGGTTGCAGTGAGCAGAGATTGTGCCATTGCACTCCAGCCTGGGTGACAGAGCAAGACTTCGTCTAAAATAAAATAAAATAAAATAAAATAAAATAAAATAAAGTAAAATAAAATAAACTTGCTAACTTCCAGAGCTAAATCTAGAGAATAGGAATGCATTGCTTTAATATGATTCAGAATTTCCTAACAGTTGCTAGGGCATGTTTTAGAAGAAAGTGATTGCTTTCATATATGATAAGATAACAAAGGTGATAGAGTGAATATATTTCCAAAAATGAACGTTTATTTCCAATTTTCCAGCTGTGTTTGTCAAAATGGTTTCTCTCTCAACAAGGTTATTATTTCCATGTAGAAAAAAAGAGCAGGGATCTGTTAAAAACTGTATGTAATACTCTAAACAACCTCGGGGTAACCAAGTATTAGTTGCGGATAAACGTAGTCGTCATGGCACAAGTGTTGACCTAAATCACCTCTGATTATATTAAAGCCAAAGGAGGGCATTTTGGAAGTGCAATTGGGTCTGCAGTCCTTGACACAGAAACACACTGACTCAACATCTTCTTACGCTGGAGACTTATGCTTGACAATTGCCCTTTAAGGATGAGAAAAATCCCAGCAAGGCACTGTCCTTGGTTTGAATGACGCCCAGAGAAAAGAAAAAGAAAAAGAATATAAATCTGATTTCTTTTCCATTTAAGCAATTTTAATGCTTCCAGTGAAACAGAGAAAATAAAGATTTATAATTGGGAGTTCAAGGCCGTCCATAGCTTCTCTCCTGAGCTTCCTCTCTATATGTAGATTTCTTGAGTTCTAGCATTCCAATGGTACCATGTTTGCATCTTTTTATTTTGGACCTTGATGGAATAAATGGAGATATGTAGTCTACTAGAGTATGACAGATAATGGATAGCTCATCACTTACAATTAAAACAATCTTTTTTGCAGCTAATAATTATACTAGAATTTTAAATATGCTACCTCTTCCACCAGATGGTCTTGAATGATGCTTCCATCTACTTAATTGTGCTTTTTGTAAATCAGTTGCATAAAATCTTTTGATGCAGTTTCAAAGATCCCTTTTGTAGAATCACGGAGATCATGTAATTGGCTGAGAACAACTATCCAGTCTGAGAGGATGACCTTTTACCCTCTACCCAAAAAGAGCACTCCAGAGAGAAACGTGCCGTAATCTGGGTTTAAGGCTTCTTACCATCATGTGGAGAGCCTGTTTCCTGTGCCACACACAAACAGTGGCAAGAAAGCTCAACTTCAACATTAATTTAGAACTTCCCATGTTGCTCTTGAGAAAATCCACTCCTTAAAGAGGAAGAAAGGACCTCACCCCGTGCCTCCCTCCCTCGATCGAGATGCCCACACATGGACCCTTGGAACCAGTTGCAGGCAACTGTGAATTGGGAGGAAGGAAAGAAGAGATTGGGACTGAAAGAGGTGAGCATGTTCAAGTCTGTTTCTAGAATAGCAATAGCAGGATGGTCACCCACTAATTCATTTGCAAGGCTGAGAGTAATGCTGAATCCTGGCTTAGGACACCAGTGAACGGCTTCCCAACAAATACGTGGACAAAAAGATGACACCACCACCTGAAGGAACTTTTAAAGCAATGAACGAAGCACCTTGAAAAGTTAGATTTTGGTTGAGAGACACGTCCCCAAAATTAAATGAAAAGGTAGAACTTGGCTTTGCAAAATTGATGAAAAATGGCAACGTATGCTACAAAGTAAGACCCTTTTTTTGGCTTTTTTTTTTTTTCATGAGAGGCAACAGGGGAAAGTTTGGCTTATGTTTTCTATCAGTAAATACTTAAAATAACTGGAAACATTCCCATAGGCTTTGTTTGTTTTTGAGAGGCTTTTCATTTTTTCCATGCAAATTAGAATTCCTAGTGTGGATTCTATAAATTTGAACTTTTGAAAACTTTCCCTTAGCATTTGGTTCAAAGTGTAGCTGGCACTTCCATGTGACAACAGTGAAATTTCAGTTCTGCTCTTCTTCAGAGCTGCATGTTATGGGTTAGATAAGTAAACTTGGCTCTCTCTCTTCTAATGACAGTGTGTTCAGGGAAGCTGGAAGAAGAATGGCTCCAGGGTTCCTGTCGATGCCAGACTTCACCAGCGCTACCCTGCTTTTATCTGTTTTCCACACAGAGCTTTCATGAAGCTTTTCTTTTTCTTTTTTAAAATTGTGGTAAAATACATATAACATAAAATTTACTATTCATGACACTAACTGCATTTACCATGTTGTGATGCAATCATCACCACTAGAACATTTTCACCACCCCAAAAGGAAACCCCATACCCATTAAGCAGTTACTCTTCATTTTCCCACTTCCACCAGCCCATGGCAACCACTAATCTGCTTTCTGTCTGTATGGATTTGCCAACTCTGGTTGTAATATTTCGTATAAATGGAATTATGCCATATACATAGCCTTCTATGTCTCACTGCTTCTACTTACAATAAATGTTTTCAATCAAAGTTCATTCACCTTGTAGCATGTATCAAAATTTCATCCCTTTTTATGGTTGAATAGTATTCCCTTCCATGAATATGTCACATATTAAAAAATTCCTTCATGAGTGGATGAACATTTGAGTTGTTCTCATTATTTTGCTACTGTGAATAGTGATAATATGAGCATTTGTGTGAATGTTTTTATTTCAACACCGGTTTCCAGTTCCTTGGGGAATATACCCAGGAGTAGAGTTCCTAGGTCATATGGAAATTCTCTATTGAACTCATTGGGGAACTATCAAATTGCTTTCCATGGTGGCTGCACCATTTCACATTTCTGCTAGCAATGTCCTAGGGTTCCAATTTCTCCACATCCTTTCCAACACTTGCTATTGTCCTTTATTTGGGTAGTTATCTAAATGTGTGTGAACAATCTCATTGTGGCTTTGATTTGCATTTCCTTAATGGTTAATGGTATTAAGCATCTTTATTTTATGCTCGTTGGCCATTTGTATGATCTATGTTAAAGTTTTCTTTTTGAGAAAGTGTTCTTCAGTTTCAAAAACATAGATTGTAAATTACATTTAGAATGTGCCAATTTTTCTAGCCCAGCTTGGTCCCTTTGAGAGGTTGCCCATGGTCCTGAAACAAACAGCACAATCCTGTCAGGTGCCAGTGTCCATGGAGTGAACTCTTGAGCTGCCTGGTTCTACCTGCTAGCGCCTTGCTGTTTCTTGACTTATGTAGCTGAAATTTCTGCGTTATCTCTTCTTCCATGTGCCCAATCAGTATTATACCTATTACATCACAGGCTTGATTTGTAGTTCTGCTCCTTATATTTATCCTGCCACAGAAGCTAGCAACATGTGCTCCAGAGTTGGACTGTGATGATTTGAATCATAGCATCAACTTCACTTTCCAGTTGTGAGACCTTGGAGAACCCAGTATCTCAGCTTTCTCAGCTCTAAAGTGGCTATCTCCATAGTGCTTGCCTTATAGATGTGTTGTATTAAATTAGGTAATGCATATACATCATTTGGCCTGGTGTTTTTGAGGTGTGCACTCAATAAGAAGTACTTTAACAACATCTTGCCTCTCCCTTCACATGCTAGTCTCCTTGGACTTACAACCTGGTGGTCCCACCTGGGTCCCCTGATAAGACCTAGATAATATGACTCTCTAGTGTTCTTAAGATACTGTTCCTAAAAACCATCTTTATTTATTTCAACTTTTATTTTAAGTTCAAGGGCACATGTGCAGGTTTGTTATACAGGTAAATTTGCATTATGGGGGTTTGTCATACAGGTTATTTTGTCACCCCAGCATTAAGCATAGTGCTTATTAATTATTTTTCCTTATTATCTTTCTCCTTCCACCCTCCACCCTCTGAGAGACTCCAGTGTCTGTTGTTCCCCTGTTTGTACAGGACCATCTTTAAAGGCATTGGGACTCAATAAACAATTTCTAAATATCATGGGAATTAGCAAATTAATTTATAAGTTTTTATACTGCAGTTTAATTCTGGGAATGTAATACCATTTATTTCTGAACAGGAAATTTAATATCATCTACTTTTTACTGAGTGCCTAACATGTTCCAATCAATGACTATAGGTGCTTATTATATTATTTCTAATTCCAGTAATAACCCTGGAAGTTGATACTATTGTCTCTGTTCAATAGTTGAGGCATAATTGAAGTCAAATGGGAATAAGTAGCAGATCCCAGGTCTCATGGCAGATTCACTAAGTAGCAAGGTTAAAATTTAACACTCGGTCCCCATGACCCCCCAATTTTTTGCTCCTTCTTAATCACCATACAATTGGTATTAGAGTGAGTTGCTTTAGGCATTTACTAGAATGTTTGCTATTTAAAGAAAAAATTCTGAAAGTGTGTGGACCAATAAATACTGTGAATTACCATGTGAAGTTTGTCACTCTCAAAAAACTTCATTCCTCTTCCCATCCTTTCCAGTCCTCTTCCCTGCTGCTCCTGCTCTCTCTCTCTCTCTTTTTGACTAGATGACAGATGACTAAACAAAATAATAAAATGTGAAGCAAGTTGTGTTTTGCCCATGGAGGTGGAAAGTGAGTGTGTATGATCCATTGGAAGAACTTGAAGATTCCTTAAGAATTAAGAAATTGTTACTTGACTGAATAGAGCATGTAGAATTCTGATTATTATGCAGATGTATATCTTGTTCCTGACAAACTGTAATATAAAGCAAATGTTCTGAAAATATGTTAATGAAAAGAGAAAGTTACACAGGATGAGAAATTCACTTTTGTAATGCTTAACGTAAAGCCGATTATAATATTGAAGTTAAGATTAATTCAGCCTTAAGTCATTCAGATAATTGAATTAATATAATTTATATATAATCTGATTTAATTAGCATGTTTTTAAACATCAATTTCAACGGAAGAAAGAAAAGTACTGCCCACTTTATTTTCCTGTGGATCTGGGGTGGCAAAATAAATTTTCATCTCGTGGGTCTGCTACAATCTCCCAAAAGATTAGTTATTTATTCCTTGTCTGAATTTGCTGACAAGGTCACCCTCAGACCTTTGCAGGTGGCAGTTGAGAGAAATTTGTAGTCACCTGACCTGACTTCCAAGTTGTACCATCTACCTGACGCCCAGACACATTCGACTTCCCTCTTGACTTTCTCACTTGTTCTCCTTGCCTATTTATTCTAATTTTTGTGTTATCTTGGTGTATTAGAGCTACAATTCATGTTAACTCTTTTTGAGACTATAATAGAGTAAAATAAAAATATAATGTAATAGACACTGTAATAGGTTTTCTGCAGATTACTTGAGCCTGGAATGTCCCTGGTATGGCAAGGTTTCCAGTGGTAAAGAGCTAGATACAATTTTAATCCCATCCAACAGGGGTGATTGATTCTAATCACCTCATTTCTCTAATATCTTATGCAATGGTATAAGTCACCTAACCAAGCAAGTATTGGAGAATGTCTATATGTTCCAGATGTATCTATTTGTAGCCACTCCTATTTAAAAAGGCCAGTTGGACCCAAGGTCAGAGAAACAATTATTATTATTTCCAAAATGTATGCAATGTCAATATACTTTGAACAATAAGTAATAATAATAATACAGATTTCAAATGTAATATTCTTTAAAGTAAGCAAAATAGACAACTTGACCGCACCTGTCAGGTTCGAGGGAATAAAGTACGCTATAGAACCATCTTGTTTTGCTTCTTTCAAACAATGTCAGAAGTTTAGACGATAGCACCATCAGTAGAACCTTTCTTTCAAAGCTTAGTGTGAGTTTATTTGATCTTGAGGGGCCCATCTGGATATTCACCAGAGAAGTCTGCTTGTCTGCAAGTGAACGTAATTTTGTGTGTGGGCAGGCACAGGATGGGCCACTGTGAGCATGGGGACCACAGCAACCTTTGGCTCGGGTGCATAGGAAGCAGGTGCTGGGCAGCAGGGAGGAGTTAAAACATCGCTTGGAATGTTCCAGTGAGATATCATCATGTATGGGCTTAATAAGACGCCGTGACTGCAGAGGATTCTTACTCTGTGGGAGCTGACTCTAGGCCCCTGTTAGGAGATGACAGGAGCAGCTATTCACACATACTTGTGAAATAAAGCTAAGTTACACTCACACAGAGCCGTAGTGACTATAAAGACAGTGTACACAGTTAGACACTTTTAACTGAAAACACAAATTTTAACAGAATGTTGGTAAAGACATGGACAATGTTGTTTCCCCATTTCTTGTAAACATGGTTTCAGCTCTCACATCTATCCTATCCTATATCTGTCTACATAATGCCTGTCACATGTCCACTTTGAAACCCACAGGGTATCGTGGGTGGATCTGCGAACTGCTAGAGACAAATCTGAGATGGAATCACAATGGCATCATGACTCATTTTTCTTTATGTGTATCTCTCTTCATTTTCTTTTCCTCATGGCAGAGTTTTAAGGGGTTACTAGTATCAGGTCCTGAATTCATTTGCTAAAGGTAGCTGCGGGATTTGAGAAAAAGCAGCTGTTAACAATAGTTGGACATTACCAGGAGAAACAACACTCAGGACTCCCGTGGTTGTGGTTCTGCAAAAGTGTGAAGCTGTGTTTGATTTAAAATAACCAAATCCTTTTCTGGAAGGGTGTGCAAAGTTAGAAAGTAAGCTTGTGGAGAAGAAGGTATATTTTTGTATGTTTTTGGACAATGCAATACCAAGTTATGTTATTGGAGTGGTCATGCTTACTAACTACTGGGAATGAGTTTCTCTTCCTAAGCTATACACAACTTGGTGTGTTGCTGAATCAGAGGACTGAAGTCCAGGGGCCATGGACCTGATTTTCTTTGCACTATATCACGACACCCTCTGTTGCTAGCTACAAGGGCGTGTGTGCTGTTGGTGGGCAATAGATACCCATGGCATTAAACATGCTGACAAAACTAAGGGTGGAAATACCAGAAGGACATATTCACATTTTCAAAAGCGTATAAGAATTAAACTTCTGTATAATATTTTTCTAGCAACTGCACATACAGAATTAGAAAGACAAGCAACTAGACACTTTAAATTAGAATACACACTTGTTTTCCCCCTCAGGGAAATAAAGTTGGGGGGTGCTACATACCTTCTTTATTCTGAAATGGACACATTTATTTCTCAGATAAAATTTAGTTAAATAACTTTTTTGGGGGTAGAGTTACGTTGGCCACTGTAGAATTCAATGCTTTCTTCTGCGTATTTTTTTTTCCAAAAGATTAATATTTTCTCTGCTAAGCTTTGAATTCAAATGGGTGTTGTCATGGCTTTGGAGCTTTTGTTTGCATCATTAGAAATGCTTTTAAAAATGGGTGAATTAATTTGGTGGAATTAGGTTAACAAGTCATATCTGAAGTGCACTGATTTACATTGTGGTTTGTGGTGAGTTTAAAGGTGGTTTCGTGAGAAAACTGCCAGTGCTGAAAGCAAACCTTTCTCAGCCCGTAGTGCCTTGATGTACTAAGCACAGAATTTCCTTTTGTGGTCTAGGGTGACCTGGCATTGGATAATAAATATCTGTAAAAAGATTTCCTGAGGTTGACTGGAAGCATCATTGACACTTGAAGTGGTTGATTTCACAGCATTACACAGTGAAACTGGAAGACTTTTCTTTTTAGTATATTGAAGTCACATTCTTTGTAATTATCTCCTAATAGACAATAATCATTTAATCCCCTATTAACTCAAATACTCACACCTCTTTTTGTTGTGTGGTCCAAGAAGTTATGCATAATAACTTCTGCATGAGTCTTGCATTTCTTTGTTTACTCTTTTATTATCTTGTTTGTCCAACATGTGGACAAGAAAAAACAAAAACAAAACAAACTAATGACTCCCCAGTTATAAAAAAAAGTCTTATTAGAAGTTTGAGAAAGAAACACGCACACACACTTACACACACCCCACACGGAAAGCCACAGCATGCTCACATTAACTGTGGAAACTGTTTTCCATTAATGTGTAATCAAGAAGCAGGCAGACCATTTACTTTGAAAAATAAAATAAGAAACCAGTTGCCCTCCCCTCCATGCCCTTCCAGATTAGACTAAGCCCCCACATTCGACAACCTGTTTGTCAAATTTAGCCTCTCAAAGAATAAATTCCCTTTTTTGTCACAGAACCAGTAACAAATCAGGAGGGGTGGATTTTTTGTAATGAGTTAAAATATTCGAAAAGCTTAAGGTTTCCATTGCAGTTGACCTTTAAGGCATGTTGCAGCAAAAAAGTTAATTCACTTTGCACATGTTGCAGAGCAACAGGTGGTAGACAACCACGGGGCCTGTGTGCATTCCTCCGTTTTCCAACCCCTGGCCCCTGGTATTCTGGGATTTACACTACCTCCCCCAGGCCCTGACTGACAAGCTAATCGGTGTGCTGGGAAGCGCTGAGCTATTGATTCCACTGTAACAGAACACCACCCTGTCAATGAAACTGCAATGAAATGCTTCAGCAACGAAGAAAGGGAGGCATTCGACTGTTGGGCAACTGGAAGAAATTTGCTTGTAGGTAGTGCGGCAGAAATGAAAAAGTTCTCTGGAGCAGGGCCTTGAAAAGCCAGGTTATTAAAAAAGCCACAAAGCTGGAGTCTGGCTGAGTGGAGAAAAACAGTTATGGTTCAGTTAGGCTTATCTAAAAGAAGAAGGGAGGAGGGGGTGCAGCTTTCAAAATTGCGTTAATCCCTCGAGTACTTAATTTCTTTTCTTTTATGGCAGCTTGTAGTGTAGCAACAAGTATTCAAGCAGTTAATAATTTTAAACAGTTTAGCTTACCTTAGGCAATATATCTTTAGCCTTAATTAAGATTTTATTTTAGTAGGAAAAATATTAAAATGACATTAAGATCTATCCTCTATGATGGGAAATATATGATAATATGAATATTTCATTAGACAAACTATTATTAAACAGTGGCTGGCATTTTCTCTCCTGAGTTTCACTTCAGTTGTCTGAAACACCGTCACCATTTCTTAATAATGTCTTGATAGCTTCCTTCTGAAATATTTGAAAGTGCCACATTAATTAGAAACAGAAGCCAGATGCACATCACATTTTTAATACATTGATGGGAGATCCATAAACCACACCTAGGTACTGGAAATTCATTGAGAAGGGTAGTCTTCTCACAGCAACAGTATCTGTGTAACCCCAAGTATTCATCACAAGCCACCAAACAAATTGATCTTGGTCATCCTGGTTAAAAATTTTACACTGAAAAAAAAAAATCACTTCTTTTACAGTCACAATGCTAAAGAAGAAAGATAGAAGCTACAACTACTATATTTGCAACTTTCATAAGCTTTATCTACCTATTATGTAGTCATGTGTGTGCCTGTGTGTTTGTGTGTGTGTGTGTGTGCATGCGTGTGCATTCGCGAGTTTCTCTGGAAGTGCTTAAAGAGTTAAGCAGTTGGGTCTCATCAGTGTAAGGAATCTTAATGACAAAACAAGTCTTTGAAAATTACCTCCAACCTGAAACTACACAGAAAAGAACCATCAATTTTCATCTGTATTTCCATCTTTCATCTCTGCATCTAGTACTGATCACTAAGGCATTGACGTGCTCCTTCACTCTAATTAGATTAATTTCAATTTCCCTTGTGTGTGAGAAGGACACACTTATCATCTCCCTCCCTGGTGAACCCAATAATTGATTGGATGGTGGCAGGTTGGTGAGCTCCTCCTCCTGCCAAGATGAAGGAAAGTCTGGATCAGGGGGTTATTGAGGACTCATTTTTTGAAGTCGGAGTTGTTGATTGTACTTGTGACTTTGATGATGGAGTCTTCTAGTCTGTGGCATCTTTGCTCTGTGAAGAGTTGGCTGTGCTGTGCCTTCTAAATATAGTTTGTGAATATGCATGCTTCAGTGGGCCATGAGGCACGTGGGAAACGGGCAGGGCAGAGGCGTGTCTGTTGACAAGAGTGGATGGGGCACCAAGGGGAAGGGGCACTTAACTTGGAGTGAGGAGGTGTGGGTTTCTGTGCCAATTCTGTTCCTAACCAGCTGATGTCTTGAGACATTTACTTATCCTCGAAGGACCCATTTTTTATCTATAGAGGAAGATTTATTCAATAAATATTTATGGAACCTAACCACCATACAGCATAAACTGTGATAGGTTTTGAGGATTCAAAAGTGAGCAAAAAAGAGGGAGAGCTGTGGCTTGAGCTGAGATATGATAATTTAATGTCCAAGCAGAGCAAAGGGAATGTGCAGGGGAGGCAAGTCTCATCAGTGTAAGGAATCTTAATGACACTGATGTCGTTAAGAAGTGCACAGGACTGGAGGGTGTATAAGGAAGGAGCAAGGGCAGGTTGCAGTGACAGAAGGCTGCAGAGGGAGGCATATGGTAAGGGGATGTGGCGTGGTCAGATTTGGGTTGGCAAAAGATTTGTCAAGAACTTGGTGGAAAAGACCAAGAGTGGGAATGGGTCAAGCAGCGGGCAGCTAAGGTAGTAAACCAGTCAAGAGAGGTTGGGCATTACCTGTCTGAGAGCCTGGTGGGGAGGATGAGCAAAAGTAGGTGAGCAGAATGAAGAGATGCTTAAGAGACACTCTTGACAGCATATGGTGATGGGTCTGGTTTAAGATTCGAGAACATGTCCCTCAGTTTCTGGCTGGGATTACCCAGTGGATGGTGATGTCACTCACAAACTGGGGACACTGGATAGGGACTAGATTTGTCATGCTCACAAATTTGGTTCAGGACTCAAGTTTGAAGACAATTTGATTCACCAAAGAGGATGATGAGATGATTCCTAAACTCTCCAACATCTTTAAAATTCTATGATTCGCTCAGATGAATTTGTTGTAGGGAAGTACATCCTGGTCACATTTGGAAGGTGGCGTCAGGCACTGAAACTATATCAGCTTTTATCACAGATGGGGCCCTAACCCTAATTTGGCTGTTTTCTGGCTGAGTGATATTGGTCTAGTTAATTTATCTCAATGTCAATTTCCTATTACGAATTAGGGCAATGCCACTCCCTTTCATGGTTAACATGAGCATCAGAGATAAAGTATACATTTCCTGCAAGTCCCCAGACACAAGGAAGAGTGAGAATTTTTTTAAAAAATTCATTCCAAAGTTTGTTGTGATGAGATATTCATCCATACTGTCCTGTGTCAAAATAAACAATATATTATTCCAGACGATGGGGGTGGAATAATATACAAAATAAAATCTACCTAATAAATGATTGTTTGCAGATAACAGTGACTATTTAACAACCTGGCTACCAGTTTGTTCAAGGGTCTTCTGTTCTATGCATGGGGCTCAATGGAGTCAAGTTACAATACAATATTCTCCAGAAGAAATTATTGAGTCTCTCTGATGAGGTTTCTTTTTGGCAGTAGTGGATAAGTAAGTTACATTCTCCTACGGGTGCTTAGGAAGGGTAGTTCCTGGAAGATGGCTGTGTTGCCACACAAATACATCCCTCTCATATAAGAACACATGTCCTCATGGAACCAAGACAGAATGATGGTGTTATAGGAAGAGGCTTCTTTCAGTTCTTGTGCGTGTGTGATCACTCAAAACCTTGGCATTTAACTATTTTTATTAAAACATTGCCCAGTCTACTTCATAGTAGATCAACATTCACCATTTAGTTACCAGATTAAACTTCTTGAACTTCTTGTGGCCATCCATGATTGTCATGAGACACGAGGGCAAGAGGTGATTTATTATAGAAGTGTGAAGCTCAGATCAAGATCTCACTTTCAAACTTTCCTTTGGAAAAATGCAAAGGAATTTTGAAAGGATTGAGGATTCTGGGAAACTTATTTCCTTATTTCTCCATGAAGATGGAATGATTATTTCAGTGTTTCTTAAGGCTTTTCAAGTTAACGGCTTCTAATATGTAAAAAGGCCTTGTACTTTGTAAATTCACTTATTCCCTCAAACATTGTAAACTGCCTGTATTTCAAACCTAATTTGTTATTTCATCTAAATACCATATAGGTTTTGCTCATTTAAAAGAAACTCTATTTAAAAAGTGACTCTATTTTCTTCCAGGCACTTAAAAACTTACTACCTATCATCTCCTTCCCGTCTCTCCAAGTTCACTTACTTGTTAGCAAATTGGATCAGTTTCATCAGTTAAAAGAGCTATGGTTATGAACATAAAGCTAACCATTGTTATAAATACTTGCTTAACATTACAAAAATTCTAAGGTTTCCAGAAAAGTTTTTTTTTTTTTAAATAGGAATTAATTTGGATGATGCATTTCTACATGTGCTTACAGTGCTTGAAATCTAATTTTGAGGCATCCACCTTTGGAAATGTTAGCATTTAAAATACTTTAAAATGTTGGGAAGATATAAAGTAGTGGCAATTTGGTGAAATGAGGAACATTAGTATTTGCCTTTCAATTTAGCAGCTGCTTGTTGGGCACTTAAATGATCAATATCTTGGATCTATTAAGATGACCCAATCCTGCCTTCAGAGAGTTTTGCATTTTTTTCTTCTTTAAAGTGCAGTAAGAATGTGCTTATATGAATAATTGGGAGTTGAAAATACGCCAGCATCATTCAGTGTGGAAAAATTAAATTTGGCATTGAATCCTAGGTATTTAATGCATACAAATATGGTTTTCTATATATTTTGAATGATGTTGTCAAGTCTCTTAGAGCCAACTCATGATTTTCTGTATTACTGGAAAATAAGGAAAGAGTGAATAAATAATTTTGTTAGCCAATCATTTCAATATCTTGCCTGCCAAGTTTTGAAGGGTCTGACCGATTTCCTGTCTCTACCTTGATCTGCCTGATGGGTTGTTAATAAAGTTGTGGCCATGACCAGCAATGTGGAAGGCAATAGGGGATAGAGGGAAATAAAGACCTACTAGATAACTATTTTCCTGAATAATACTGGGACATACAGACATTGGCTGAGAAAGAGATGGAATCTGTCTGGCAAGCCAGTAGAGCCTTTTGAGGATTTTTCTTTGATGGAGAAATCTCATTTTCTCTACAGTTCTTTGCTAATCTTGAATACTTATCTGTTTTCCTGTGTGCCTTCCCATTGTCTTTCTAGAATTATTAATCTTCTTACCCACTATTCATAAGCTGGTGACGTCCCAAACCATGGCTAGTCTGCAGCCTTGTTCAGTCAAGAATCTCTTCTTACTAGAAATGGAAACAAACAAAACCTCACTCTCTACAAAAAGGAAGAAAAGTGAGAAGGAGAAAGATGTAGACAGAGATGATAGAACTTGGGATAAGAGACTGATGCAGGAAGTAGGAAAGAGGGCAGGACAGGAACCAAGGCAGCCTCTTTCTCTCTTTCATTGGCTCACATAATTGCTCAAACTGAAAACTGCTTCTCTGAGGATCGATTTCATTTTCACCTCTCTGGGTATTCTTCTTGCTAGTAATAAGCTTCCTCTGTTTCTACGAGTTGTTTACAACTTTTGAGTTTACCCATCCTCGGTTGAAGCCAGCCACAGAGATTAACTTGAATTGCTCGTCCCAAATCTAAACCCTTAGATGACTCAATTAGCTGTGGCCAGTGGAACAGGATCATTTATATTACAGACACATCTGATGGGGCGACCTTCCTTATGGTAGAAGAAATTTCTGACTTTAACATCCATCCCCAAATCGTCCCTCCCACCTATGCTGTAGGTCTAAAATATTATATCCACCAAGAATGGAATTTATCATCCTCAGATCTTCACACAGAGAATCCTGTCTCCCTTTCCCATTTCTACAAAAAGAAAAATAAAATGGGCCAACACCATAATTACCTCCATTCTTAGGTCGAAGATCTCAGTTAATTGTAACCTATCTTAATTCAGAATTCCTTGTTTTAGTTAATCACTACATCCCATAATCCTTTTGAAATGTCACGTCGATACGTCGATTTATACTTTCTCCCATTTGCATATGTTACCCTAGCTCATGTTTTTTTTTTTTTTTTTTTTTTTTTTTTTTTTTTTTTTTTTTTTTTCTCTGCATTACTGGATTTACTTCCCAGCTACCATGTCCTGTTTCCATCTTCTCCTTCATGGAAGCCATTCTTTCAAATGATCTGCCAAAAATTCTGTTACCTCCATGATATGGGACACTTAGGAATTTACCTTGGGGTTCTGTTCCATAAAATCCACCTTCCTTACTCTGGCTTCCAAGTTTTTCTTTCATCGCTTGGCTTTCTGATCCAACTCCTGTCAACTGGACTTCTTCTTTGCCTGGAGCCCTGGCCTCCTCACATCCCTCGCCCCAAGAGATGTCTAGGTTTTACTAAGTTGCATCAATAAAAATGTTCCCTCATTGTGGGCCTTAAATTTATGGTATTAATAAAATGTTTTGTTTTAGTAAAATAGTATCTTTGTCTCCCTTTTAGTGTATTTTCCATTAAAATAAAAATCATCAGCTGTATTAATTGATTGTCCAACTAATACCTTGCTTAAAAATGATTACAATTCTAGCTCTTCTCTCTAGAAGCCTACTGTGAGGTTGTGTCTCTGAAATCAGTCACATCATCAGCATTCCCCTTTGGAAGCAACAAGTCTTTCATGATTATGTGTGAGAAGCTAAAGGAGGGTGGAACTTAAATAGTCCAGAACCCCTGAAATATCCTAGAAAGATACCAGATTCCCTGCACTAAATCAAGTTGTCTACAAACCATGGAGAAAAGTGAAGACATTTGGTTTTGGATGAAAATTAATTTTAATGTATTTAAAACCACATTCAACAACAACTATTTTCCACTAATGGTGAAATGCTAAATGGACTATTTCTTATTTATTACAAACGATTTGAGGTTTCATTCGAATAGGGCCTATGGGTCCGTGGCTTACTGTAAGCTTTAGATTAGCTGTGATATCAGAGCTGGCATGACCCATAGCAGCTGCTAATGCAACACATGCCTATCATTTGCTGTTGACAGGCATTAATAAAAACCTAATTTGAGGAAATTATGAAAAACCTACTCATTATGCAATCTGGTTTATGTTTTGGCATGTGGCAATCATTGGCTTGATAGCCGAGAAACCTTCATTTCCAGAATTTTATGGCCTATGTTTCAATTGCAGACCCAGCCAGAGCCCCCTCACCTCTCCCACATGTTTGATCTTCTAATTGCCTCAAGACATATATACAGGTTTGCTTTATGATGCTGCAGGCTCAGGCTGAGCCCTGGTCTGATGTGCAGCGGAATCCAGGGTTGCTGTCAGAAATGGGTACTTGGCTATTACAAGAAACTTAATTCTGACCTGTCTATCAAGAGCATTCACCTGTAATCCCCCTCCCCCTCCTTTAACTTGTTCCTTATGGCCTCTTTGGACTTTCTAGCAGCTCTAGTAGAAAATATCCCTCAGTTTAGGAGAACAATTCCTGCTAGTGTAGTCAGCACAGACTACACATGTGACTTGTAGGTACTGTGTGCCTTGACTATAGCTAATAAGTAACGTTTAAATCATTCCATTTTTGTTTTATTACAAGAGACTTTTCTATAAATGGTATCCTCTCCAATTTTGACGAGAGAAAAGTAGGTTGGAAATGGTCAGGAAAACCTTAAAATCATCTGCCTTTATAGAGTCTGTACTTCCTGCTCTCTGATGCTGTCTTTTTAAACATTAAACTTAAGAAAAAAAGTTGGCAACTTTGCATCTCATAGAAGAACTGGTTCTTCTCATTGGCCTTTGGCTGATGCCTCATAAAAGTTCCCAGATAAACAACTAGGGGTAAGTGTAACCTCAAGCTAATCAAACAGAATTGTTCTAGAAAAAGGTCCTCTTTCTGCTTGATCTGCCTTATCTTTTTTGACTTGTCAAAGGTCTTCCTTCCTTCCTTCCTTCCTTCCTTCCTTCCTTCTTTCCTTCCTTCCTTTCCCTTCCTCCCTCCTTCCTTCCCTCCCTCCCTCTGTTCTTCTCTCCCTCCCTCCTCCCTCCTTCACTTCCTCGCTCCCTCCCTTCCTGGATCCCTTCCTCAATCTTCCTTCTTTCTTTCCTTAATATCTGATTCCAGTTCTTCTTTCTCTGTTATGTGCGTTTAGTTTTATTTCAATTCAAAGTTTAACAATCTCAAAACAGCTAAGTTGGACACAGAAAGCAGGTCTTTCTTTGCTAATGCTACAAAGTGAGAATGATTTGCTGATCCCTTCAATTCAGAGTTAGAAGGTCGAACTTAATTAGAAATCACAGAATAAATGGAAGATCAGTGGCTAGGCTTTCCTTGTATTGGAACAGTGAGTGTGCCCCTATTGGTAGGGTGTTAGCTGCCCAGAAAAGAAAGCATTTCTGCTCTTCTATTCTCACAAGTTCCACCATTGGACATTTGTTCACTTGACTCAATACTCTGCTTTTGTTTCTGTTTGTTTTGTTTTGTTTTAAGAGATAGGGTCTTTTAGCCCAGGCTGGAGTGCAATGGTGTCATCATAGCTCACTGTAACCTCGAACTCACGGGCTCAAGTGATCTTCCCACCTCAGCCTCCTGAGCAGCTGGAACTATAGGCATGCACCACTCTGCCTGAAGTGCCTGAGGCACTTCACCAGCCTCAGCCTCCTGAAGTTCTGGGATTACAGGCATAAGCCCAGAAAAGAAACTCCTTTTCTTCTAAAATGGAGGGAGATTTATTGAATATATATCATAGCACATCAAGACAGCGAAGATCGTCTCAGTTGGTTCATTTTAGAAAATCAACTTTTATAGGTAAAATTTACATATAAAATGTATTCATTTTAAGTGTTTTGATGCACTGTAATTAATGTAAACAATCAAAATACATAACATTTCAAACATCTCCAATACTTCCTTTATGGACCTTCCTGGAATTTGCTGTAAGTTCTTTTGTGTCTGGTATCTTGGACTCCACATAATAGTCTTGAGATTCATCCATGTTTTTGCATTTGTCAGTACTCCATTTCTTTAAACTGCTGAGAAGTATTCCATTGTATGGTTGAAGTACGTTCTGTTTATCCATTTACTTGTTGATGAACATTTGGGTTATTTTTGGCTGTCATCATTAGAGCTGCCATGAACATTCTTGTACAAGTCTTTTTGTGCATATATATTTTCATTTCTTTTGGTTAAATACCTGAGATTGGAATTGCTATAATTGGAGGGTTATATGGAGAATATATGCTTAACTTTCTAAGTTACTGCCATCTCTTTTCCAAGTGCTTTTATCATTTTACATACCAATTCCATTTGTACCACATCCTTGCAAACACTTGCTATTGCAAGAATTTTAACTGTTCTAGTGTTTGAGTAGTGGTAGCTTATTACGGTTTTAATTTGTATTTTCTGGATGACTACCGATATTGACGATCATTTTATGTGCTTCTATGAAATGTCTGTTGAAATCTTTCATCCACTTTTAAACTGGGTTGCCTTTTTATTATTGAATCATAAGAGTTTCTTTTAAACATAAATTTTGGGTATATATTTTTTTGTCATACACATGTACAATAAAAACGTTCTCCAAGTATTTAATAGTCTGAGTCATCATCATCATTTTCAAAATTTCTCAGTTGTTTTAATGCTTTATTTCTTTAGATGTATTCTATAATGATTTTGTTAAGCTTAGAAAAAAATTACTGTGGAGCTTTAACTAGAAATGATTAAATTTATCAATGAACTTGTGAAAAGCTAGACAGGTTTAGGATATTGTCATCTCTTCTTGTTGATTCATATAACTTTCCATTTATTAAGCACTTAGGTTTTAAGTGAAGTTTTCTGTTTTTAATGTAGTTGTGACTGTTTTTGTTAATGCTCAAATATTTAAGATTTATTATTACATACCTGAGATTTTTTCCACTGTGTTATCTATTATTTGAAAAGTCCTTCATTTTTTAATATTTGTTGCATTATTTGGGATTGATTATTTTTCAGTAACAACCCCACATCATAGTGGTTTAACTTAATAAGCATCTGTTTCTTCATCATGTAAAGCCCTCTGCAGGTCTGGAGAACCCTCTGAGGAAGTTATCCACCACGCGTTAGCTCAGTGACCTAGGTTACATCTACCTTGGTTACCCTTATATCAGCAAATGTTTTCACAGTTGCCTTAGCCAGGGAAGGCAGATTAGAGAGTTGAGCATTAGCAAGTAAAATACTTTGGCCTAAAAACAGGCTGGGCGCAGTGGCTCACACCTGTAATCCCAGCACTTTGGGAGGCAGATCCCTCGAGGCCAGGAATTGGAGAATAGCCTGGCCAACACAGTGAAACCCTGTCTCTACTAAAAATCCCTGTCTCTACCACGAAAGTTAGCTGGGTGTGGTGGTGTGCCCTGCAATCTCAGCTACTTGGGACGCTGAGGCAGGAGAATTGCTTGAACCCGGGAGGTGGAGGTTGCAGTGAGCCAAGATCATGCCACTGAACTCCAGCCTGGGTGACAGAGTGAAACTCTGTCTCAACCAAACAAATAAACAAACAAGTAAACAAAAACACTTTGACCTAAAAACATATATGAGTCACTTCTCAAATTTATGACCAGCAGTAGTCACATGGCCAGGACAAACATTAAGAGAGACAGGAAGCAATGCACCAAGAAGTAGAGGAGAATGGGATATTTGTGAAGAATGGTCACGCCCTCCATATTGATTTTGTTGACTCATCTCTCATGCTAGGTATAAGAATATTTTATTTTATTTTTGGGGGGTGCTAGGTAGTTGTTCATATTATCTTCAATAATGTTATTGCCTACTTTTAAAATAATGTGGAACTGCCAAAATCTTTTAAAATAATGTAAAGTAATAGTAGTGATGTGAGACATTCCAATCCGTTATTTGAACTTAAAATATATGCTTCAAACTAATGTATGTGAGCTTTGCTGTGATTTGACACAAAATAATAAATGGAAGGAAAATTTGAAACATAATAAAAATAACTTGCATTAATAAAAAACTATATTGAATTTTGAAAGTTTTAAAATCCATCACAATAATCACCTGATTTTTCTTCCTCAGCAAATTGGTGTTATGAATGAATAATATCAGTACACTGTTTTATATTAAACCATCCTTATATTTATAATCTAAATACTTGTTAATTATTTTGTTTTTCAATGTTATGGTGTAGTTTATTTAACTGGATTTTATATAATAATGCTTTCTATTAATATTAACAATTGAGATGCACTGGAATTTTCTCTTTTTAGTGTTATCTCTTTTAGATTTTAATGTACTGAATTTATTGTCTTTAAAAATGAATTGAGAAGCTTTCTATCTTTTTCATGCTCTGAAAAAGCTCATTTATAAGAAATGCATCTATAAAATCATCTGGCCATCTTACTTGGACTTTAATCATTTTTTTTTTATTTCTTCCTGTATCTTTTGTCTGTTCACATGCATGCATACATACATACAAGTTTTTGAAATGATTTTGATGATTTAAACACTCTCAGAAAAAATTTAATATTTTATATTTTGAAATCTCAAAAAATTCTTACATATTATTTTCTATTTTATGTAAAACTTTTATGCTGACTCCACAGTTTCCTCATAAATCAATTCTTATATTTATTTTTCAATTCTACTTTGTTTCTTTATTTTAATTAATTGATACCTTCCCTTAGTTTTATGATTATTTTTCACCCTGTTTCCTTGGTCTTTATTTTATGATTTCTTTTCTAACTTCTGATTTGACTTCATCATTTTTCCTCCTTGTTTAATAACATAAATGTATGTGTCTCAAATTTCCTTCTGAAAGCATCTTTGACTGCATTCATTACCTCGTGTTATGTAATGACCCATAGATATTATTTTCTGACGAACCCGTTATTTTATTCTGCTTTCCTCTTTGAGATAATTTAGTGGGTAGGATACATAAATTTTTCAGTTACTGGTTTCTTATGATGTAATACTTTGTTACAATATCTAACTTAATTGTATGGGTCAGAAAATGTAACATGTACAGTTTCTATTTATTGAGTTTTTAAAAGTCTAACACTTGCACAATTATTACAAACCGAGACTCTCATATTTTAGGGTACTTGAGAATCCCTGAGGTGTTGGAATGCATATGTTTAGTTCCTCTCTGGAAATTATAATTCAATAAGGGTGGGAAAGTGCATTCTCACCAGTACTCAGTTAATCCTGATATAGCTACACTCTGAGAAAAGTAACCATAAATGGCAAGGGGATGAATAGAATGTATATTCTCCATTTATAGGGACAAAGTTCCATATTTCAGAATGAATTTTTATTATATTATTTAAATTTTTAGAAATAACTCTAGACATTTGAAGGAGAATGGGATTTCATACAGAAAATCAGGCATTTGCAAAAGCACTGGAAGAGCCAAAGGCTGGGACATAGGCTGACCTTTGAGGGAAGCTCCCAAGATCCCAAAGGATGGGTCTGGCAGGGAAGCTGCTCTTCCTGAGGCCATGGTTGCAGCTGCAGCTGCCTCTAGATGCTCAGTAAGCTGTGGAGAATGGACATTAGAATGCTGCTGCTGTCAAAGCTCAGTTTCCACAGTCTTGTTTGCAGATAGAAATAGCCAAAAAAGGAGTCAGGGGTCCAATGTGTGTAATGACTTCCTTGCTTTTCAAACCCTATGTAAATCCTTCAAAGAGAGAACTAATCCGTATCCAGAATTGCAAAGGAGTCTGGAGGTTATTATAGCTTTTAGCTTACCAGTCTCTCTCACTAGAAGTATGATGGATGGAATTTGAAAGCATCAATGTACAGGTAGAAACTTCTATCAGAGGTATAGCTGTGGTCATGAAGTGCAAAGAAAGACGATATGAGACACTTATAAGAACTCTTCGCCAAATTAACAGACAGTTTATGATGGAGAAGGATAAGTTAATGATAGTTTCACAATTTTGATCATGCATGACTACAGGATTGGGGCTATTCTTGAGCAAGATACATAATCCAAGAAGCAGTGTGCGTGTGTGTGTATATTTGTAATTATTTTTGCACCAACCTAACATATGTTTGTTTAAAGGCATCTAACTTGAGGAGGCAAGTAATAAATACTGCTTTACAAATTCTGAGTTCAAGTTAACATGAAACTATTCAGAGAACATCTAGAATCTAATGGAATATCTGGGCTTATCAGAAAAAAAAAATTACCATAAAAATGGAAGAGAGAAGCCATCTATACATTTAATATATATGAAGAATCATATCCTATATTGAGGATATCAGAAAAAGTATAATGTAAATTAACTACAGTATTTTAAGCTTAAGAAAATAGGAATGCATAAAAACTATTTTAGGGCCAGGTGTGGTGGCTCACACCTGTAATCCTAGTGCTTTGGGAGGCCGAAGCAGGTGGATTGCCTGAGCTCAGGAGTTTGAGACCAGCCCAGGCAACATGGTGAAATCCCGTTTCTACTAAAAATACAAAAAATTAGCCAGGTGTGGTGGTGGGTGCCTGTAATCCTAGCTACTTGGGAGGCTGAGACATGACAATTGCTTGAACCCAGGAGGCAGAGGTTGCAGTGAACTGAGATTGTGCCGTTGCACTCCAGCCTGGGCAACGGAGCAAGACTCCACCTCAAAACAACAACAACAACAACAACAACAACAACAACAACAACAAAAACTGCTTTAGAAAGATATATATCGGGAAAAATGCTCATTTTATTTGGACACAGAAGTCATGAAGTTTTAATTCTGTTTTTATTACAGTATGTTACATGAGCAAGTAATCTGAGCTTTTTTGAATTCAATTTTTCTACAAATAGCATGTATAAGTTAGCTATAGCTGTGTAACAAAACCCACCCCAAGACTCATTGGCTTGAAAGAGTAACCATTTATTATTTCTCATGACTGTAGGTCAGCTAGGTGGTTTTTCTGGACAAGACAGGTCATTCATGTGTCTATAGACATTTGTGGTTTGGGGAGGCAGCTCTTTGCCTTTGGCTAGCTTCCTTACCTGTGTGGGAGTTGGTTAGTTGCTGGCTTTGTTTAGGACAACTGGTTTATCTTTTATGTGGTCTCTAAGGCTTGAGCTTGTTTATTTCACAAAGAAAAGTTTCAAGAGAGAGTAGAAGTGTGCAACGCTTTTTGAGGATTAGGTTGGGAACTTGACCCTTATCATTTATCAATATGAATCTCGTGGCTCACAAAGCTGACTGAGATTCAAGGAGTGGGGTGAAAAACCTGAAAACATAGATAACAAACTACAAATGGTAACTTTTTGGGAGTGAGGGTATTAGAGGTAATTTTCACTTTTTTCTTTTATGCTAATATTAATTGTATACAATTTTGTACTTTAAACTTTACTGTTACAATCAGAAAAGTTGTACTTTAACAATATATTCATTACCTATTAATATAAAATAACGTACTAATTCATTTGTAGCCTGAATATCAGCTGAGGTGACCCCTCTGGTTTGAGAGTTTAGCAAAAACTGACTTGAACCTTCTTTCCTAATGTTATGCATGAAATTTGCATAAATAAACCCTTCTTAAGATTTCTGTGAATTTCCAGGAGATCAGGTGTTTTTCATTCTATCTCCTGTCCCTGTCCAGTTGTTTTGCTTTTTTCACAAACAGCATGAACAGCAAGCTTTTGGGAGTACACAGGTGTTATTGAGGGTTTGGAGCGATTAATTTACCACTAATCATTTAAGTTTTAATCATTTAAATGATTAGGGGTAAATTAAAATTTAAATGATTGGGGTAAATTAATGACTCCAAAGTGTCCAGAAGAACCACCTAGCTGATGTACAGTCATGAGAAATAATCAATCGTTACTGTTTCAAGCCAATGAGTGCTGGGGTGGGTTTTGTTACACAGCAGGAGCAAGCCTTGTCTCATTTTCCAAAGGTATTTGGAGAACAAAGTATTGCTGTAAATACTTGACTTATAGAGAATCTTTCATCAAAGTTTTAATATTTTGTCAAAAAGTATATACACCAATCTTTATGAGACATAATAGTAGTAGAACTTGAAATTGAGATGAACAAACAACAGTGATGAATGTATGCAGAGCTGTCAGGGAAGAAAATGATTAATTCACTAAGCAGCAATTCCTAGCTGCACTCTTACTACTGAGCAGAAAACTCTCAGAGGCCCTGATGAAATAAGAGGAGCCTAAATACACTTCCCCGACCTCTAACATCTCCCTGCCAACCAGAGAAGACAGAATGTATCTGCAGCAAGAAATCAGGGAACGTTTAGATACCAAATACTTGATTATGACTACAATTTCAATAGCCATGTTGATGGAAAGATGTCCATGTTGGTGAAATATCCCAAAGGAATTTTGCAAAAGAAACAGGCCTGACTTACTTAAGACATGTCCAAAGCATTCTGGTCTACTCCATAGTGGGCTTAAAATTGGGTCAACTTGTGGGTGAATAAGCTAGATCACATTTATGTCTGAAAACTAGTCTACCATTCATAAATCATATGATATGGAAATTATTTATTTTCTTCCTTCTTTTTGGCATGTACCAGTCTCTTGCATCTTTATCCCTATTGAATACTATTATCTTCATACACCTAAGAAAAAACCCAATTGCAATCCATTACAAAGATTTTAACAAGTTAATAAAAAAAAATCTACAAATTCCTTTATGGGAGACAGTCCACCTTCAAGAAGGAGAGAGGTTGGGGGTGGTAGTGGAATTCAATAGTCCATTCAGCATTGAAATGTGAACAGTAAGGCTAGTCTTTGGATAAATTCATGCCAGATTTTGCCTGCAGCTCTCACTGGGCAGTTCCCAGATGCGAGCAGGCCTTTAGCCTGTGGTGAAGAAGCGCAGAATAATGCCTCTTTGAATTAGTTTCAAAATAGTGCTGCAATGCAGACTGACAACTTCTGACGCCAAATTGCAAGAACAACACATAATAGCAGTCTGTTAAAATACCCATAGTACTACTAGAGGATATGGTTATTAATATAAATTAAAAACCATGGAAAGAAACCAGAATTAACTGGCATCAGATAATTAGCCTAACAGTAAGACACCAGAGTTTTTATTGAAGCAAAGATATGTAAAACAAAAAAAAAATAAAAATATGCAGCCAATACATAACTTGCAATTACATATAGCATTCATCTAACAAGTTTAAATAAATAAATACAGCATGTTTGCAAACAAACAAAATAGATCACTAGAAATGTACCCATTTTACTTGGTGTAGTGTATAAAGTAGACGGTGTAGTTGGGTGTAACTTTTAAGATTACAATGAGTTCTGAACAAGTCAGAAGGATGGTAGCAGGTAACAACTGGAATTTGCACTGAGGCACATGTTTCCCTGCAGTACTACTGTGAATACGTATGCAAACAAGGCATTTATGTAGTTGAGTTGTCTTTACCTCTCAACTGGGTTTCTTTGTGAAAAATGCCCATCCAGGGGTAATGCAATTGTAGGACTAATTGCAAATGTTGCTAGCCTGTGGTTTAAGGTCATGTACATAAGAAGCATATGCTGGTCCTTCTGCCTGCCCTGCTCAACCCCCAAACCCACACCTGCCTCAATCCTGTACTGCATCACAGAGTCTGCACAAACGTCACCCTGAGAGGCGATCACTGAAATCCTGGACTCTCAGTATTAGCTTGTTAGGGCTGCCATAACAAAGTAGCACAGATGGGGTGGCGTAAACAACAGAAATTCCATTTCTCACAATTTTGAAGGCTAGGAGTCCAAGATCAAGGTACCGGGGTTGGTTTTCACTGATGTCACTCTCCCTGGCCATTTGTCCCCAGGTCTACACCCAGACTTCCCTCTATGTGGATGTCTGTGACTTAATCTCCTTTTCATGCAAAGACATCAGTCATATTGGACAGGATCCGCTCTCAGGAACACATTTTAAATTAACCACTTTTTTTCAAAACATTGTATTCATATACAGTTACATTCTGAGGTATGAGCAGCTAGTACTTCAGTGTATGAATTCTAGAAGTGCACAACTCAGCCTGTACTTAGAGGAGGCCAAGGCGGAAGGATCACTTAAGCCCAGGGGGTTGAGGCTGTGGTGAGTTCTGACTGTGCCACTGCACTCCAGCGTGGGTAATAGATCACTAGAAATGTACCCATTTTACTTGGTGTAGTGTATAAAGTAGACGGTGTAGTTGGGTGTAACTTTTAAGATTACAATGAGTTCTGAACAAGTCAGAAGGATGGTAGCAGGTAACAATTGGAATTTGCACTGAGGCACATGTTTCCCTGCAGTACTACTGTGAATATGTATGCAAACAAGGCATTTATGTAGTTGAGTTGTCTTTACCTCTAAGAAAACAAAAACAAAACACCAAACACAGTTCAGCCTGTGACACTTGCTTTTCCTGTCTCTGCTTTATTCCTCCTCACATGCTTACCAACACCTGAACATCCATATGTGTTGGTTTAACTGTTGTGCGTCTCTTTCCTCCATTGGACTATAAGCTCTCAGAAGGCAGGACTGCCTTGACTGCAAGGGTCAAGACCATTACCTGACTCGCAGTGGACTCCTGAATATTTGTGGAATAAACGGCTTTGGATTGACTTGTGTTTCAGGGGAGAGCCAGATGCTTAAACAAATAAGAAATGCTAGCAAATGCAAACATTTGTGAAAGTCTTGGGACATATTCTTTTTAATTGTCAAAGGCTTATTTTAAAGCAAAAATCCTGCACGGTCCTCAAGTTTTACAGTTTGCAGTGGAAGTGTTGGTGTAAGTCTGCCAACAAAGTTTTCTTGGGAAAGACTATTCTATTTTCCTGCAAGTATACCCTTAATTGTTATTAATTACTATTAATTACAATAATTGCTATTTAATAGTAGTATTAAAATACTTTTTTTTTGAGACGGAGTCTCGCTCTATCGCCCAGGCTGGAGTGCAGTGGCCGGATCTCAGCTCACTGCAAGCTCTGCCTCCCGGGTTTATGCCATTCTCCTGCCTCAGCCTCCCGAGTAGCTGGGACTACAGGCGCCCGCCACCACGCCCGGCTAGTTTTTTGTATTTTTTAGTAGAGACGGGGTTTCACGGTGTTAGCCAGGATGGTCTCGATCTCCTGACCTCGTGATCCACCCGTCTCGGCCTCCCAAAGTGCTGGGATTACAGGCTTGAGCCACCGCGCCCGGCTAAAATACTTTCAAAAAGCAAAATGATGATACTAGTGGATGGGTTTTTTTAAAAAAATGTAATGTTCTTACTTAGCGAAAGAAGAAAAAAGAAAAAGAAAAAGAAATACCCTGACATGTCTTCTAAAATGTTGCCAGTCCTAAAATCCTAACAGGTGGGTACCACAGCCATGGACCTACCTTCTACCATCAGTTAAATGACTTTCTTTATATTTTTCCCAAGCCTCTCTTGGAGTGAGTTTAGGCATATGGGAATTAATTTTATTTCTCCTTATGTCCAAAACAAAACAAAACAAAACAAAAACCTACAAAGGAAACATAAACATACACACAGGTATCTTTTCTAAATATCTTTGTAATTCCCTTATTTTACTTTAAGCTTCAGAATTAAAAGACTCTCTTTACTCATTTTTTGGGGGGATGGAGTTTTGCTCTTGTTACACAGGCTGGAGTGCAATGGTGCGATCTTGGCTCACTGCAACTTCTACCTCCCAGGTTCAAGCCATTCTCCTGCCTCAGACTCCCAAGTAGCTGGAATTACAGGTGCCTGCCACCACACCGGTTAATTTTTTGTATTTTTAGTAGAGATGGGGTTTCACGATGTTGGCCAGGCTGGTCTCAAATGCCTGACCTCAGGTGATCTGCCTGCCTTGGCCTCCCAAAGTGCTGGGATTACAGGCACTGTTCTATGAATAAGTTAATTATAGAAGGCAACACATGACTAGAGACACCGCAGGATAGCAGGGGTGCGCTAGACATATTGCCTGCGTTCAGCCTCTATTTTCTCTCAGGAAAGGGTCTGCAACTTGAGTGTGTATCAGATTCAGGCAGTTTGCTGGTCTTTATTTCTAGAGTTTCTGACCCAGTAGATGTAAGGGTAGGTCCAAGAACTTGCATTTCTAACAACTGACTAGGTGATGCTTATACTTTCTGGGGATCTAACTTTAAGCACCTCTGTCCAAAGATCGTGACGTCACTGGGGCAATGGTAGTTGGCATTTATGAATAAAGTTTCCCAAAAGTTTAGATGATCCTGATGGGAGCAGGGGGCAGGGAGATTGGGGAAGAAGGTAGGTAACAATTACATTAAGCCTCTCCCTCTACCACACCACATTTTTGAGAGCTTCTGCTTTAGAAGGAAATCTTTTCTTTTTCTGTTTTTTTTTTT